>NC_042618.1:256438181-256739947 GCF_901001135.1 Rhinatrema bivittatum
AAGGGTCAGAAGCCGGTCCAGAGGTCGAAGCCAGAAGAATCCATCCAACGAGAGGAGAATCAAGAACTGGGAAAAGAAGGACAAGGACCAAGAGAACCAGCAGCGGAGACCAGGAGCAAGGAACAGGAACCCGGAGCTCAGGCACAACACCAACCAGAAGCCAAGATACCAAGGCAAGGTCTGAAGAGCATGATGGGGCTGGGAGGCCTCCCCGGTGGGAGTGTTGAGGAAATGCATCCTTACTGCTCAGGGTGACTTCCCAGATTGCTGGGATGCCTGCGCGGTCCGAGAGATTGTGGCCGGCCCGGTTCTCCAGGTTGGGAGGGGCTGAGGTGGAAGGAGGTCCCAAGGATGTAAGGGGTTCTGGGTGGGAACCTAGGGCCATCTGGTGCTTGACCCAAGGGGGTGCTACATGGGTGCCACATGGGTGGATGCCGGTTGAAGCTCCTCCAGAATCCATGGTCTGCGGTGGACGGTTATTCACAGAGACTGGTGGTGTCCCAGCTGTAATTGGAGTGTGGTACACATTGTTGTGCCATAGATGGTTTGGCAGGAGACCCTTCACTTTCACACAGGCCACTTTCCAACAGTTTCCTCATTGGCATTGAATTTGGAGTTGGTCTATGACTTGCAGGGACAGTGTAGTGGATTCATTCAAATACTTAGAGGATGATAATGATGCACAATGAATGAACCTTTTGAATGAAGGGAAAGTCTTGAACGGGAGGATGAGATGTGAGACTCCAAGATTATAGATTCAGGATTATTATGAAAGGATATTGTTTCAAAGAAAGGGTGTCGCATTCATGAAACACTCTCCTGGAGCAAGTGGTAGAGGTTAAAACAACAACCGATCTCAAGAGGACATGAGATAAACACAGAAGATTCTTATTTTTAATAAAGTGGAGATGTAGAAGAAGTCAGATAGATACCCAGCAAACTCTCCAAAGGCTGGCCAGGTTGGTGCAACAGTTGCCAGTGATGGGATACCTCCTGAGAGCAGAAAGGTGAACCCGAGCAGCAGGCCCACAAAAATTAACTGGAATTTGAGGCCATTACTTCATGTTTGGGCAAAGAATTAAGCTATAAAGAAGAGATAGTGAGAGCCTTAAGGTGAATATGCACCAGATGAAAATATGTAGAATGAAATGGGATCAATTGCCTATGGTCTGCTAGGTGTCTTGTGCCTATTTTAAACCGTTCAACTCTTTTTCTGCTTTGGGCATTGGTCCAATGTTGCAGGGTGGATGACTTTATTCGTTGTTACAAGTGAGCCCAACTGGTGTTCATACCTCTTCAGCAATTTTCAAAAGAAGATTGAAGGCCCCACCATCACCTGTATCCATTTCTCGGGCATCAAGCCCGGCTCAGAGGAGATGACATCCAGATTATGGGAGGATAAAGTGGCAAAGTTGTGGGATAGGTCGAGCGAAGTGGCAAGAGCGAAGAAGCTGACTCTCCAAGATTGGCAACCCATCATGGGCAGCCCAAATTTTGCATGTAGACAGATACCCACGGGAAGGGTCTTCTTCAGAAGACTGGTTGCAGTGACTGCAGGCACACACAGGCCTTATTACTTCATTAGGATATCGTAACCCATGCACAACATCCCCATTTGGGTATGCTTTCTGGCTGACTTTGACGAGGTATCTCAGTGGCTGGAGCTTCCTCTTTCCAGCAGGGATTTAGATATACACTGACACCTTTGGAGGATATGGTTTTGAGTGGTATTGCCTGGATGCATGGCAGCCGCACCTGAACTGGATACTTGGGTGGAGGTAGAATTAACTTAGAACATCACATTCCTTGAGTTATTTTCCCATACTGGTAGCTCTAGTCTTTGGAAAACTAAGTTACAGAATAAGCAAATCATATTCTGGTGTGACAATCAACCCTCAATATGCTAAGTTCCTGCGCCTAGCAGAACTGTTTAGAGAGGTGCTAAGCATATGTTATCTCGAGCTAAGTGGAAATTAGTTCGTAAACAAATACCCACAGCGGAGGAGACAGGAACGGAAGTCCTGGACCACCTATGGGGGATTAGTAGCAGACTACCAGAGACCTCATATAAGGATTGTTAGCCACTACATGGTCAGCTTACTGCAGGAGCCAGGTGGAGGGCCCCCTCTCCTGGGGACAAGGTGGAGGGCCTCAGGTCTTGATGCTGACTTACTTGCTTGGTATTACAGCAGATCTAGCCTGGTCTTTGGCAACCGCCTTACCAGCTCGGATACCAGTTCCAGTGCAGGGTGACCTGATGGTAAGTTTATCTCTTTGGCCAAGGAAATGGGGTCATACAGAGATCCAATGGTTAGACATCTAGCAGATCTGGTCTTCCTTTTGAAAGCATGCAAACAGGGAGATCCCACTAAGTCCTTCCTATTGGGAAGGAGGTTGGTGGGTTGCTTGAGAAAGTTGGGGTTGACTAAGGATATACGACTCCCAATAACAAACGACCTGCTGGGGACCTTACGGGTGCTCTTGGCATTCATCTGAGGTTTCACTTTGAAACCAACCTCTTTTGCCTTCTTGCTGGACTTTTGGAGCTTTATGCATGAACGAATTTGTTGCATCCAACAAGAATGATCCGGGTACCTATGGCATACTTTTGCAGGATGTGACATGTACACCTCTAGCCATCCGTATCAAGATATGTTTGAATTCGGACCATTTGTTGTCCCGTCTTCAGCACTTGAGGGATTTCTTACTGTAAACCGTTGTGATGTATTTTCGAACGACGGTATACAAAACCTTTTAAATAAATAAAATAAATAAATTCAATGGCAGCTCCAGATGCCATTATTATATATGTTGGGGGCAACGACCTTGGTGAATTATCAAGCACACAGCTAATTATGAGGATCAAGAACGACTTGCCTGAGTTATCTGCTTGGTTACCACATTCGTATTTCCTGTGGTCAGCTATTATTCCTTGTCCAAAGTTGGACAATTCAAGACTGTGGGAAAAAGTATTTTAACCCCCCTATGGGCTGGCCACTAGATGTCCTTAGTAGCCCACGAACCAGCTAGAAGGCATATCACATTTCAGCTCCTCCTCCAGAAGCTGTCTGGGTGGTTGGACATTGCATATAAGTAGGGGCTGAGAGAAGAGTAGGAGTGGTAAGATTTCAAAACCTGAGTCAGAGACACTTACACAGCAGGAAGAAAACAGCCAGCTGTAATCTCATTATTTAAAACTGGACATTGATTTACCTTTTTGCCTAATCAGTAAAGTATGTTTTGAACACCCAGTCCTGGGTCCAGTGAATTTGTCCCTGCAGCACTACAGCATCACAGAATACAGAGAGAATTACACACAAGGCTTTAAGGAACGCACCATATCACCTGGGCCATAAGCATCAGCTCCCCCCCAACACACACACACAAAGGACCCACATCTTGGGGATACAGGAGGGGAGCGAAGAAATGTAGATGTGTAGACAGCCCCAGAAATATACATTTCTTTTGTGTGCTCTTGAAGAAATATGCCACTTCAAAGAAAAGGGTTACAGTATCCATAAGAAATCTGCACCTCATCCGGATTAAAAAATGTACTGGACACTTGTTATTTCCCTCTCCCCCATTTAAACATGCCCTCAGGCCTGCCTACAAGGACCCCGCGCACTGGTGATTCCTGCATGCACTTTTAGCTGGGGAAGGGCCGGGTAATTTGCAGACAGCCAACCTACCCTGATAAATCAGGTACTTTTCAAAAACATTTACCTGGGAAAAAATGGCCCGATGGAAAATTTCCCTGCAGCTAAAATGGCATACGGGTTCCATAGCTTGTGTCCTTTTTTTTAGCCGCATTAAAAAGAGGCATTCTTCTGGGTAGGTTTAGGTCAAAGGAAAGAAAACAGCATGTGTTTATTCCATTTCCAAATGTACACAAGTTGCTTTGCCTTCCCTTCGCCACTTACACTAATAGCTGGTGGGAAATAAAGCTTTTAACATGCATACTTTTCACTTGCTGATTTTCAAAGAAAAACAATGTGAATATTCCCTCTCAAATATACTGCTGGGGTCAATTTTCAATCATTCAGAATTCAAATTGAAAAGTTACCCCCTGCAGTATATTTGAATGGAAATCTGAAAAAAAGGCAATCAGTGGCCTAATAGACTGGGCGAGAGATAGAAATCATTCATCAGGATGAAAACTCTTTAAAACTAGCAAAGATTTCTAACTAACTGATCAGGGAATCAAAATATTATTCTTTAAAACTTTGAGCTGCAGATTCCATGACAGAACATTTCCAGAAGTTTTGTTAGCAGAAGGTTCATTTACTTACGTATCTCCTGATTTGCGGTAATTTTCTGGGCATTCAAAATTGAGACATCGATAGCTGCCTTGAATGTTGAAGCATGTCTCTGAGATTGAGCAATTGTGAACTCCTGTAAGGCATTCATCAATATCTGTAAGGCAAAAAGCAAGAAATCAGTAATAAAATCTGCTAGCAACAGTTTTTACTGAGTACACCTTCCCACGTTCAATACCAACATGGGTGGAATTAAGTTCATAAAAAAAAATAAAACAAAAGCAAGTACCTTTTAATCCTGCCTAGACATCCATCATATAGTAAAATCTTTCAACATATGGAAAACAAAATGGAACAAAAAAATCTAGAAGGAATGCAATATGGTCAAAATGTCATCATTGATGGTGGGGGGAGGGGAAATAGAACTAGAGAGTACTAGAAGCCAAGCGTAACAAGTATGAGAGAGAGAGGAAAAAAAAAAAGTACATAGCTTGCTGGGCAGACTGGATGGGCCGTTTGGCCTTCTTCTGCCATCATTTCTATGTTTCTATAAGTCTTCTCCTTTGCTGATCAAGTACGTTTAAATGGTGATATCTGCCTACTTTGGTCTTTAATATACATCCATAAAATTTACGTTAATAAAGGAACATGGCATGTCACAGAGAATCTAGGATGTCAGCATGTGGCACTGAAAGACTACCATGCGAGAACAAGCTACAGGAAGTACTAGATGACAGTGACAAGGTATAAGGGAGCATATGCACCTTGCCAGAATTTTGGGCGGCTGGTCATAAGAGGGAGCTCTAGATGCAGCATTGGAAACTTGCTGGGGGTGGGGGGGGATGGAGCTGATGTCACTCTTGTGAAAAGCCTTCTGGAAGGTGTAGTTTTAAAGGAATTTGGCCTGAGGAGCCAGTTGGAAGTAATTAGGAAATTGAAAGAAGAATGCAGTAAAGCAGACAGCTGGCAGAGATATAATCAGAGAGAAGTAGGGGCTGAGTCACCATCAGGAAAACAGAGCTCATAGTCAGGACCAATAGCCGGAGAGCAAAAAGGGTTTTAGGAAGTGTCCATTTAAGAAACTTGGGCAGCCAGATATTAGGAGATTGTAGCAGTTTGTCAGTGTATAGGAGCATGGGGAGTTTTCTTGTATTTAACCTCTCATATGCATGCCTGGAATGCTTTGATGATTTAGGATGTAGAAATGAGTTGTGGCCTTTTGGACTTTTGAAAATAAATAATGAGAGAAACTGTCATACCTGGAAACTTTTGATTACAGTCACTCAGACTTGCAGATTGAGGGGAGGGAGATCATGTGTGCGCACACCGATAGCAGCATGGGGGGGGCGCCCTGTGCACACACGTGTGCACCAGTAGCAACATGTACACAAACTCTCTCGCATACACACAGTAAAACTTACTGGGAGATTCATCAAGTCATGGTAATGTTCTAACAGGCATTATATTGCATATATCATGCAATGCTGGCGCAATATATGCAATGTTTGCATCTCCCCGCACAAGTTCCCTTCGCTATTTTGACAACTTTATTTGTCTATGCAATTTGTATGCATAGACAATGCAAATACATGCAAAGTTGATCATGCACAGGCAATCCTATGCAAATATTTTATAGTGGCCTACTGAGAAGGTGGTCAGCAGCGATAAAGTACCACCACCACTTGGAAAAGCATTAAATGAGAGGTGGGAGGTCCCTATGCTCCTGACTCACATGTGAAAATGTGCCAAAAGAGTGGCAAAGAGGGGATGTTGAGCAGGGTTCAGGGCTGACGAAGACTCAACCCAGGGCCACCACTTGAAGGGACCACAACTCCCCATAAAGTTTAAAGAAGAAAAAAATGAACCTGTGCAATGATGGCCCCATCCCCTACAGTCCATCTAATGAATAGCTTGTGCAGGTACTAGCCCTCCTAGTCCACCCCCCAGTCCAGCCAATAAATAATTTGTCCAGGCCTTTGCCCCCCTCCCCACCCCCTCCCCTGCAAGGTTAAAATGAAAAACAGGGTCCCAGGCCCTGCCCCCCTTTAGCCATCCTCCCTCATTCACAACCCCTAAAAAGGATTCCGTGTCGGGGCCGGGTGCACCCTCATACCCAGCCTGGTTGGTGCCATCTTCCAAAATGGCACTGACCTGACCTTACCCCAGTCACATGGATGGGTAAGGTCAGGTCGGTGCCATTTTGGAAAATGGTGCTGGCTGGACCAGGTGCAAGAGTGCACCTGGCACCGATGCAGGATCCTTTTTAATGTTCTGGGTTGGGTGGGGCCCAGGACCCTGTTTTTCATTTTAACCTTTTGGGGAGGGGGATAAGGGGGTTGTTGTGGCTTACTGAATCTAGGTCTTAGATTGTGAGCCCTCTGGGGATAGGGAAATACCAACAGTACCTGAATGTAATCCGCTTTGAAGTAACTGTAAAAGTGGAATATAAATTTCAAAAAACAAAAACATACTTACATATTAACTTTCATACTCTCTTTCACACACACATACATGCTCATTCTCGCAATACCCACACACTCTTTTTCCTCTCATTCACCCCGCGATGCTCACAACACATGCACATTCACTCAAGTCTCCTGCTCTTCCTCACGCACACTATCTCCAGTGAAGGATTTAGGGTTTTACCTCCCCTAGGCACTGTTGGTGCTGCCGACCCCCCACCCTCTAATATAAGGACAGACAACAGCCTCACAGTTTCCTGAGACAACTCTTGGGTAGATTCCGCTGCAAAAATAAGAAAATTCTGAAGCACATTGGAAAACGTTTCCATCTTTTATATTATAAAATTGAAGTAATTTTCCAACCTTGCTTGTGTCTGTGTAATTTTTTTATATTGGGTAAGAAAAAGACATTGCAAGCATTGGTAGAGAAAAGAGATCTCAGAAATGGGGAGAGGAGAAGGCGAGAGGGAGGACCAGGGCTGGAGAGAAAAGGTGTTACTGGGGATTGGGGGGTTAAGTTATTATGTTACATTGTAAAGCGCTATGCTGAATTAATGTTTGAATGTAAACCGAGGTGATGTTACCTACGTGCCCCGGTATATAAAAATCTGTAAAATAAAATAAATAAATAAATAAATAAGGAAAAAGGACCAGGGATGGGGGGTGGAGAGTGAGGGGATAAAGAGGATGGGAGATGGGGAAGATTGAGGAAAAGGTGTGGGGGCAGAATCAGGAATCTGAGATGGAGGAAGAGGAAGGAGATGGAAGGAGATTCTGGAGAAGGGAGTAGGGGATTAAGGTGGGTTCCAAGATCTAAGGAGATAAGAAAGGTAGGTAGGAAGGAAGGGAGATTCCAGAATTTGAGGAATAGAATCCATGGTCAAGGAAGAGAGGATCTGAATTGCATTGATAGGGATGGGGGAAGGGGAGGTGTCCCTGATGTGCTTCGGTTGTGCTTCCCCTTGTATCACCTCACCTAAACTTCCATCCAATCTGACATACACACATAACTGGCACCAATCCCTTCTTTCTGACACCCACAAACACTGCTCCTTCCCCCTTTAGCCTTCTCTCTGACACATAGATACTTTCCTCAACCGATCTTCTGTCCTCACCCCTCAATGATCCTCACTCAACTTGTCCCAACCTCTCTACAATGATCCCCCTTTGCTCTGTCTGCTCAAGGTTTACCTCCCTTCATTCTATTCCTTGCAGGCTGCCTGGGAGGTGAGGGGCTAGATCCGGAAACAGAGGGCTATTCTCTGCTGATTGAGATTGAGCACAGCTGGAAGGCTGTATATCATCAGCCAGCTTGCTGCACCCTAGATTTTTGCCTTCCTAGGCACAGGCCTAATGTGCCTATTGACAAATCCAGGCCTGCTCATCTCAGTAACAGCAAACCGAACACTGCCAAACACTTTCAGGTAGATTTTAAAAGGGTTACGTGCATATGTTATGCGCGTAACCCTTTCAAAACCCCCCTGCACGCGCCAAGCCTATTTTGCATAGGCTCGGCAGCGCGCACAAGCCCCGGGACGCGCGTAAGTCCCGGGGCTTTCCTGAGGGGGGCATGTCGGGGGCGTGGCGCGGTGGCGCGTCATTCGGGGGCATGCCTGCGGGCGTGGTTCCAGCCTGGGGGCATTCCGGGGGCATGGCCGAGGTCTCCGAAATTGCTCCCGGGCCGGGGAATTGTGCGGCAGCGGCTGGCCAGTGTGCGCGAGTTACGCCTGCCTGGGGCAGGCGTAACTTTCGCGATAAAGGTACGGGGGTGTAGATAGGGCTGGGGGGTGGGTTAGGTAGGGGAAGGAAGGGGAAGGGGGGGGGAGGCCGAAGAAAAGTTCCCTCTGAGGCCGCTCCGATTTCGGAGCGGCCTCAGAGGGAACGGGCAGCGCACGCAGGGCTTGGCGCGCGCAAGGTACACAAATGTGCACCCCCTTGCGCGCGCTGACCACAGATTTTTGTTTGCACCTGGTGCACGAACAAAAGTACACGCGGGCATACTTTTCTAAAATCTACCCCTTTGTGAAGTAACACAAATCCCTGCAAAAAAAAACCAACACACAGAACCTTGCCAGACCATATCATAACAGCAGTAACTCTCAGGACTCAAACAGCAGCAATTTTATCTATGAAAAGGCAGCAATGCAAATATTATACCATGCCCTAGAACACTAATACATCACCTACTGGGTTAACAGAACAAGCCAAACTGCTACAAGTCCCTACAGAGAAAACTACATGGTAATAGAAATACTGCATTTCAGCCACACATGCAAAACAGAATAAAGGACTACAAATTAGAAACAGAAACATAGACTACAATAAAATGAAAAGCCTGAGAACCCAGACTCTGATCAGTGAAATATTGAAGAAACAACGAATATCAAGTATATAATGTACATTGCCAGAGACAGCTTATACCTATCACTAAAAACGGAAATTTATTATTATTATTATTATTTTTTTTTTTTTTTTTACCTTTGCTGTCTGATCTTATTTTTCTAATCTGTTGATTCCACATTCCCCTTCTCAGTCTTTTCCTAATTCTTTTTACAGGGTTTCCTTTTTTTCCATTTCTTCTCTCTCTACCTGTCTTCTTCCTTTCCTACCTCAAACACATACACAGACTCTTATTCTCACATTCTCTCTCTCTCAAATATCCACACAGGCTCTCACTCTGATGTCTCTCTTATACACACAAGTTCAAATGCTATCTCTCTCACACACATACACATACTCTCACATGCTCTTTTTCTCTCAAACACACACACACACTCTCATTCTCACATGCTCTCACACATACACAGGCTCTCAATTCACTCTCACATGCACTCTCTCTCTCTCTCACAAAGACACACACACAAAGATAGATACAAGCATTCTCACACACACAGTGTATCAGGGCCTGGGCCTCTCTCTCATGGGCCACTGCGGGATGATGTCCATGGTGGCTTTGCTGTTGGGCATTCTCTTCTCGGGCAACCGCGGGATGGGCTCCATGGCATCCCTGTTCTTCTCAGGCCACCACAAGATGGAATCCACAGTAGACCTGCCTACAGACACAGACATTCCTCCTCTTCTTCGTGTGGGCCAACGCTCCTCCTCTCTTTCCGTGTGGCTCTGGCATCTTTTTCTTCCAGCGCCGCATGGGCAGGAAGGAGGAGGAGGGGCACCCAGATTTTTGGGGTATGGCCCACAGAGCTGCAATTCCTTTAGAAATCCAGAGTGTCTGGGCCAAATCTAGAGAGTTCCCAGCCTGCCTTCCAAACTTCATCTCTGAGAAGGGGAAAGAAGTCAAATCTCCACCCCAAATTATTTACTGAAAGGATCATTACTCCACATTGTGGAATGAAAATCTCATTGTAGAAGAAATGTGGAATGGCAAAGAATAAGGCTGAGATTTTTTTGTATCCCACTAAACATGCAGTGAGGTTTATTCTTTATTGTAGAATTTCCTTGGTTTTCATTATCTAGCCTCTAACACAAAAAATATCTTTCTTTGGTGATAAACTTCATGTGGTTCCATAAGAATCTGAATCTTTTTTTAGTTCAACTACAGCCATTAAAGAGATTCCAGGCAGGTCTTGCCTCTATAACATTTAAAATTCAGTGGTAAACTCTATGACAAATCGAGTGCATACCACATACATTGAAACATAAATAGAAAATGACAGCAGAAAAGGACCAAACGGTCCATCCAGTCTGCGCAGCAAGCTTATGGTAGCATCTGCCATGCCATATAGGTCACCCCCATACTTAGTATCCCTATCCCAGACTATCCCAAACTGTCAAAGTCAGGGCTCTTGTTGGTTGCTCTCTGAGTCCAATTCCCCATTATCTCTTGCCATTGAAGCAGAGAGCAATGTTGGAATTGCATCAAAAGTATCAGGCTTATTGGTTAAGCGTAGTAACAGCCACATCAGCAAGTTACCCCATGCTTATTTGTTTCCCCCCACATGCTTGTTTTCCCAGACCATAAAATTCAATTTTCTTGTTGGTTGCTGTCTAATCTAATTTTCCTTTTCCTCTTTTCCCCTGCCATTAATGCAGAGAGCAATAAAGGAGTTGCATCAGAGAGCACTGATGGAGTTGCATCAACAGTATGAAGGCTTATTGGTTAGGAGTAGTAACTGCAAACCAGCAAGTTACCCCCATGCACTCTTTTCTTCATTTCAACATTTTTGTCTTCAACACCTACTCCGGAAGGGCATTCCAGGCATCCACCACCCTATCTGTGAACAAATATTTCCTGACATTGATTCTGAGTCGTCCCCCCTGAAGTTTCATTATGTGACCTCTAATTCTACTGATTTCTTTCCAATGTAAAAGATTTGTCAATTGTGCATCATTAAAACCTTTCATGTGTCTGAAGGTCTGTATCATATCCCGTGTGCACCTCCTCTCCTCCAGGGTATACATATTTAGGTCCTTCAGTCTCTCCTCAGAGGTCTTCCAATACAGACCCCCCACCCTTTTTTGTCAACCTTCTCTGGACCACCTCCATCCTGTCTCTCTGTCCCTTTTGAGATACAGTCTCCAGGACTGAACACAATACTCTAGGTGAGGCCTCACCAAGGACCTGTACAAGGGGATTATCACCTCCTTTTTCTTACTGGTTATTCTTCTCTCTATGCAGCCTAGCATTCTACTGGCTTTAGATATCACCTTGTCACATTGCTTCGCTGTCTTCAGATCGCTATTCACTATCACCCCAAGGTCCCTCTCTTGCTCCATGCACAACAGCCCTTCACCCCTCATCACCTACAGCTTTTTTGAATTACAACACCCCAGTTGCATGAATCTGCACTTCTTGGTATTGAATCCCAGCTGCCATATCTTCAACCACTCTTCAAGCTTCCTTAAATCATGTCTTATTGTCTCTATTCCTTCTGATGTGTTCACTCTGTAGCAGATATTAGTGTTATCCACAAATAGACAAACTTTACCTTCTATCCCTTCTGCAGTGTCGCTCACAAAGATATTGAACAGGACCAGTCCCAACACTGATCCTTGTGGCACTCCACTTAACACCGCTCTCTCTTCAGAGTAGGTTCCATTTACCATCACACGCAGTCTTCCATCAGTCAACCAGTTTGTAATCTACGCCACCACCTTGGCACTCACTCTCAAGCTTCTCATTTTATTCACAAGCCTCCTATGTGGGACCATATCAAAAGCTTTGCTGAAATCCAAGTAGATCACATAGAGTGCTCTTCCTCTTTCTAATTCTTTAGTCACCCAATCAAAAAAATCAGATTTGTCTGACAGGACCTTCCCCTAATGATTCCATGTTGCCTTGGGTCCAGCAATCCTTCGGACTGTAGATAGTTCAATATCCTTTCCTCCAGCAAATCTCTATTAATTTTCCTATCACCGATGTTTCCAGCCTTCTCTCTGCTCCCAGTCTTGTGAAGAGGGATCACTACTGCTCTTCTCCAGTCACTCAGCACTAGAGATGTGAATCGGAACCGGAATCGGTTCAGTTCCGGTTCCGATTCAAATCTTATAATTTTTATCGTCCGGCCCGATTGGTTTTTTGTTTATTGGCTGCGCCCGATCCGATAAACAAAAAACCCACCCTGACCCTTTAAAACTGACTCAGGCGGAAGAAAGGATTGCCAAAGAGGTAAAGCGAGGTGACAAAACATTTTTCAGATACATCAGAGAAAGGAGAAAGGTCCGAAGTGGTATAGTGAGATTGGAAGGTGACAAGGATCAGTGTGTGGAGAGAAAAGAAGAAATGGCAGAAATATTAAACAAATATTCCTAAGAAGACCCTGGAGAAGGACAATTGCTAATTAACAGGATTGTGGATGGAGGTGGAGTAGATGAAACTCTGGTTCATCCCAGGATACTGAGGGAGCTCAGAGATGTGCTGGCTTAGAGATTTAAAATATCGTCCGATATTTTTTAAATCGTCAAAAATCGTTAAAGAGTGCGATACAATAGAAATTCCCCCAATTTATCATGAAAAATCGTTAATCGAGTTTGTGTCCACTAACGGGAGTTATTTTTGGGGGGGGGGCGGGAAAACTGGCACACCAAAACAACCCCTAAACCTACCCTGACCCTTTAAAACTAATCCCTTACCTTCCCCCACCCTCCCAAACCCCCCCAAAACGTTTTAAAATCACCTGGTGGTCCAGTCGAAGCCCCGGGACCAATCGCCCGCTCTCGGGCCGTCGGCTGCCACTAATAAAAATGGCACTGATGGCCCGATAAAAAAAACAACCCACCCCGACCCTTTAAAACTGACCCCTTAGCCTCCCCCACCCTCCCGACCCCCCCAAAAATGTTTTAAAATTACCTGGTGGTCCAGTGGGGGCGCGGGGAGCAATCTCCCGCTCTCGGGCCGTCGGCTGCGCTAATAAAAATGGCGCCGATGGCCCTTTGCCCTTACCATGTGACAGGGTATCCGTGCCATTGGCCGGCCCCTGTCACATGGTAGGAGCACTGGATGGCCGGCGCCATCTTTAAAAATTAAAAATTAAAGATGGCGCCAGCCATCTAGTGCTCCTACCATGTGACAGGAGCCAGCCAATGGCACGGAGACCCTGTCACATGGTAAGGGCAAAGGGCCATCGGCGACATTTTTATTAGTGGCAGCCGACGGCCCGAGAGCGGGAGATCGTTCCCGATGCCCCCACTGGACCACCAGGTAATTTAAAAATGTTTTTGTGGGGGGTCAGGAGGGTGGGGGAGGCTAAGGGGTCAGTTTTAAAGGGTCGGGGTGGGTTGTTTTTTTTATCGGGCCATCGGTGCCATTTTTATTAGTGGCAGCCGATGGCCCGAGAGCGGGCGATTGGTCCCGGGGCTTCCACTGACCACCAGGTGATTTTAAAACGTTTTGGGGGGGGTTTGGGAGGGTGGGGGAAGGTAAGGGATTAGTTTTAAAGGGTCAGGGTGGGTTTAGGGGTTGTTTTGGTGTGCCAGTTTTCCCGCCCCCCCCCCCAAAATAACTCCCGTAAGTGGACACAAACTCGATTAACGATTTTTCATGATAAATTGGGGGAATTTCTATTGTATCGCACTCTAACGATTTTTGACGATTTAAAAAATATCGGACGATATTTTAAATCTCTAAGCCAGCACATCTCTGAGCTCCCTCAGTATCCTGGGATGAACCAGAGTTTCATCTACTCCACCTCCATCCACAATCCTGTTAATTAGCAATTGTCCTTCTCCAGGGTCTTCTTAGGAATATTTGTTTAATATTTCTGCCATTTCTTCTTTTCTCTCCACACACTGATCCTTGTCACCTTCCAATCTCACTATACCACTTCGGACCTTTCTCCTTTCTCTGATGTATCTGAAAAATGTTTTGTCACCTCGCTTTACCTCTTTGGCAATCCTTTCTTCCGCCTGAGTTTTTGTTTTCTTGATTACTTTGTCTCTCTTAGTTTCACCAGATGTTCTTCCCTGTGTTCCTCTTTTTTGGGATCCTTTATATTTCTTAAACTCTGTGCTTTTAGCTTTTATTTTTTCAGCCACCTCCTTTGAGAACCAGATCGATTTTTTATTTCTCTTACTTTTGTTTACTTTTCTAACATATAGATTTGTTGCCTTTGTAATTGCTCCTTTTAGTTTGGCCCACTTTTCTTCCACCTCTCCTATATATAGTACTCTGGGACCCGGGTCACTGTCAGTCAGAGCAATGGATCAGACTATTTGAAGGATAAGCCAGGGCAGGTTCTTACATTGGGTGACATAGGCAGTTGCATAGGACACCACAATTTGGAGTAGAGATGACAAAAAGAAAACAGAAATCTCTGGGCATCACCCTCTCACTTTTAAGGCATGGCACCACAAGCATTTTAAAGATTCAATGGTATTCCTGACTGCAGATTTCATATATTGCGAGACCAGCAATCAGGATGTGCCAGCCCACAAGTTTTAAAATGCTTGCATTTCCGGCAAAAGGAGGCTGGTGGAGCTCATACTGGGCAAAGAGGAAATGATTCTGGTCCAGCTGACTGAGCTTGTCACTGAAAATAGGAGGCAGCCCAGGGCCACTAGCAAAGCTCATTCCACCAGGGGCCAAAGAGAGGAGACGGCCCAGGGCAACTGAAGTGGCTGAAGAGAACTGGAGGCCCAGAGCTGACATTGGGGGGGTGGTGGGGGGGAGGGAAGCAGAAATGGATGTTGAGTAGGTGTGAGGGAGTTAAAAAGAGAGCATGCTGGTGAAGAGAGAGGATGCTAGGTGGGTGGGGGAGTTGGAAAGAATGTTGGGTGGGTGCTGTGCAAGTGTGGCAAGAAAGAGAAAGTAGATGTTGGGTGAATAGAGGTGGAGAGAGAGAGGATTCTGGGCAGTGTAGAAAAGGAGTAAAGAGATTGGGGTGGTGGTATTGTGCTGGGCAAGGGATGAAGGGGAAAGAGGGGAAATAGAAAAGGGAGAAGAGAGAAATGCTGAGTAGGGGGAGAAAGACAAAGTATGCTGAAAACTGTGGGCAGGGGGGCAAATAGAGGGGAAAGGAGGAAGATGTGGCATGGTCAAGAAAGTAGGGTGGCCAACTAGCTCCATTTTTTTCAGGATAGGTTGAGCCAGCAACGGTTTTACGCCCATTACATGCATGGATTTTGTAGGTCTGGTATCCCTGTTGCATTTCCCAAGAAAATCAGGATAAGAAGTTCATGCAAGCTGTGGGGTTAAACCAGGACTGGGATCAACTTGTCCTGAAATCTGAAGACAGTTAGCAACCCTACAAAAAAGAGAGAGTGATGTTACCAGTAGGTAAGGGGGAGGTGGCAAGCCTGGAGGTTTAACTAGCATATCTAATACTCTTGCACCGGCCCTGGAAGGTAAACCAAGAAAAGATGCACCAATTCTGCAAGTTAGATGGATCCCATAAGGCTTTGTGACTGTGCTAACTTATTTAAAAACAGATTCTACCACTTATAATACAGAGGCAAGCCCTGCCTGGAACTTACTTCAATGGCTACAGAATTTGCACAACTATGGAACAAAAAAGTAAACATTGGTTTACAATAAGCAAATATAAGGAAAATACAAGTGTTTGAAATGTAGTATTATATAAGAATTCTAAAAATCAGCTAGAAGGACATGACCTTATATGAAAGTGTGCATGAGATGATGGATAGTGGAAGAACCCGGACAGAAGAGGTGTGGAGGAGCAGGCTAGTGGTTAAAGCAGCAGCCAGAAAACCAAAGCACTGAAATCTAGCTAACACTCCTTGTGACCTTGGGTAAGTCACTTCACCCTTTACTGCCACAGTTACAAACTTAAGGCCTCATTTACTAAGCATTCTTCCCATAGACAAAGAATGGTAGAAAAGCCTTAGTATATCAGGCCCTCAGATTGTGAGCCCTCTGGGGACAGGGAAAATAGCTGCTGTACCTGAATGTAACTTGCCTTGAGCTACCAATGAAAAGGCATGAGCTAAATTTAAATAAATAAGAAGACCTAGTCTAAAGGAAAATAAGATTTGATGATCATGCATTTAAAAGCTGTGATGGCAAATTACCTAATCTAATATTAGAGGGCAAAAGCCATAGAGGCAAGCACAGAATGGCCTGAGTGAAGGCATCAAAAACTGGTCACGGTCTGGAAACAGATGAAGCAATGGGGGAAACTGAGCACTGGCAGAATCGTCTTGCCTTAGCTGCGAACCTTTGTATCAAAGATGGCACTTGATGACGATGATGAAAATGGAACGAAAAGGGGTACAAATATTTTCAGCTATGGTACAAAATGCCTCTTCAATGTATTTTTAAAATTAAATTCCTTTGCAGATGATTTATCTGCTTTACAGATTATAAATCCTCATGTTGCCATGTAGAGCTATCAAGTATTTCAGGCAGTTTTCAAACTGTTTTGCAATGAAAACCACTAAACTCTGTACCAAGTCTGGTCTAGAAGACACTTACTGTAAACAGGTGGCATGCCAGACTCCTCTAAAAGGATTTTTTTTTTCCAGATACAAGTTCAATGAAATAAATGGAACATTTTAACAATCTGATTCAAAATTTCCTGGCTTGAATGTAGTGCCCCCCTCTCCCCTAAATAGTGAAAGAAATTTATGCCTGGAAAAAGAAGACGCAGCCAATCCAAAAGATCAGTTCAGCTTTTTCTGGCATATAAATCCCTTCTGTGCAAGCAATATGTACTGGCCACAGAGGTTTTAAACTGAGCTTGTTAGGATAATGCTTGAACCACTGGCTTTGTTAAATTATGACAGACCATAATGTTACAAAAAAAGATGTAACATTTTTGCAGATCCTTTTCTTCGAAACAACCATGATCTTTCCCTGTATTAAACTACAAAAGACTTGATGCACATATAGACTGAGCCCCTTCCGCTACAGAGCTTTTATACCTCATTTCCTAGTAACCTCTTTTCCCAGTAAAAATAACAAAATGACGTACTTAAACAGTCTTATAACTTATATCTTGTAATTCCTTCATCATTCTTGTGACTTTCCATTTAGCTTTTTTCCAGTCCTGTAACATATATAACGTGGGGACCAGAAATGGACACAATCTTACAAACAAGGCCTACCTAAAGTTTTATGGTAAATAAAGGCACAAATTCTCTACATCTACTTGTGAAATTCCTATCTATGAAATCAAGAATGCTGCTAGATTTTCCAAATTGTTATAATGCAAGAGTTCATGGCTTATTAACTACAGTAGAGGCAGGCCTGGTCCTCAAGAATTGCAAACAGAGTGAATGAGCGGCTCGCTCATTCACTCTCTCTCTCCCCCACCCCAACTCCGGGAACGCGCGGCAGCAGCAGCCTCCTCCCAACGCTAACCTCTTCATTTTCAGCCCTCGCGGAGGCGGAGTCCCATCGGCCGCGGTTGAAGCTCTTCATTTTCCTCCGAGCCGCGCTGCAGTCTTCTTTTCTTCGGGCCGATGCCGAGCGCACTAGCGTGGCCTCTTCTTGCCGCGCACTCACCCGATACTCTCCACTTCCTCTTCCGGGCCGCGGGGCCCTGTGTGTGTGTATGAGAGAGTGAGAGATTGCATGTATGTGAATGATTGAGAGCCTGTACATGTGAAAGATCGTATGTCTGTGATTGAGAGCCTGCCTGTGAGTGAGAGAGAGAGCATGAATGTAAGTTTACCATTTGGAACCTGTATGTGTAAGTTTGTGATTGAAAACCTGTTTGTGTGAAAGAGTATGTGTGTATGATTGAAATCCTTTGTGTGTGAGAGAAATCATGTGTATGTATGATTAAGAGCCTGTGTGTATAAGTAAGAGAGAGATCATGTGTGTCTGTGTGTGATTGAGAGCTGATTTAGGTGAGGGAGCATGTGAGTATGTGATTGAGAGCCTGTGTGTAAATGAGAGATAGAGACCATGTGTGTCTGTGTGTGATTGAGAGCTGATTTAGGTGAGGGAGCATGTGAGTATGTGATTGAGAGCCTGTGTGTAAATGAGAGAAAGAGAGGACATGTTTGTAAGCATGTGAATGAGAGTCTGTGTGTGAGAGAAAAAGACAGCATGTATTTATGTGATTGAAAGCCTGTGTGTGTGTGTAAGCGTGAAAAGATAGACAGCATGTGTGTAAATGTGTAATTAAGAGCCTATATAAGTGAGAGAGAAAAAACATGTGTATATGTGAGTGACTGAGAGCATGTGTGTATAGGTGTGTCATTGAGAGCCAGTGTGAGAGAGAGCGCTGGTATGTGACTGAGAGAGGAGAAAGTTCCAAGCAAACCACCCCTCCTCCTGCTAATTCAGAACAATCTCAGGAGACCTGGATATCAAACGTTCCCAGGTATGCAGAGCAAAAAAATGTTTGTATCCTTATTATTTTTCATTACTGGGTCTTTATGTCTGCTATTTTGAAATATTTTGTTGGTATCTGGAAATGTTTTATATGAGTTTTTAATTATTGGATATTCCACTCATCAGCTGTTTCGAAATATGTTCTTTTTGTTAGTACAGTTTTACTGCTGATGATTTTATATTTCTTGATTTGTTTTATAAGGATGGGTGATGTTTCTTTTTTCCTTTGTTACACTGCATACAGAGACTCTGGCTTGTTGCAGTTTCCAATTCAGTTTTTTCTGCATGCTTCTTGTTATGCGTTTTGGTCTCTTTATTCTATGTTAGGTGAGGGACAGCACATGATTCAGGTGAGGTTTTCTGCTGGCGTGTAGTTTCTGTGTAGGACTCTATAGCAGCCTGACTTGGTCCGTTTTCCTAATAGGAGATGTGTTGGTGTCTTAAGGCCTGGTGTAATATTTTCAGAGACTTATTGTACTTTAAAAGTGTGATCTTACATAAAATGCACACATTTACTTGTACTTAGTTTTAAACATATTGTATGGCTCTCATGGAATTACATTTTAAAATATGTGGCGTTTATGGCTCTCTCAGCCAAAAAGGTTCCTGACCCCTGGGCAAGTGGGAGCCAATGCGGCCGCCGGTGGACCTCATCCCACTGGCGGCTGAGCAGTAAAGAATCGCTGTGCTGTGTGCCGCGGACACACAGCAGGAAGATCGGCATGGCCGTGGTGGAGCTCACCTCACCACGGCCTGAAGAACAAGGTCACGTCGAAACGTGCAGATGCTCCACCCTCCTTCCTGCCCATGCGGCCCCGGAAGAAAATGTTGCCGGAGCCGCACGGGCAGAAAGGGGGAGGAGCATCAGCCGCGTGCAGAAGAGGAGCAGCGTCGTTACAGCGTGTGAGAAGAGGAGAAGGCCCCCACCGCGGATCGGTCCGAAAAGATCAGGGCCGCTGCAGAGCCTGTCCTGCAGCGACCCGTGAAGAGGAGGCCCAGAGGTAAGAGAGAGGCTGAGGGCCCGTAGAGTGGGTGCATGTATGAGGTGCGTTGAGAGATTGGATTGCGTGTATGAGGTGTGTTGAGAGATTGGGTTGCGTGTATGAGGTGCGTTGAGAGATTGGGTTGCGTGTATGAGGTGCGTTGAGAGATTGGGTGTGGGAGTGAGGACCTGAATGTTTGCAGAGACAGCATGTGAGAACCTGTATGTGTGTGCGAGAGACAGCATGTGATAGTGAGAGCCTGTGCTTGAGCAAGACAGCATGAGGGAGTGAGAGAGAGCCTGGGTGTGTGAGAGTCAGACAGCATTTGCAAGAGAGAGACTGTATGAATGATTGTATGAGAGAGAGCATGTGAGAGTGAGAGCCTGTGTGTGTGTGTGTGAGAGAGAGAGAGAGAGAGAGAAAGCATATGAGAATGAGAACCTGACAATGTTTGAGGGAAGAAGACAGATGGAGAGAAAAGAAATAGAAAAAAAGACAATATGAAAGGAATTGGCAAAAAAATAAGAAAGGGGAGGTGGAACAAAAAAGCCTGTGACCAACCGATTAGAAAACTAAGTTCAGACAGCAAAGGTAATGTGCAAGAGTAGCACTTTCTCTATGCGGATCTCACAATGTACGAGATCAACATGGAGGAAGTGGAAACCCACGGGGCTTGCACAGAGGAGGCAGTAGAATGGGCTTCAGTGCCAATAGCAGCAATCAGCGCCTCCCCAATAGCCATGCGGCATCAGTGACAGTGGCAGCAGAGGAATGAGAGAGGCTCTGAGGTTGCTGGCAAAAGAAAGAGAGGGGGTCTGCCTTTAGTGTGCATGTGTATGAATGGGAGTCTGCCTAGGGGTGTATGTGTGTGAATGCATGGGTGCCTGCCTGAGGGTGTGTCTGTGTATGAGAATGTATGGGTGTCTTCCTGGGGTTTGCATTTGTGAGAATAGGTGCTGGCCAGTGTGTAGTATATGTGTGTGTGTGAGAATGAATTGGTGCCTGCCTGGGGGTCTGTGTGTGTGTGAGAATGAATGTGTGCATTCCTGGGGGATGGTGAGGGAGTGGTGTGAAAATGAATGGGAGCCTGCCTGGGGGTCAGTTTCAGTGTGTGAGAATGACTGGAAGCTTGCCTGGGTGTGTGTGTTTGTGTGTACGTGAGGGAGCCAGAGAGAGTGTGTATGAGAAAATCCAGGGGAGTAAGAGTTTGTGTGGGGGGGGTGTGTGTGGAGGGGGAGAGAGTGTCTTAGAGCCTGAGAGTGTGTCAGTGTCTGTGAGAGCGAGAGGTTATGGTGGGTATAAAAGCATGAATGTGTATGTATGTGACAGTGTATGTGTGAGAGAGAATGGACATGTGAGTCTGTGTGAGAGAGGATAACCTCCTAATCCTGGACAATATCAGGGTGACTGGAAATCAAGAGCTCCCACGTATGGACAGCAGGGGCTTTTTAAAATCCTTATTAGTTTTAATTATTGGGTGTTATTTGATATATGAGCTGTTTTGAAATATTTTATTGGTGTTTGGGAAATTGTAAAAAATGTATGATTTTAATTAATAGAAATTCTATTTATCAGTAGTTTTAAAATATTCTTTTATTAGTATGGTTTTACTATTATAACTGATGCTTTGTTTCTTGATTTTATTTGTTTTATGAGGAATGGTGGTTCTATTTTTCCATTGTTAATACACAGAGTCTGGCTTCTTGGGGTTTCCATTTCAGTTTTTGTCTAATTTGTGCTCCTTTATTTTGTATTCTGTATTTGGTGAGGGTCTGTCTCTGCTCTGTGTGTGTGACCATTATGAGAGATTCTGCTAGCATAGGGATCTATAGCAATCTGGTTTGTTTTGTTTCCTCAGTAGGTGGTATATTGGTATTCTAGGACCCAGTGTAATATTTACCCTTGCTTTTTCACAGGTAGGGTTATTGTTGTTTGAGTCCTTGGTGTTATTACTGTTATGTTACAATGGGATTGCAGTATATATTTTGAGTGTCTTTTTTACGAGGTTTTATTTTAGTTCACAATGTGCCTGGCAGTGGAAGGTGTTTGTGCTGCTGTTACTGTGAGGTGACACCAGCATTTGAAAATATCTTTCAGTATGATGAGCTGTAAGGGAAACATTCAAGCTCCATTGTTTGGGGGAATTTCAGTGGATGCACAGAGTTATAGAACTGGAGGTGCAGGATTTATATTGACATTCTGTCCCTTCCTATAAATTCCAGACTTCACTCTCTCATAGCCATATATAATTAGTTGAATGAGGCTATCAATTTTATAGTGTGAAACTGGCCAGCTTTTTAAAATTACGCAGAAGACCCTTTGGACTTTATTAACACCAAATATTCAAAAGCTGTGTTCATCCCATCAAGCTCATATATCTCATTAAAGAGGTAAATTGAATAACACAATAACTTTGTTTTATTATTGTTATTCATAAATTATAACAATAACATTAATCTTGGAATATTATATATTTTTAATATAAATGAAAGGTTTTCACAAGATAGGTTGTGTCGTGAAACATTTTATTATGTATATATTTAAGGAAACATACATACATTGTCGAAATACATTTCGTTCGTTTAACCTTTAACCTCTGGTTTGCTAGTAGACTGAATTACTGTGTCCCGAAATTATGTTTGTCTAAAAAGTGTGTCACCAACATGAAAAGTTTGGAAAGCTCTGGGCTAGACTCTAGTAAGCAGACACTGAGAGAAGAAAGCTTTATTGTACAGATGATTTCAGTAGAATCTTGCTTCAAGGAAGGGATAGTACTGTAGGCCAGCGATATCACAGTAAGCTCAGACAGTCTTTATAGATGATGGTCTCACCCAGATGTAGCAAGGGTGGGTAGTGTTCCGCAGCGTGGGATAAGCCGAACCTGAAGGGTGGAATAAGGAGAGCTGGAGCGTAGCGATACTCACAGAGTGGCAGTGTTGGTAACTTCCTTGGTAGAAAAATGGAGAGAGGGTCCCGAGGTCCGAGGTGCAGGATTCCCTGAGCAGGCTAGGCCCTCGAGGAGCAAGTACCTAGGAGCGCCGAAGGATCCTGGAAGAAAGTAGCTAGGACCCCCGAGGAGCAGGTGTCCTAGGTTAGGTAGTTGAACCTCGAAGGGCAGATAAAAGCGAGAGGCCCCCGAGGAGCGAGTACCCAGAGCTTCCGTAGGAGCGAATTACCCCGGAGGGGAGAGAGGAATCCAAGCGAGCAACTTAGAAGCGGTCAGAGTAGCAAAACCGAAATCCTTGCTAACTCGTTGGGCTATAGCGGAGCGGAGGTTTAAATACCCGGCGGTACTGACATCATGCGGTGGGGACGGCCCCGAGGTTCCCGCCATGACGTATTCAAAAGCATAGGTGGTGTGCGCGTGCGCGCCTAGGAGGCCACAGGAAAAAGCATGGTGGGCGGGGACGCCTATGCTGTGTTGGAGATGTCGAGAGTTTTGGCAATCAGCATCGGAGGCAGCCATCCTTCCCAGGGAGGAGGAAAAGGGTAGAAGAGAGGTGAGGCAGAGCGATCACAGCCGTCTGTGACCGACAATCACAACAGATATATTTGAATACCTGCTTTCATTATTTGTCTGAATACCCTGTTTTCATTGCATTCAGGAGTTTGTGTGTTTGTATTACGTTTAAAGGACCCTAATTGTACGCATTCCTTCTCCCATAGCAACCTAAACTTAACTAGGATTTGAACAAAATTAAGATGAAGGCAGCAGTCCAGCAGCAAGAGGGGGGCCTTCCAGTCTTTTGCATTAAGTGTCACATGTATGATTTTTTACCTGCCGGTGAGAGGTTGTATGTGTGCTCCCAGTGCAAAGGGCTCCTGGCTCTCAGAAAACAAGTCCAATCTCTAGAGGCCAGAGACAGAGAGGTATATATATGAAACCTTCAGGGACATAGTAGTCGTCCAAACTCAAGTCTGGCAGCCCTGGTGCTGCCTTGGAGGAGGAAGGTCTCCTGGTTGGAAAGCATCAAACTAGGGCAGCAGGATATGATCCTGTAGCAAGGACCTTCTCAACAGGTCATGCATTGTCCTCTCACACTGAGGATATCTCCCAGAGCTAATGACCAGGAAGGAAGGGTTACTTCGGCCGTCATTACTGGTGAATCGATTATTAGGAATGCAGGCAGCTAGGTGACTAAAGGGCATGAGGATTGCCAGGTAACATGCCTACCTGGTGCAAAGATGGTGGAACTCACGGGCCACCTAGATAGGATTTTAGACAGTGCTGGGGAGGAGCCGGCTGTCATGGTATATGTGGGCACCAACAACATAGGAAAATTTGGGAGGGAGGTCTTGGAAGTCAAATTTAGGCTCTTAGGTAGAAAGCTGAAATCCAGATCCTCCAGGGTAGCATTCTCTGTTAGGTCCCTAGAGACAGGCAGAGCTCCGGAGTCTCAATGCATGGCTGAGACAACTGTGAAAGGAAGAACAAGCCAAGTTTGTAAGGAACTGGGGAACCTTTTCGGGAAGGGGGAGTCTTTTCAGAAGGGATGGTCTCCACCTTAAGCAGGATGGAACCAGGCTACTGGCGCTAACCTTTAAAAAGGAGATAGAGCAGTTTTTAAACTAAATCAAAAGGGAAAGCAGACAATTGCTCAGCAGTACATGGTTTGGAGGGAGTATTTTTCAAAGGATACTAATAAAGCATTAGAGTTAGGGCATCCCAACAGAGAGGTTCCAATAATAAGAAAAGTAGTCCATGTGCTAATAAATAAAGAATCACTTGAGCTAAAATATTTCAATTTATCCCTGTCAAATGAAAAGCAGAATGTTAATACAAACAAAAAACACACTTTGAAATGTTTGTATGCTAATGCCAGAAGTCTAAGAAGTAGGATAGGAGAATTAGAATGTATAGCAGTGAATGATGACATAGACTTAATTGGCATTTCAGAGATAAGGTGGAAAGAGGATGACCAGTGGGATAGTGCTATACCGGGGCACAAATTATATTGCACTGATAAGAGAGGAACAACTTGATGACGGGATGGCACTTTATGTCTGAAATGGCACTCAGTCCAATAGGATAAAGATCCAGCAAGTGTCTAAATGCACAATCAAATCTTTATGGGTAGAAATCCCTTGTGTGTTGCAAAAACGTTTAGTGATAGGAGAATACTACCATCCACGTGGCCAAAATAATGAAACGTACAGTGAAACGCTAAGATAAATTAGGGAAGCTAACCAAATTGTTAGTGCAGTAATAATGGGAGATTTCAATTACCCCAATATTGACTGGGTAAGTGTAACATCAAGACATGCAAGAGAGATAAAGTTCCTGGATGGAATAAATGACAGTATTATGGAGCAATTGGTTCAGGAACTGATGAGAGGGAGGTAATTTTAGATCTAATTCTCTAGGTATTGCAGTATTTGGTGAGAGAGGTAACAAGTGGTAAGGCCGCTTGGCAATAGTAATCATATTCAGGCCTATCCAGTACCGAGCGGTAGGAAGAGCTGCGTTAGTGCCTACGGCACCCGCGGTTACCGCCCGCACAGTGCAGCTCACCTACCGCTCGATCCTGAAGCCTAATTGTATGTAAATGTAAGCCGCGTCCGAAAAGCCTTAGGTCCGCGCAACCCAGGATACTGGATAGAGCGCCTATACAGGATACTGGGTGCGCGGGCCTAAGGCTTCACGCCACGCTGGTATCTGTCATTTCAAATGTCATTTGAAATGACAGATACCAGGAAGCAACGGCGGCGACAGCGCAGAAGCAACGGCGAAACGACTTGTCAGTGTCCCCCCTCCTCTCGGAGCAGGGCGCGAAAAGCCGCCTTGCTCTGGGAGGAGGGGGGACACTGACAGCGACGAAGCAACGGCGAAGACAGCGGCGAAACGACTTGTCAGTGTCCCCCCTCCTCCCGGAGCAGGGCGGATTTTCCGCCCTGCTCCGGGAGGAGGGGGGACACTGACAACGGCGAAGCTTTCCCCCAGCCCGGACACCGGCAAAAAACTTTTCAGCGGCAAAACTTACTGTTTTGTAGCCAGCAGCCCTGAGCAGGAACACGATCTGCCTCCCGTAGCTCCTCCCGAAGACAAAGATGGCCGCCTGCATGGGGAAAGCGCGCAATTGGCCGCTCAAGACGTGACATCGTGACGTCACGTCTTGAGCGGCCAATTGCGCGCTTTCCCCATGCAGGCGGCCATCTTGTCGGGAGGAGCTACGGAGCCAGGTCGTGTCACTGATGATGGCTGCAAAAAAGTAAGTTGTGCAGGCGTCTGAAAGCGACTTACTTTTGGGATCTTGACAGATCCCAAAAGTAAGTCGCTTTTGGAAAAAAAACCAAAATTGTCAATTTTGAAAAAAAAAAAATTGCTTTTCTTTTTTTTTTTTTAGCTTCACCGCTCAGTTTCGTCGTTCAGTTTCGCTGCTTGTCTCTTCTCCCCCCCTCCCTCCGGGAGGGGGGAGAAGAGACAAGCTTTTGTTTTTTTTTTTAGTTTGGCCGCTGTCATCTCTTCTCCTCCCTCCCGGAGCAGGGCGCGAAAAGCAGCCTTGCTCCGGGAGGAGGGAGAACAGACTGACAGCGGTCAGGTCGGGTCCGGGTTGGGGGTTGGGGGTCCGGGTCGGGTCCGGGATTCGCCGGGTCGGGTTCGGGCTTCGCTGCTCAGTTTCGCCGCTTGTCTCTTCTCCCCCCGGGGGGAGAAGAGACAAGCGGCGAAACAACTTACTTGCACGGGGAAAGCGGTCTCCGTGGCAGCCCCAGTCCTCTCCCCTCCTCCCGAAGGAGGAGGGGAGAGGACTTCGGGGGCTTCGGGAGCAGGGGAGAGGACTGGGGCTGCCACGGAGACCGGCACCCATGATCGCGGCCGGGGCAGGTGAGCGGGGGCTGGGGGAAAGCTTGCCACCTACCCTTACCCATGCCTCTACCGCCTGGGTCAGGGTAGGCGGTAAGTTTGCAGGTTAAACGCGCGACAAAACGGCAGGGAAAGGTAGCGTTAGTCGGGGCGCGGGTTACGGGATGCTAGGGGAATAGCTAATTGGCTCGTTTGCATGCAATATCGAGCTAATTCGCTCGTTTGCATGCAATATACATGCCGCGGGCGGAAGGGGTTACCCGGGGAATTTAGGACGCGGTAGGAGTAGGTTAAAGGGGATTCGGGATCGCAGGAAGGGCTAACGCGGCCGGAACGTGAGTTAGAAGCGGCTTAGGAGCAGGGTAAACGCGGCCGCACTTTACAGGATAGGCCTGAATATGATCAAATTTGAATTAATGACTGGAAGGGGGACAGGCAAGTAAATCCATGGCTCCAGCTCTAAACTTTCAGAAAGGGAAATTTGATAAAAGGAGAAAAATAGTAAAAAAAACCCCAAGAAACAAAAAAAACTGAAAGGTGCAGCTACAAAGGTTAAGAGTGCGCAACAGGCGTAGATATTGTTAAAAAATACCATCTTAGAAGCGCAGCCCAGATGTATTCTACACATTATGAAAGGTGGAAGGAAGGCCAAATGATAGCCAGCATGGTTAAAAAGTGAGGTGAAAGAGGCTATTTTAGCCAAAAGATATTTATTCAAAAATTGGAAGAAGGATCCATCAGAAGAAAATAGGATAAAGCACAAGCATTGGCAAATTAATTGTAAGACATTGATAAGACAGGCTAAGAGAGAATCTGAAAAGAAGTTGACCATAGAGGCAAAAACTAATAAAAACTTTAAAAAATATATCTGAAGCAGAAAGCCTATGAGGGAGTCGATTGAATCGTTAGATGATCTTCACGGAGAGGGTGGTGGATGCCTGGAACGCCCTTCCAGAGGAAGTGGTGAAGACTAAAACTGAAAGATTTCAAAGGGGCATGGGATAAACATTGTGGATCCATAAAGTTTTGAGGATGTGAATGAAGAGAAGAGGCATGGGGGTGGCTTGTGGGAATGACGGCTATTACCTGGTGATTAATACCCTTATTCAATAAACATACACATGGTTAATGCAACTCCAACACTGCTGTATGCTTCAATGGCAAGAGGAAATGTGGGACAAAGGATTTGCATTCACAAATAAGCGTGGGTGTAGCTTGCTTGTTGCAGCGGTTACTACCCCAAAACAATTAAGCCTGATACTTCACTTTGAATACATATATAGCGCAGCTCACTGCTTCAACAGCAGGGGGGAATGAAGATAAGAGGATTTACATTCAGACAACTACCAACAAGGACTAAATTGCACAGGCTGGGTAAACAAGCGTGGGAGTAGCTTGCTTATTGCGGCGGCTACTACCCCTAATCAATTAGGCTTGATTCTTCACTTTTATGCAGCTCCAGGACTGCTCTCTATATCAATGGCAGGGGTGTGTTGTGAGTAAACTGTTTAGTTGACCCTTGGGCCGACCTGTGGGAGACTGGAGAGAGATGGACTATAGTCTCTATTGAGTGACAGGTCGGGAGGCGGATGCCAGGCAGGAGCAAGACGTGAACTTCACCCTGGAAGCCGGTACTCCCCCGGGAGGGGCCCATAGGAGTCTAGCCGCTGGGGCTTAGGAGATCACAGAAGCTGGAACTGGAGCAGGCAGGCAGGCAGGGATCCAGACTCAGGCAGAACTGCAGCGGGCTGGAGCTGGAACCAGGCAGGAACTGTGGCAAGACTCGGAACTGGAACCAGGCAGGAACTGTGGCAGAGACCGGAGCCCCCCCCGGGAGGAGCCCGTAGGGGCCCGTCCACTGTAGCAAGCAGGCAGGCTCGGTAGCAGGCAGGCAGGCTCTCTGTAGCAGGCAAGCGAGTTCGGTAGCAAGCAGGCAGGCTCTGTAGCAGCCAGTCAGGCAAACACTGAGCACACCTCGGGGCCCAGAGCAACTAGGGACCAAGGAGGGATCTGGTTGCAAGGCCCTGAGTGAGTGCAGACACCGGGGTTAAATCCCCCCGGCATCTGACGTCAGCAGAAGGGGCGGAGTGTCGCGCGGCGGGAAGCGGGCTATTTCAGTGCCCCTCCCGCGCGCGCCTAGAGAAAGGGCGTTCCCGCGGCAGCCTCCGTGGGGACGCCGTCGATGTTTGCGCTGCCGGGACCGGGGGAGAAGAGAAGGTAAGGCCCCGGTCGCGACTGGGACCGCAACAGTACCTCCCCTCTTAGGCCCCCTCCAGGGAGGCCCGGTTTTACCTGGGCAAACCTGGGAAGATTGTCGTGATAGTTCTTTCTTCATGGTGACAGAAGCAGAGACCAGACTGGGATCATGGCAGGGCTCTGAAGCGGGAACCAGATTGGAAATGGAACAAGACATGGAAGCGGGATCCTTGGGCATCTTCAAGCAATTGGAATGGCAAGATGGACTCCACTGGGTGATTCGCAGGGTATCCCACTGGATCGTGGGTGAATGCTTTTGGAGCCACGGCAACCCTAGCACCACGGGGTGGACTACCTTCTCCAAGACCAAGAAGGCAATCTCCTCCGAGTGGATCGCCCCGGTGTGGACAGTAATGGGTGTCATGGACATCTTGATGTGTCCCGGAAGGAGCGTACCTTGAACAGAAGTAATTCACAGCGGAGTCCAGGAAGGCGAGGGTTTCCAGAGACCCTCCCAGAAACTCCAACGTAATAGGCACGGTGCATTGAGGGACTGAGGCACAACCCAGGAGGAGCTCCTCACGACCTCCTAGGCTCTCGTGTCTTTTTAAACGCTCCCGGCAGTTGGCCAGGAAATGACCTTGCTGGCCACAGTAGAGGCACAAGCCCTGTGTGCAGCGACATTGTCTCTCCTCTGCGGAGAGTGGGGAACGTCCCAACCACGTAGGTTCTGCAGAGGCAACCTCCAGACACTCAACCATAGGAGAGGACGATGACTCGGAGTATGCGGAGACCAATGGAGGATTACTTCGGGCAGGTCATTGCTCTCTAGCCCTCTGCTGGAGACGACGGTTGATGCAGCTGGCCATGTCTATCAGAGCATTGAGGTCCTCCGGAAGGTCACGGGCAGCAATCTCGTTCTTGATACGCCCAGATAGTCCTTCTAGGAAAATGGCCTTTAGGCTGCCATCGGGCCAACCGACATCCTGGGCAAGAGTACAGAAATCCATAGCATAGTCTGCCAGGGAGCAGGCCCCCTGGCGTAACTGGAGCAGTACTGTCGTAGCAGTAGTCAAACGAGCCGGTTCGTCGAACGCCTGCCAGAAGCTCGAGATGAACTGCTGGAAATCCTTGAGCAAAGGATCGTGATGTTCCCAAAGCGGGGAGACCCACAATAGGGCCTTTCCATCGAGCAGGGAAAGAATGTAGGCCACCTTCACAGAGTCAGTGGGGAACTGCCGGGGCAACAGAGTGAACCGTGGAAAACACTGGTTCAAGAACCCACAGCAGGTCTTCGTATCTCCAGCATAACGGGAAGGTGCAGGTAACTGTGTTGTCGAGATAGCTTGTTCCTCGGGAGCCAACCCATCGGTGGACAGAGGATTCGAGGATATCTTATCTAGCTGGACAGCTAGTTGTTCCACCATAGCTACCAACCCATCAAAGAATTGCTGTAATTGCTGCAGGCGTTGGGCCATTCCTGGGATGGCCCGAAGGCCCGACACATCCGCCGAGTCCATGGCCTTGCAATCTGTTGTGAGTAAACTGTTTAGTTGACCCTTGGGCCGACTTGTGGGAGACTGGAGAGAGATGGACTATAGTCTCTATTGAGTGACAGGTCGGGAGGCGGATGCCAGGCAGGAGCAAGACATGAACTTCACCCTGGAAGCCGGTACTCCCCCGGGAGGGGCCTGTAAGAGTCCGGCCGCTGGGGCTTAGGAGATCACGGAAGCTGGAACTGGAGCAGGCAGGCAGGGATCCGGACTTAGGCAGGAACTGTGGCAAGACTCGGAACTGGAACCAGGCAGGAACTGTGGCAAGACTCGGAACTGGAACCAGGCAGGAACTGTGGCAGTGACCGGAGCCCCCCCCCCCCCCCGGCCACTGTAGCAAGCAGGCAGGCTCGGTAGCAGGCAGGCAGGCTCTCTGTAGCAGACAAGCGAGTTTGGTAGCAACCAGGCAGGCTCTAGCAGGCAGGCAGGCAAACACTGAGCACACCTCGGGGCCTGGAGCAACTAGGGACCAAGGAGGGATCTGGTTGCAAGGCCCTGAGTGAGTGCAGACACCGGGGTTAAATCCCCCCCGGCGTCTGACGTCAGCAGAAGGGGCGGAGCATCGCGCGGCTGGAAGCGGGCTATTTCAGTGCCCCTCCCGAGCGCGCCTAGGGGAAGGGCGTTCCCGCGGCGGCCTCCACGGGGACGCCGTCGATGTTTGCGCCGCCAGGACCGGGGGAGAAGAGAAGGTAAGGCCCCGGTCGCGACCGGGACCGCAACAGGATGGAAGGTAATTAGAACCAAAAAAGTTACCAATAAGGGCCCTGACCTCAGCGGTCAAAGTAACAGGTAAGTATGAGAAAAATAACTGTGAAAGCTTGCTGGGCAGACTGGATGGGCCGTTTGGTCTTCTTCTACCGTCATTTCTACGTTTCTATGTTTCATTTCTATGTTTCTATGATTGATGGGTTAAAGATAAGGCCATCGCGGAAAGACTAAACAAATTCTTTGCTTCGGTGTTTACTGAACAGGATGTTAAGGAGATACCCATTCAAGACACAGTTTTCAAGGGTGACTATTCAAATGAACTGAACCAAATCACGGAGAACCTGGAAGAGGTAGTAGGCCAAATTGACAAACTGAAAGAATAGTAAATCACCTGGATTGGATGGTACACACCCCAAGGTTCTGAGAGAACTCAAAAATGAAATTTCAGTCCTATTACAATTAATTTGTAACCTATCATTAAAATCATCCATTGTACCTGAAGACTGGAAGGTGACCAATGTAACCCCTGTTACGGTCCTGGTTGCAACCGGGGCCTTACCTTCCCTTCCTGGGCCTCGGCGGCGCAGATGTTGACGGCGTTTCCGCGGAGGCCTCCGCGGGAACGCCCTTTCTCTAGACGCGTGTGAGCCCAGGAAGGGGGCTGAAATAGCCCGCTTCCCGCCGCGCAACACTCTGCCCTCTTCGAGGACGTCAGATGCCGTGGGGGAATTAACCCCAGCGTCTGCTCTTACTTGGGGCCTTGCAACCAGGTTCCACCGTGGTCCCTAGTTGCTCCAGGCCCCGAGGTGTTCTACAGTGCCTGCCTGCCTGTTACAGTGTCTGCCTGCCTGCCTGCCCCGGGGGAGCACCAGCTTCCAGGGTGAAGAGCATCGTCTACGTCCCCAGATATCCGCCTCCCGATCTGCTCATATTGAGAGACATTAGAACACCTTATCCCAGTCTCTTGCAGGTCGGCCCAAGGGTCCACTAAACAGAGACTTCCATAACAACCCTGATATTTAAAAAGGGCTCCAGAGGTGATCCAGAAAACTATAGATGGTGAGCCTGACTTCAGTACTGGGAAAAATCGTGGAAACATTTATAAAGAATAAAATCACAAAACATGACTTAATGGGACACAGCCAGCATGGATTTACCCACGGGAAGTCTTGCCTCACAAATCTACATTTTTTTGAAGGGGTGAATAAACATGTGGACAAAGATGAACTGGTAGATGTGGTATATTTGGATTTTCAGAAGGCGTTCAACAAAGCCCCTCATGAGACGCTTCTAAGAAAACTAAAAAGTCATGGGATAGGAGGCGATTTCCTTTTGTGAATTGCAAACTGGTCAAAAGAGAGGAAACAGTGAGTAGGATTAAATGATCTGTTTTCACAGTGGACAAAGGTAAACAGTGGAGTGCCTCAGGGATCTGTACTTGGACTGGTGCTTTTTAATATATTTATAAATGATCTGGAAAGTGGTACAATGAGTGAGGTGATCAAATTTGCGGATGACACAAAATTATGCAGAGAATTTAAATATCAAGCGGATTGTGATAATTGCAGGACCACCTTGTGAGATGAAGATTAGGCTTCAAAATGACATAAGAAATTTAATGTGGAAAATGCAAGGTGATGCGCATATAGGGAAAAATAACCCTTGCTGTAGCTACACGATGCTATGTTCCAACTTACGAGTTGCCACCCAGGAAAGAGATCTAGGCGTCTTAGTGGACAATACATTGAAGTCATCAGCTGTGTGCTGTGGCAGTCAAAAAATAAAACAGAACATTAGGAATTATTAGGAAGGGAATGGCAAACAAAATAGTGGATGTCATAATGCCTCTGTATCGTTCCATGGTTGAGACCGCACCCTGAATACTGTGTGCAATTCTGGTCACCGCATCTCAAAAAAGATATAGTTGCACTGGAGAAAGTGCAGAGAACGGCGACCAAAATGATAAGAAGCATGGAACAGCTCCCCTATGAGGAAAGGCTAAAGAGGTTATTTATTTATTTAATAGCTTTTATATACCGACGAACGTTGGGAACATCTCGTCGGTTTACAGAGAACAGAACTGAGCAACAGGCTTTACAATTATCATATAATTATATAAGGAACATTAAAAAACATACAATTAACAGTGTAGAATATACAAGGAACATTAAAAACATACAATTAACAGAGTAGAATATACAATAAATAATTAACTAAGTGGTATGCATGATAGAGGTTAGGACTGTTCAAATCGGAGAAGAGATGACTGAAGGGGGATATGATAGAGCTCTACAAAATCATGAAAGGACTTGAACAAGTTAATGTAAATCAGTTATTTGCTCTCAGATAATAGAAGGACTAGGGGGCAGTCTATAAAGTTAGCAGTAGCTCATTTAAAACAAATTGGAGAAAATTCTTTCACTCAATGCATAGTCAAGCTCTGGAATTTATTGCCAAAGGATGTAGTTATGGCATTTAGTATAACTGGGTTTAAAAAAGGTTTGGACAAGTTCCTAGATGAGAAATCCATGAACTGCTATTAATCAATAAGGAATAGTAGCTTGGGATCTATTTAATGTTGGGATACTTGCCAAATTCTTGTGACTTGGATTGGCCATTGTTGGCCACAGGTTGCTGGGCTGGATGGACCCTTGATCTAACCCAATATGGCATATCTTATGTTCTAGCTAATTTAGTTATATTATTTTCTAAATAAAGTTGCTCAATAAAATCCCTCTCCTGCCCTCTCTCTCTCTCTCTCCCTTCTTCTCCCAGCCAGCTATTAAGAAACAAAACTCTTTCTCGACCTTTCCCCACCAAAAGAGTGACCAGTTTTCAATTATAATAAAATCTGTCCCTCTTTCTCTTTTCCCTCAGTCACCAGTTTCTCTCCACCTCTCGCCACCACCCTGCCCCATGGAACATTTTTTTATTTTTCTAGTTGAGCTATTTCCAAGGCCAGGTCACTGGGAGGGCCATGGCTTCAGCTGAACGTTCAGCTAGCTAAAGACTAAGTAGGCATCAGCTCCACTCTCAAACCGGCAACAGCCCCTTCCCTGTGCGTTTTCATGCCATGGAGGGGCAGGGCATGAAAGCAGAGCTGATGCTGATTCAGTTTGCAGCTGGCTCCTTAACACTGAGCTGCAGCTGCTGCCCTACCAGCGATCAGACCTCAGGAATGGCCCCAATTTAAAAAAAAATGTCCCAATACTGTATATTGAAAAATAAATTGTAGGCATTCTAATCTCCATTGGAGGCAGCTTGTTTTTAATGCCATCTGAATAGTATCATACTTGCATACTATTTTAAAACTCTAGAACAGACAACATATGAAAGGCTCCATGAGATAAACAGTATATGAAAGAAAATCCTTTCAAACACAAAAACCAGTTCAGCAACAGTCACAAAGAAAGTAGAGGAAGGAGAAACTGAATAAAACATGTTTAATTTAAATGTAATCCATTACAAAAGAAGTGCATCTCTAGCAGCCCAAAGCATTTCACTGCCTCTTCCTCAAGGGAATTCATCTTCTTCAAGAGGTCAACTCCTTTTCAAACCAAAAGATATTGCATTTCATCTACAATTCATCATAGTTCATTCAAAGAAAGCTCAAAACTAAATACAAACACCAGGGAAGCAAAAAATATAAAGGAAGAAAATGAATAAAGTACGAAAAGAATATTCTAGAGAACATCCTTTCTGTTTATTTCAGTAAAAGTTTGTGGTTAGGACTCGTGTCGATAAAGATAAAACAGCCCAGAGTAAGGAATTTCAAAATCGAAACACCTATAAATTCCTTTTTAGAAACTAGTTCATATTTTCTACAGCTCAGAAAAGGGAATACGTCTAGGCCGGTTGCTCTGTATTTAGAAAATGTATTTAGCAGAGACTTTTAGGAAAAAAAAGTAATATAAATGAATTGTGAAATTGATTTCTGCAGCACAGTTATAAACTTGAGAGCACTGGGTGGGCGATTTTCAAAAGCTGTTTAGCCATGTGAATGGCTATTTAGCTGGACAAAAGGACTTTTTGAAAATTGCCTAATCTGAATGTGGATAAAAGCTTCCCAGTTGCACATACTTTGACCTGCATTGCTGTGGAGGCATTCCTGGGGAGGGCTTAGGCTGGGGGAGGCAACAAACAATATAGCTTTGCATTTTCAAAACTATGTGCTTTATTTTGGCCAGAAAAAGTATCCGGATGGGAAGTTACTGCAAATCTCTGCCAACTACTTTTTCCTTGGACAACTTTCAAAGAGAAAATAGTTTCCCCTTTGAGAACTAGTGCAAAAATTGGTGGGAAAATGTACTTATGGACTTTGAACCTTCCTGCACAGGTTTTGAAAATTGCTCCCTTACATCAACATAAGACAGAACCAATGCTATTAATGGCGATAAAATAGTAATGATAGATAAACAAAGATGATGCAAATGTGAAAAATTTCCAGTACTTTCAGAAATGTAGCTTTACTACTGGATTTTGCAGACAGAATAGGAACATTCTGATTATAAGGAAAAACAATTTGAATATTTCATTTAGAGATCCAGTCTTAAAGAAATTGCAACCTAACACATCTTCAATTGCTTCTTCTAGAACTGTGTTAAAAGACAATATATTAGTGCAAGGTATTTATTATAAACTAACAATGCAAAATGACCTTGCTTATGAAGGTTTCTATAGTTGTAATGCTTGTTTGATATGTCACCATGCAATGACATTACAGTTATTGGTAGAGAATAAACAAAATTCATGTATTGCATCAAAACTGCAGGTGTTAAAATTACATTGGTTAGAGTAGTGGGCTGAGAACCAAGGAAAGCAGGGTTCAATGTATACTTCTTTCACTTGCGACTTTAGGCAAGTCACTTTACTTTTGTTGTCCAAAAAAAAATGTAATACATTAAGACAGAATACAGAACTTTTTGGATTTAAATAGGAACTCACTTCTGACAGTACCGGTTCCCGGGGCGCACACATGGATGTAGCTATTTTATAACATGTGGACATTGGCGCATGCATGTTATAAAATACGTTCCCCGCGTGCACATGCATGCCGGATTTTAAATTCCAGACGAACATGTGCGGCGGGGGGGATTTTAACAAGCAACGCGAGTAGGCCTTCCCCAGTTCCCTCCCAGTTTGCTCCAATTAAGGAGCAGGGCTTGTGCAGGGCTTTTAAAATGTGGACATATGGGCAGAGCTAGCTTTACAGGGAGGCAAAAAAGGCAATTGCCCAGGACCCCAGCACCACAAAGGACTACTTTCACAAAGCTGAAGGATGTCATTGAGATAGAGCTTCAGGACACCAGACACTGACTGGGCCCACTCCTTAAGTTTCTACCCTGGGTCCCAGTGTGCCTAATGCCAGTCCTACCTATATGCCCCCTTGCTAGCTATTCTCTACACAAAGGACAAGGAAATGAAATGTGGCTGTAACCTAAACAGCTGAACAATGTAGCCCAGGTAACTGCTCTTAATAGCTTAAGTTTTCTGAAGTAAGTTTTCAGCTATTTATCCTGCCCTCACTTTTATTTGTGATAGCTCTTGACCACAGGTGTTTGTAGGACTCTAGAAAGTATCAGAACAGGTAAAATGATTTTCAGTCATTCTAGATTAATACTTTTTTTTTAAAATTATGCAGCTCAATTATTTTGGCTCTGACATAGGCAAAAACCAGAACCCAATCTAAAGGTTACCTAAAATGGTAGAACTTTAGAAACAAAACTGCCCTAAAATAACATTTTGCTCTAACTCCAAACCCTATATAGCAATTTCCATATCTAACAAAAAGCTACAGAGTATATTTCAAGAAACTTCATTTATCCCACAAGTCACAGATTAAGTAATTGAGTAAGTGACTCAGTACCCTCAGTTGAGTAATGACTGTTTACTGGACAATGTAGTTCCCATCAGTATCTAAAAGTTATTAATATGTCCTAGATCTAAACTGTAAACCAGAATAGTTTACCTTGGCAGTTTCTTCCATTGGGTGCCAGTGTGTAACCAGTAGCAGGGCAAGTACACTGAAAGCTTCCTGGAACATTGTTGCAACGATAGGAACAGATGTGTCCTCCCGTGGGTAAAGTACATTCATCAATATCTGCAAAGTAATACACAAAGGGATAAGAAGCTACTAGTGTATTTATTCATTTACAAACATTCCTATCCTGATTAATGCTAGTATTTATAAACTGGGGGTTGGGAGCAACACAGTTTATAAAATAATGTGCATTTCTGCTCCAAATATATGCATGCATGTTTTAGTACATGCATATATTTTCTTTATAATATTTCTCTACTGTTTGCTTCAAGAGAGATTGCAGCGGTTTACAGTAAAAAAATTCATAATTAAAAAGACTTTCTGTAATGAGCACGTACTTCACAAGTATTGGTTTTGTTTATGGTTTATCATGAATGTACATTGTAATGTTTTACAAATTTGCAATAAAAGCTTTAAAAAGAAAAAAAAAAGACATACTCTACTTAATGCTGAACATAAAAATATCTTGGCTGCAAAGAGATAAATAATGCCACCTTCAAAAGAGAAAGTATATTTCCAATGCAAGAAAACATTTTTTTTATCCATGTTATAAACATACATGCAAATGTTATGCATGCAAAATAACTGTGAAACTGTGAATAAACATCCAAATTTTTTAAAAAAGGGGCAGGTATTTTATAAAGCATGTACAAATATTTGGAATCATCAGTTTGCTGATACCTCCGCCAGTTCACCCAGACTCCAGTTCACCAGTATCCTCTACCACTTCACCCTGAATCCCCACCAGTTCATTCAGACATCCTACCCAAAAACTGCAGACAATGGACAAGTCCAATTTCACTTGCGCTAGTCAATTAGCAGGCGTAAATGTGTACAAATTTTGAATATCTAAGAACATAAGAAATTGCCATGCTGGGTCAGACCAAGGGTACATCAAGCCCAGCATCCTGTTTCCAACAGAGGCCGAACCAGGCCACAAGAACCTGGCAAGTACCCAAATACTAAGAAGATTCCATGTACTGATGCAATTAATAGCAGTGGCTATTCCCTAAGGGGTAGATTTTAAAAAAGTACGCCCGCATGTACTTTTGTTCGCTCACCAGGCACAAACAAGAGTACGCCGGATTTTAATAGATACGCGCGTAGCCGCGCGTATCCTTTAAAATCCGGGGTCGGCGCTCCAGCCGCGCGATTCCCCAGCCCAGGAGCAGTTTCGGAGGCCTCGGCCATGCCCCCGAAATGCCCCCGGGCCGGAACCACGCCCACGGCCCCGCCCCCAGATGACGCGCCACTGCGATATGCACGACACGCCTCCCCCCCCCCCCGGAAAGCCCCGGGACTTGCGTGCGCGCGCAGGGGGAATTTGCGGCAGGTTTTCGGGGGGGTACGCGCGTATCTTATGCACGTACCCCTTTGAAAATCTGCCCCCAAGTAAACTTGATTATTTATTTATTGAAAATCTTTTCTATCATGGAATGCCCCCTAGTCTTCTATTATTCAAAAGTGAAAATAACCGAGTCACATCTACTCGTTCAAGACCTCTCATGATCTTAAAGACCTCTATCATATCCCCTTTAAACCGTCTCTTCTCCAAACTGAACAGCCCTAACCTCTTCAGCCTTTCCTCATAGGGGAACTGTTCCATCCCCTTTATCATTTTGGTTGCCCTTCTCTGTACCTTCTCTATCGCAACTATATCTTTTTTGAGATGCGGTGACCAGAATTGTACACAGTATTCAAGGTGCGGTCTCACCATGGAGCAATATAGAAGCATTAGGACATTTTCCATTTTATTAACCATTCCCTTCCTAATAATTCCTAACATTCTGTTTGCTTTTTTGACTGCTGCAGCACACTGAGCCGACGATTTTAAAGTATTATCCATTATGATGCCTAGATCTTTTTCCTGGGTGGTAGCTCCTAATATGGAACCTAACATCGTGTAACTACAGCAAGGGTTATTTTTCCCTATAGGCAACACCTTGCACTTGTCCACATTAAATTTCATCTGCCATTTGGATGCCCAATCTTCCAGTCTTGGAAGGTCCTCCTGTAATGTATCACAGTCCTCTTGTGATTTAACTACTCTGAATAATTTTGTATCATCCACAAATTTGATAACCTCATTCGTCGTATTTCTTTCCAGATCATTTATATATATATATTGAAAAGCATCTGTCCAAGTACAGATCCCTGAGACACTCCACTATCTACCCCCTTCCACTGAGAAAATTGACCTTTTAATCCTACTCTCTGTTTCCTGTCCCCCAACCAGTTTGTAATCCATGAAAGGACATCGCCTCCTATCCCATGAATTTTTAGTTTTCATAGAAGCCTCTCATGAGGGACTTTTTCAAATGCCTTCTGAAAATCCAAATACACTACATCTACCGGTTCACCTTTATCCACATGTTTATTAACCCCTTCAAAAAAATGAAGCAGATTTGTTAGGCAAGACTTCCCTTGGGTAAATCCATGCTGACTTTGTTCCATTAAACCATGTCTTTCTATATGTTCTGTGATTTTGATGTTTAGAACACTTTCCACTATTTTTCCTGGCACTGAAGTCAGGCTAACCGGTCTGTAGTTTCCCGGATCAACCCTGGAGCCCTTTTTAAATATTGGGGTTACATTAGCCACCCTCCAGTCTTCAGTTACAATGGATGATTTTAATGATAGGTTACAAATTTTTACTAATAGGTCTGAAATTTCATTTTTTAGTTCCTTCAGAACTCTGGGATGCATACCATCCGGTCCAGGTGATTTGCTACTCTTTAGTTTGTCAATCAGGCCTACTACATCTTCCAGGTTCACAGAGATTTCGTTCAGTTCGTCTGACTCATCACCCCTGAAAACCATCTCCGGAACTGGTATCTCCCCAACATCCTCATTAGTAAACACGGAAGCAAAGAATTAATTTAGTCTTTCTGCAATGGCCTTATCTTCCCTAAGTGCCCCTTTAACCCCTCGGTCATCTAAATGGTCCAACCGACTCCCTCACAGGTTTCTTGCTTCAGATATATTTTTTAAAGTTTTTATTATGAGTTTTTGCCTCTATGGCCAACTTCATTTCAAATTCTCTCTTCGCCTGTCTTATCAATGTTTATACTTAACTTGACAATGCTTATGTTTTATCCTATTTTCTTCAGATGGATCCTTCTTCCAATTTTTGAAGGATGATTTTTTGGCTAAAATAGCCTCTTTCACCTCACCTTTTAATCATGACGGTAATCGTTTTGCCTTCTTTCCACCTTTCTTAATGTGTGGAATACATATGGACTGCACCTCTAGTATTGTATTTTTAAAAATGTCCATGCCTGTTGAACACTTTTAACCTTTGCAGCTGCACCTTTCAGTTTTTTCAGTTATTTTCCTCATTTTATCAAAGTTTCCCTTTTGAAAGTTTAATGTTAGAGCTACAGATTTACTAATAACTTCCAGTTATTAGTTTAAATTTGATCATGTTATCATCACTGTTGCCAAGTGGCCCCACCACCATTACCTCTCTCACCAAATCCTGCATTCCACTAAGAATTAAATCTAAAATAGCTCCCTCTCTTGTTGGTTCCTGAACCAATTGCTCCATGAAGCAGTCATTTATTACATCCAGGAACTTTATGTCTCTAGCAAGTCCTGATGTTACATTTACCCAGTCAATGTTGGGGTAATTGAAATCTCCCATTATTATTGCACTGCCAAATTGGTTAGCTTCCTTGATGTCTCTTAGCATTTCATAATCTGTCTGACCATTTTGTCCAGGTGGACGGTAGTATACTCCTATCACTATACTCTTACCCAACACACATGGGATTTCTACCCATATAGATTCTACTGAGCATTTAGTCTCTTGTATGATCTTTATCCTGTTGGACTCTATACCCTCCCGGACATAAAGTGCCACACCCCCACCAAGTTGATCCTCCCTATCATTGCGATATAATTTGTACCCTGATATAGCACTGTCCCATTGGTTATCCTCCTTCCACCAAGTCTCTGTGATGCCAATTATGTCAATCTCATCATTTGCTGCTATACACTCTAACTCTCCCATCTTACTTCTTAGACTTCTGGCATTGGCATACAGACATTTCAAAGTGTGTTTTTTGTTTGTATTAACAACCTGCTTTTCAGTTGTTTGGGATAATTCGGAAATCATTAGCTTTGGTGATATTTTACATATAGGCATATGAACTATGTTTGCTTTTAACGGAACCTCTCTGATGGGATGCCCTAACTCTCCTTTTTCATTAGTATCCTTCAAGGATACATTTCTCCAAACCATGCACTGCTGAGTGACTGTCGGCATTCCCCCTTGTTCTTTCTTACAAAATAGCAACTACCGTATGTATTTCTGAACCCCACCCTGAAATGTCCCTATATCACCCCTTTTTCCCCCCAGTAAAATGAATGCATGAAACTAAAAACACACATGTACCCTTGATATTTATAAACTAGCATGCACACAATATGCTATTTTGATGCGTAGATACTTTACAAAATACCTGCCTCTACACAAAGAGGTAGATCTTCAAAACATACGTGTGCTTGTACTTTTGTTCGCGCCACTGGCGCGAACAAAAGTACACTAGATTTTATAAGATACGCACGAAGCCGCGCATATCTTATAAAATCCGGGGTCGGCGCGCACAAGGCTGCGCAAAATTGGCAGCCTGCGCGCACCGAGCCGCGCAGCCTGCCTCCATTCCCTCCGAGGCCGCTCCGAAATCAGAGCGGCCTCGGAGGGAACTTTCCTTCCGCGTTCCCCCACCTTCCCCTCCCTTCCCCTATCTACCCCACCCCCCAGCCCTACCTAAATCCCCTCCCCCACCTTTGTTGGGCAAGTTTCGCCTGCTTGAAGCAGGCGTAACTTGTGCGCGCCGCCCCGGCATCCCCCGGCACAGGTCGCAGTGCCGGGGGACTCGGGACCACCCTCCTGGCCCACCCCTGAACAGTCGCCACGCCCCCGGACCCACCCTGGACCGCCCCCTGCCCCCGGAACACCCTGGACACGCCCCCTCCCGCCCCTTTTATGAAGCCCCGGGACTTACACGCGTCCCAGGGATTTAAAATCTACCCCAGACTGTGGTAAGTGCTCACACTTTGTAATTATTTTACATGTAAAATATGTATTAGTACTTTTATACACACACTTTAGAAAATTACCCTGAAAACTACAAAGCATCCATTTAATTAAACAGCTGGGCTTATGTTGTAATGGAGGGATTTCCCCCTAAAGAATTTCCTATGACCTAAATTAGATGAACCATGCCAAAGGTGACAGACCACAACAAAAAAGGGCCAAGGACAATTACTCTGGTAATTTTGTTAAGAAGATTAGTCTTTTTGGAAGTAGAATTTGAAAGAAAAAGATTGTAGAGCAAGGAAATGTAACATAATATAGTAATTTTTAAAAGCCCATTTTACCCACTTTATGTGTACTTAACATGGGTAAAACCTATTGACAATTCAATAGCATTCATTGTAGTAATTTTCAAAAGCAGGTAAAAGGGTTTTTGAAAATTACTATGATGGTATGTTGCATTTGCATTTTCCTTTGAAAATTACCCTGTTATTGTGCAGGTTAAAATGGTATGAAAAGACATTAGCACAAGTAATTCTAAATCAGCATCTCTACGCATGTAAATGAAGGAATGTCACAAGCAAATAAGACTTTAATATTCGCACAGGAAATAGCTTAGTATGTTCTCCTGTACAATTGATAATGCCAAAAATGTAACATCTGCCTCATATTAGATGTTAAGTTTCTTCTGTGTGCATTATTTCAAGGGTTGGCTGCCAACAAACTTTATGGCTCGAAGATGAAACTCATGTACAAGAGATAACACTGTAAAAGATAACCACAGGCCCTTGAGGTATTACATCTTCTGACAATTCTCTCTGGAAACAAAAATGATACCAACACACAGGACATTCTACACAAATCTGCATTTATTCAAAATGTCTTCTCAAACAAAAGGGTAACATATGAAAATGGTTGTTCATGCATTGTTGGGTAGGAGTTGGCATTTGTTTTGAAATTGCATTAAAAAATACAACAAAACACTGCATTTCATTTTGCGTTGATTCAAAATGAAAAGTCCAAAGACATTTGATGGGTTTCTCCTTTTGTTTCGGAATGCATCCCCTGCCACTACTGTCAAAGCACCCCCAATAAAGTTAATTCCACCCCTCCCCCCACCATTCCCTATTTCATCTATGGGGCTGAATAAGAAAGCAGAACAGAAGCGATCTCCAGTTGCTCTTGCCCCACCAGGTGCCATTGTATATACACAATATTTAGTGTGACCACCTTATTTTACAGGTTATTTTTCTTTATTTTTATGATTGATTTTTTTTTTAAGATTATGTATGCTTGTACTGAATTCTTTTGATTTTAGTTATATTAATATGCAATAACACCCTTTGGACAACGTGTATGGTGAAGCATGATATTAATAAAATGTAATACTTTTCATGATTACGACCTAACTACTTAACTGTAGAGACCTCCCTAAGTCTCCACTAGATGTCCCCAGCTTAGGCTTTGGGCAGGGAGTGAGGAGGGAGTATACCACTCCTAATCAGCCTCTTCTTCAAGGATCCTAGGAATGGTATCTCCCACCTGCATAACTGCAGTAGGGTATATCAAGTTGTGAGGCATTTTTTAGTTGGGATTTGAGGAGCTCATTTCACCAGCTTCCCAATTTAGGCTTCATGGTCTGAAACCATGGAGAAGGGGAGAAGCACTTCCCTATTCAGTATCCATCCAGTCTGGAAGGAGTTGTCTTAGTTTGTAAGAGTAATCGTTTTTGAGAGCCATTTTTGGATTTCTGGTGAATCTCTGTTCTGGGCTCTGGGATTTTTTTCCCCTGGCCTGGCTTTTGTTTCCAGTTTTAGGCCCCATGGCCAGCAACTTTGCCAAAGGGGAGAAGCACATCCCTTTCCAATCTGCCTGGAAGACTTGCTTCCTTTTTATTCGGTAAGTGGATGATTTTCCTGGTAGTTAATTTTTGAAGTTTTTTTCTTTTGTGAATGGTTCTGGCTCAGGAAGGGAAAAGTTCTGCCTTGTGAAGGACAAGGGTACAGAAAACGTGCTGTGCTCACCTCACAACCTATGGAGGGAGAGTAGTGATTTGCCACAAGAGAATTTTGGATGCTGATTTTTTTTTTTTTTTTTTTTTTTAAGAAAAGTTTTGCCTTTTACATTGGGAGGAAGTTTCTGCTGCTACTCTTCCTAACCAGTGGTTGGGAAAAGGAGAAGAGCTGGCCTTTCCTGGACACAGGACCTTTCAGTCAGAGAAATTAAACTGTGCTGTTTTGAGAGATCAAAAGTAAAAAGTTTGTGACATCTGGAGACAAACCCCCCCCCCCCCCCCCCCCCGGACCTCAGGTACTATGGTTGAAGAGACCCCATTATACCTAGGATACCCCCCCCACTCACCTGGGACACTTATTCCAAATCCTGGAGGGTAAGAACATTTCAGGACGCAGTACTAAGAGACATATCCGCAGAGAGAAGAGAAGTATAATGAAATATACCAGTCTGGGACATGGGTGTAACAGAGTACAATGCTGTTGGTACAAATTGATTAAACTGAACTACTTACTTTATTTGGAACACCCAACCAGAATATCCTACCTGTCAATTAATTGAACCTACACTGAAATATAAAAACATACACGCAGTGAAGAGGTTTGCACCTTTATGCCTTGGGTCCTGGAGGTTCAGCCTCTCCCCCATTAGCAGAATCCATGCCCGGAATAGTTTGGGACTTGAGAGACAGTGTAAAGATTTGGCCCTGGGACAGTGGGGGATCCCTACACATTTCAGATAAATGGGGCTACACTTAGTGTTTCACATGGACCTCTTTTAATTGGTTAATGTCATACCTTCGCATGTGATTCCATCCACATCACTGAGCTGATAACCTCGGTAACAGTAGCACTGGTAAGAGCCATATACATTAGCACACTGTTGGCTGCAGGGATGGTCATTGCATTCATCCACATCTAAAACAAAAAGATACTCTTATAATACTACTTCATGTGGTTCTTAATTTAATGTATTTATTGTTTGCATGTCTTTATTCTGCATATCCAAACATAATATACAGTAAAATAACATCAAGACATACCTAATAAAAACAAACAAGGATTGAAATCTGATTAATCCTAATAATTGTCCATCCCAGTCCATACCACCCATGCATATACTCATCTGTGAGAAAAGAACAAATTCCCTACTAGCCAAATTTGCTATGGGAATGCTTCTACTTTAACTTCTTCCTAAGATCAGCCTTAACATTTTCCTAAAGGATAGGTAACCCTTTTCTTCCCTAAGTTCCAGAGGGAGTGAATTCCACCATTTCAACCCTGCTATAATAGAAAAAGAACCAAGATATGTCTCCACTAGGGATGTGCATTCGTTTCATCCGTTTCATACGTTTCCCATTACATGTCAATCAGATGTGCATTCGTTTCATATGTTTCATACGTTTCATATTACATGCTTGTATAGGAAACGGATGAAACAAATGCACATCCCTAGTCTCCACCAGGCAAGCAGGATTGGCTTAAGCATTGGGCAGATGAAGTAGTCAGCTAAGGTGCCAGCTTCTGGAGGGGTTGCAGAGAGCAGCAGCAGTTACATCAAAACAATAGATCCTGACAGTCATACAAACTCACAAAGCCATACATGCTTTTTTTAAAACATTTTATTGAAAACATAGTAACAACATACATAGGCTAGATATCTATTTCCAACTTATTCATAAGCGAGAAGAGAAGATTCAGGCACAAATTCCTTGCAAAAACAAAATAAGAGGAAATAAGAAATCAAACTGGAATACAATAGAATACCTAGTACAAATATAAATACAATATAACAAGGATAGTCATCACTAACAACATCCCATATGTTTGAAAAGAAATCTGGGGATGGAACCCTCATCCAAGGAATATCATACAGAGAAAGAGAAAAGAAAAAAAATATATGCTCCACAGCACGTTTTTGGATAAAAGAGATAGAACCGACCCTCATTTACTGATAACATCCATCATCTTTACCCATAAACTTCAAAAACAGCCCCCAAATACTTCAACAATAGGATACATGTCCCTAATTTTATCTGTTAATTTATTCTTCCTATAAACATACCATAGGCTCTGGACCCAGGAAAACAAAAGAAGGCCTATCTGAGGAATTCAAGTGCAGAGCCACACGCCTTCTAAAAGCTATGAACATATATGAAACTAAAAAAGGGGAATTAGAGCTATCAGGCAAAAATGCAACCTATGTCCCAATAAGACTGTAGCTAGATTCAATGGGAGATGTGTATTAGTAATTTTACAAATCCAAGATATGAGCTCAACCCAACAGATTTTACTAACTGGGCATCCCCAGAAACATGGACAAAAGTTCCTCTTTCACCACAGTTCCTCCAATACCTAGGATGAAGTTGAATTCAAATTTTACGAAGTTTTACCAACGTAAAGGATTTTATGGCTATTCTCCTTAATATTAGCACTAATCAAATTCCCTTTTTGTAACTGGATACATATACTACTCTACTCCTCTTCAAATATACAAAAACCTAAATCCCCAATCCAACTCTCTTCAAGACTTTACAACATGTTCTTCCCAGTGTCTGATACAATGTTATACAAGGGAAAATCAAGTCTTTATTTCCCAGAAGACTATTTATCAATTTTTCAACAGATGTTATCCCCCTGCCACAGCGTGATATCATAGGGTCTTTAAGGAACCAGCTCTTTAGCTGTAAATATTGAAAAACGGAAAAATTATTAACCTTATATAGCTCCGTATGATCTTACATGTAAAGAAAAACTTTCTTCTTAAAGAGCTGGCCTGCTCTTAACAAACCAGAGTCACAATATAAGCAAAAATTAGATTTAGTACATAAGAATAGCCATACTGGGTCAAACCGAGGGTCCATCAAGCTCAGTATTCAGTTTCCAACAGTGGCTAATCCAGATCACAAGTACCTAGCAGCCAGGATACCAAACAATAGATAGATCCCATGCTGTTAATGCCCATGGCTAAGTAGTGGCTTTTCCAAAGTCTATCTGGTTAATAAGTTTATGGATTTTTCCAGCAGTAACTTCTCCAACCACTTTTTAAACTCAGCTAAGCCAGCTGCCTTTACCACATCCTCTGGAAATGAATTCCAGAGCTTAATTGTGCACAAATGGGCAGATTTTCAATGTCTGGCACACGTAAATTCTGGTCTTTACGCGCGTAGCCGAGCCTTACACGCACCAGGCAAATTTTCCAAGAGGCCTGGCCACATGTGTAAAGGCCGGTACGTGCTCAAGTGCCGAGCCTCTTGGAAGGAGCGGGCCGGGGGCCCAGGGAGGGGCGGGCCAGGACAGTGCCATTGTTCGCTGTCCCGGAGCATGCAACTTACTTCAGCTCAGGAGCACGCACCTTTTAAAATCTACCCGAGTGAAAAGGTATTTTCTCTGATTTGTTTTAAATTGTTGAGATTACTTACCTGATAATCTCCTTTTCCTTAGTGTAGACAGATGGACTCAGAACAAGTGGGTATAGTGTGCTCGTGCTAGCAGTTGGAGACGGATCTGACGTCAGCACGGGTACATATACCCCCACAGGAAGTGTAGCAACTCAGTAATCTTCCTTGCAAAAGCTGTTATGGATATATGTGTACTGACGATCAATGAATTAGTGAAACAGGATTCCCCTGACCGATTGAGAGTAGCTGGAGACCGCCAGCGTTTCCAACCGGAAGGCGTCGACACCTGGTAGAGGGGACGCTCTTATGTAAGAAAATGACATGGTGTACCTTGAATCGGTGAAACCCATGTACACCGGCAGCCGGGCGGGATGCTGAGTCCATCTGTCTACACTAAGGAAAAGGAGATTATCAGGTAAGTTATCTCAACATTTCCTAGCGTGTAGCCAGATGGACTCAGAACAAGTGGGATGTACAAAAGCTTTGCTCCCGGACTGGGCGGGAGGCTGCCTGAGTCTCGCGTAGGACCGCCCTCGCAAATGCTGTGTCCTCCCTGGCCTGAACATCCAGACGGTAAAATCTGGAAAAGGTATGGAGGGAGGACCATGTTGCCGCCTTACATATCTCTGCGGGCGACAGCATCCTAGATTCTGCCCAAGAGGCCGCTTGCGCTCTGGTGGAATGAGCCTTGACCTGCAGAGGTGGTGACTTCCCGGCCTCTACGTAGGCCGCTCTGATAACTTCCTTGATCCAGCGGGCTATGGTGGGCCGAGAGGCCACTTCCCCTTGCTTCTTCCCGCTGTGGAGGACGAACAGATGGTCTGTCTTACGTACTGCTTCTGTCTTGTCTAGGTATCTGGGCAGCAATCTGCCGATGTCAAGATGGCATAGCAAACGCCCTTCTTCTGATTTCTTCAAACCTGCCGTGGTTGGCAAAAATATGGTTTGGTTGAGGTGAAATTGTGAGACTACTTTAGGTAAGAAAGAAGGAACCGTGCGAAGATGGATAGCTTCTGGAGTGATTCTGAGAAAGGGATCCCGGCAGGACAACGCTTGTAGCTCTGAGATGCGGCGTGCGGAACACACTGCGAGCAAGAAAACCATCTTCAAAGTTAGCGAACGGAGAGACAGGCCCCAAAGGGGTCTGAAGGTGGATCCCGCGAGGAAATCCAAAACTAGGTTGAGGTTCCACAGGGGCACTGGCCACTTCAGTGGTGGAAGAATGTGCTTGACTCCTTTCAGGAAACGGGAAACATCTGGGTGCGTGGCAATGGTCTTGCCCTCCCTCCTGGGACCATAGCAAGACAACGCAGCCACCTGAACCTTGATGGAGCTTAGGGAGGGACCCTTCTGAAGCCCATCTTGCAGGAAATCCAGAACAATAGGAATTGTGGTCGCATGTGGATTGGTGCCATGAGTGTCGCACCAGGCTTCAAATACTCTCCAGATCCTTATGTAGGTGAGGGATGTGGAAAACTTGCGAGCTCGGAGGAGTGTATCTATCACCGGCTCCAAGTAACCTCTTTTCTTCAGTCTAGCCCTCTCAATGGCCAGACCGTAAGAGAGAATTGAGCTGGATCCTCGTGGAGGATGGGACCTTGATGTAGCAGGTCCCTGAGAGGAGGCAGGGGAAGAGGCTTCCCTGTCAGTAGTCTTCTCATGTCTGCGTACCAGGGTCTTCTTGGCCAGTCTGGTGCCACTAGAAGAACTAGGCCTCTGTGCCTCTGAATCTTGCGTATCAGGGCACCCAGCAGGGGCCACGGAGGAAAGGCGTATAGCAGAGTCCCTGGAGGCCATGGCAGAACCAGAGCATCAATCCCATGGGAGAACAGATCCCGCTTGCGGCTGAAATATCTGGGTTCTTGAACATTGGATCTGTCCGCTAGTAAGTCCATGTCCGGAGTCCCCCACCGATCCACAATCATCTGGAAGGCTGTGGGAGACAGCTGCCATTCTCCCGGATTTAGGCTTTCCCTGCTGAGGAAGTCTGCCGCGGTGTTGTCCCTTCTGAGAAATTTAGTAAGTAGAAAGTAGAAAATAGAAAGTAGATTTGGAAAACACGCTCAGCGAGCGTGCAGGAGCTCCAAACTGCTTTGGAGATGGAAATTACTGAGTTGCTACACTTCCTGTGGGGGTATATGTACCCGTGCTGACGTCAGATTCGTCTCCAACTGCTAGCACGAGCACACTATACCCACTTGTTCTGAGTCCATCTGGCTACATGCTAGGAAAGTGGTATTTACTAACTTCATGGAGTGCCCCCTAGTTTTTGTATTATTTGCTATGCAGTAATGTAACGTGTGTGGTGGGCACACACAGAGCTTGCTTGTAAGCTCAAAAGAGGCAGACTGGGGATTTCCCTGCACAGACTGTCCCAATAATACAGTTCATTCTGTTAAACTACCCAGTGTCCACTGAAGCCCAGTGCACAGAGAGACTGAGTGAGTTGAATTAAACAAACTCAGTTTAAAAAAGCTGGAATTGTTGGCACAGCAAGAAAATCCATGACATATATTTTCCAATGCAAATTCTAGCAAAATTGAATATATCTCTCCCAGCCACAACACCCAAATATTGCTTGCTTGCAGCCTAGCCCAGAGGTGAATGAAAAAAAATGGCACTGCTAGCAGCTTCTCTCCCTAGCACAGAGAGACCGTCTCAGATCACCTAAATAATAAACTGCTTAAAACACAAACATAGCTGGCACAGGCACTGCAGCCAAATAAAGAATAAATAGCTTTTTTTCTCTTTACTAACTAGCCTAGCTAGCTCTCAGTGCAGCCTCCTTCCACAAAGCCCACCTTCCCACACCACCCCTGCAAAGAAAGTGCGTGGCACGCCTCGTGCTGAAGTATATATAGTGCTGAGTCATCAGTAAAATCGTCACCGAGCACTGAATGACAGTGCGATTGGCTGCATTCAGTGCATTTCACAAAATGTAAGCGCTGATACGCTGCATTCCGGTATCCGTGCCAACCTGTCCGACCCTTTCCTATGAGTCACTGATGACTCATTGGAAAGGGCTGGTTTTTGGCTCTGGATAGTGGATACAGCGAAATGGCATCCTTTGATTCCAAATGGTGGCGAAGAAAAGCGCGCGCGCGCACCATGCGCCACACAACGGATTAAATGCATGATAAGTTATATTCGTGGGGAGTCGCCATGCGTTTTGCCTCCCCACGAATATAACGAATAGGGTCATATACTTTGCAGATTGCCGATACAGCGAAAATGAATGCACATCCTTACTAAGCCCAGAAGTCTGGAGAGGGCACTTTGGAGAGGTGGTACTGTTATGTTTGGCTGGCTGCGGAATAGCCCTGAGACTAGCCATGCTTACCTCAACCGCTGCCTGACATTGCCAGGCTATCTTCGTGGCAGAGATACCGCCGACACTTTCAGGCCACCTCTCTCCTGCTGGCCCCTTAGGCATGTGCGCATGCATCAGACCTGTATTTAAAGGCTCCATAGCAGGAAAGTCCTGGTTGGCACCCAAAGATGATGTCAGCGCAGCTGCGTACTTAAGCCCCAGCTGACTCCCTATTATTACCTTCGCAATGGGTCTCCTGCCTTCTCGGTACCTGTTGCCTTGTCCAGACTTTCCGATCTGTCCTTGTCCTCTCCTTGGCATGAACTCCTGGTATTGAACTCCTGCTTTGGATTTGGATGTGACTATGCTTGCCTGGCGCCTGGACCTGACTACACTTGCCTGCCACTTGAACTGGACCTCTGCTTGTTCTTGATCAACTGCCTTAGGGACCCATATAAGTCCTGCCAGCCATTAGAACTCAAGGGTTTAACCAGTGAGGGCGGTGGCTGGAATAGGTGAAGCTCCAGTCTGTCCTGCTCCAGGACGCATTTGCCAGCTGATGGCATAGGCTTTGTAGGTTTGCCTACACATGTAAAACCCAATTTTAAGCATGTAAATGCTTTTTAAAAATCAGGCCCCTAGTGTTTTAAGACCAGAAACAGTTGATGTTTTTTGTTTGGACTAATTTTTTTAAAAGACTTAATATTTTGAAAGCATTTGATTTCAGCACATGATACTGAATTTTTGGATGTTTGATATCTTTCCACTCAAAGTTAACCAACAGGGTTAACTTTGAGTGGATCTTCCATAAATTACCATTTTAAATCAGAGGTGGGCAAACGTTTTGGTGCAGGGGCTGCATTACAAGTTGCTGAGTGCAACGAGGGCCTGAGGGTGGGTGGGGTAGGGTGGGGCAGGGGGCTGTAGGGCATGACAGAGCGGGTCTTTGACACAGCAATCAAATTCTACCACTCACTGCAGGCATTTCAGTATCCAGCAGGTACCTTTACCAAAATCAGAAAAGCCTTCAACCTAACAAATATAGCTAGCAAACCTCAGTCACAAATGAAGGCTATAAAGTATAAATAGTAAGGTGTAGACAAAAAACTGGACTGGATACCACTAAAAGCCACACATATGCAGTGCAATAAAATCAGAAACAGAAATATCACCATTCCTCATAAAACAAAGTCAAGAAATATAAATCAATCATAACAGTGAGAAAACCATACTAAGAAAAAGCATATTTCAAAACAAATAGAACACCTAATAATTAAGGATAACAATAAAAAAAAAAACTTTAAACATTTCCCCCAAATCAATCAAATATTTCAAAACACCCAATAAAAAAATAAGGGTAAAAAATATTCACCTCCTCCTCCATATCTAGAAACTTTTCACTTCAGGTAACCCTGAGATTGTAGTCTTGGATTAGTAGGGGGAAGGAGAGGAGGGTACACACAAACTTCCTCCTCTTTTACACATACTACCCTCTCTTCTTCTCACTCCCCTCTTCTACTTCCTCCTTCCTTTTCACATCCATTTTACTCACCTTCAGTCATTCACCCTCCTTCTCTCTCACTCAACCCCCACACCCTCTTCCCCTCCGTCACTCACTTCCACTCACCCTTTTTCCTTGCTTCATTACCCTTCCCTCTTAGTCACTCACCCTCACTCGCCCCTCAGTCACTCCCTCCCTTTCACTCCCACTCAGTCACTCACCTCTCCTTCTCACTCAGTCATGTCCCTGCCATTCTTAGCACTTTCCCTTCTTTCCCTCTCTGCCCCTTCCTTTACTCACCACTCACAGAGGCACCAGGCCTCTCCTCACTGGCAAGGGATGGGAACCCTGCCAGCGCGATGACAATGAGGACTATCCTCACTGGCAGGGAATGGAAACTCCACCAGCGCGACAACAACGGGGCCTCTCCTTGCTGGTATAGGATGGGAACAAATGTAAGAGCCAATTGCAACACTTATCTGGAGGAAACGTGGGCAGGAAGATGAGCATCTGTGCCATACGGCATCCTGAATAAAGATGAGTTTGGTTTGCTCCAAGTCTTACAGCAAGCCAATCACATCTTTTTTCAGGATGCTGCACAGCACAGACATGGAGAGATGTTTGGCCATGTGCTTACCTCCTCCTCCTCTTTGGGTGCCAACTTCATCAGCAAAGGGCACAATTCGGCGTTGCGTGATTCAGCTCATCATTCAAAGGGTACTACATGAGCCTTTGCTGATGACATTGGCACTCGGCAAACATCGCGGGCCTCCAACTAATGTTAAATTTTAAAAGTTTAGCGGGCCGGATAAAAGTCAATGATGGGCCTGATTTGGCCTGCGGGCTGTAATTTGCCCACCCGTGTTTTAAATAATACCGTTTAACCAGGAACTTTTCTCTGGAATCCCTGCTCCTTTCTTTTCTTGTTAAAGATGGCTTAATCTTTTTAATTGTCATTTCTTTTTTTTTTTTAATTTGTTTATTCAGATTGCCTTATTTGGTACATTTTACACATACATTTTCAAAAACACAAATGCATCTAAAAAAAAAAAATGCATGGTTCTGAAACCAGATGGCATGTATTATGTAATCCAACCAAAACAATCTATTGCATTTTTCCCTAATCACCACCCATTCAAACCACATTCAGTCTTCACTCATATCTCATACACAATCATAGAAATCTGTCATGTCCCACTCATATGCAAGCCTCAGACCTTGTATATCAATATATACTCACAATCAAATAGTTTCTTCATAGATTTACTATCTTTTCCCAATTTTGTATATATGGGTCATTTATATTTGCTCTTTTGTTACTCAATGAATTTCAATTTATGAAATAATGTTCCTGGAAGTAATTACTTCTTTTTTTTTTTTTTTACATAAATCTGATTCCCATAGATTCATCTTGGCTTCCCTGATTCTGGAAATATATATTCTATGAATTAGTTTAAATTGTATTTTAACTGTTGCCATTTCTTACCTTCACACATTCTGCCATCAGCTGCTAGTTTAAAGCCCACAGTACAGCTGCAGAAGTAAGAACCAGGGGTATTTTCACATTTGTGAGCACAAATGCGTCCAGGGAAACGTCTGCATTCATTGATATCTGAAATGAAAAATTTGGAACACAACATTCTTTTTTCTTTCCTCCATTGAAAAATAGCACTTGCTATAATTTCTTTTGGGATATTGTTTGTTTAAAATTGCAGTGTGATTTGCCTAGTTTGTGATACCTATCCAGATTCCAAATAAAGGTTCCAATATCCCTGCACAAACTTCTAGAATTGGAGGACAGGGTTCAAACATTTCTCAAAGCTGACTTCCAGAATTATGAATGAAGTGAATGGTTGTGTAACTTTTTAATTTTATGTTACATATGGACACTGAAAAACTTAGATAAACTGTTAAGGACACAAATTTATGGCACAAAATTTAGCCTCTGGCATGAACAGCACTACACAGTTTTTGTGCAAGCCATTTTTTGGCACAAATAGGTTGCCATTGTGTTGCAACTCATGAATATTTAAATGACCTCTACATGTCCAGTTCTGGAGAATACATCTGTAAAAATGATCGTAAGATAGCACAAATCACCAGTCACAATCAAATTTTGGTTTAAGTTTCCATTGATCCAGAAGGGAAATGTAAAACCATTCCTCTGGCAGGCAAGGAGAGGTTTCCTGGTCCTATACACCTATTTTGCACCCTGCAACAGAGGAAGCTGGTTCAACAACTTTTGACATTTACTTTAGAGTCCTTTCTCTCACTCTATACATGAAAAATAAAATAGGTTCAATTCCAGAGAGAGCATTATATCCCCCATGAGCTGCTTAGTAAACTACAGTGGCTATAGAAAATCTACATCTCCTTCTAAAATGTTCACCTTTTGTTGCCTTGTAGCCCGGAAGTAAAATGCATTAAAACAGTGTTTATTTTGTGTATCTCTAAGCATCCTACCCCACAAATGCCAAGTGAAAAATATATTTCACAATTCCATAGAAGTGAAGTAGAAAAAAAAACATGGAATAACTTGATTGGTTAAGTGTCCACCCCTGTGTATTTCTGTAGCAATCCTACATACTTAAAGCTCTGGTGTAAAAATCTTCAAAAGCACACACCAAGTAAATTGGCCCCACATCTTTTAAATTGTACAGATTCACATAATGGCTGGATAAAGTGAGCAGTTTCTGTCGGTACTCTCTTCTGGGTAGTGCATTTCAGAGCAAAGAACCAACCATAAGTACCAAGACGCTGTCAAAAGAACTCTGGGACAAAGTTATAGAAAGGAGGAAGAGTAGCCTAGGGAGGTGGTTCTCAACAGGTGTGTCGCGAGGCCCTGGGAGGTGTGTCGCAGATAGCTTTCTCATCAGCCTGGGTGGGAGTTGGTTGATTTCTCTTACATTGGGCCTGATGGAAGGCTACTCTCACTTCCTTCTTTCTGGCCCAGTGGGAGGCTGTTTCCTCCTTCACCCAGATCAGAGCGAGGAAGGGATGGAAAAAAGGGGGTCGGGGTAGCTGGGCAGGTAGGAAGATGGGATGAAGTGGGTAGGGAGAGTCAAGCAGGGGAGAGAGGGAGCACAGCAAAGAGGGTGGGGGGGGGGGTCAGGAATGCTAGGCAGGGATATGAGCATGAGCAGATGATTGAAAGGGAGTAACTGGGAAAAGTGAAGGATGATGGAGGCATGGAAGGGGAGTAACAGGGTGCCATAATATGTCAGTTTTTGGAATGTGCATTTCTTCTATCTTTGTACTTTGCTTAGTGTAGGAGGATATGTATTTCTATTTCTAGTTCTCTGGTTTTGCACTGCATGCAGAGTGGCTGTTTGAGGTTTCCATTCCAGTTTTTGTCTTCACATTTGTAATTTGTGGTCTCTTATTCTGTATTTGGTGAAGGTCGGATCTGTATGTGTGACTGAGGTGAGGTATTTTACTACTAGGTAGGGATTCGTTTCAATCTTCTTTGTTGCATTTTTTCATTCTCAATAGGACATGCATTGGTGCTGCACTGCTGCCTTTTCATAGGAAGGGCTATTGCTGTTTGTATTCTTGGAATTAGTGTTGCAATGGTATGGAAAGTTTGTTACACATGTGCTGACTGGGTTGGTTGGTTTGTTTTTTTTCAGTTTTTGTATTTTACAATGCGCCTGGTAGTAAGGGAGTTTGTTTCTGTTACTGAAATAGCACCAGAATAAGAATATCTTTTTTATATAGGAAATTGTATCCGAGTTCTGCTCTGCATTCATTGATTGGGGAGGGAGAGGGGCGGGGGATTCATGTGCATGCAGAGTATGTGTTTACAATTAGCCCTGTGATGTTACGTGTTCAGTGTGTCACCTTTGTAAGCATTATCTGCCAGGTGTGTCCCAACAGAAAAAAAGGTTGAGAACCATTGGCCTAGTTGTTAGCGCACTGGGCTGCGCACCAAGTAAAGCCAGGGTTTGAATCCTGCTGCCACACTTTTGTGACCTTGAGCAAGTTACTTTACTTCCATTGCCTCAGAGAGAAACTTAGATTGTGAGCCCTCTAGGGGCAGAGAAATACCTACAGTACCTGAATGTAATCTACTTTGCAGCGCCTAAAAAATTTCAGAATTTAAATCAAAATATAATATTTTTTAAAAAGAGGTTTAATTAGATCAAGTTTGAAATTTGTAAGTAGGTGTTGTGTTCCGCGGCCGTGGAAGGCCACGACCGCGGTCCCCTACCAGGCCCATGACGGTGACCCGCTGCGGGAGCTCCGGGGGAGGCCTCTGATCCTGACCCGTCACTTCGGCACCGGTCCCTGTGATGCTCGCCGGAGGGAGAGCCGTCCCTGCTCCTCCCTCGCGGCATCCAGCAGCGTTTCTCTTCGTGGAGAGAATCCAAGATGGCCACCGCCATCTTTAGGTGCGAGGCCGCGCCTCCTCCTCAGATTTAAAGGGGCCTGATCCCTTTAACTACACTCACCTGTTCCCTATGAGCCAGAGCAGAGGAAGTATAAAAGGAGGCTTCCTCTGCTCATTCCTTGACTTGGCAACTTTTGGGTTAGTCAGGTCTGCTTGCTTCGGTGAGTTCTTCTACTTCGGATCCTTGTTCCTGTCTTGTCTTGGTGTTCCTGGTTCCTGACTTCGGACTGGCAAGCGGTGATTCCTGGTGTTTGACTTCGGACTGGCAAGCAGTGATTCTCTGGTGTTTGACTTTGGACTGGCAAGCGGTGATTCTCTGGTGTGTGACTTCGGACTGGCAAGTGGTGCTCCCTCGGTGTGTGACCTCAGAATGGTAAGCGACGACCCTCTGGCACTTGACCTTGGACTTCTTCTTGACCATCGTCTCCAAGGGCCCACCCTAAGTCCCAGCGGCCCGGGTCCCTACGGGCTCCTCCCGGAGGTTTAAGATGAAGCCCAGTCAGTATCCTATTTCCAACAGTGGCCAATCCAGATTTCAAGTACCCAAACATTAAATAGATCCCATGTTGTATGTACACTAAGTGCTGGATTCTCAAGAGAAGAGCTCTAGGTCATCCACCATGAATAGTTAAGAAAATTAACAGCAAACATTACTGTAGCATAAATCTTGATGGGCAGCATGAAATGCTAGTTTGCAATGTGTTGAATAGACAGCCACATAGCCATAGAACTTATGATTCCCAATATAAATACTTGTGACGAGGATAATGCTTATGAAGCATTTGAAATGCCATAGTGTTTACATTGTTAAACACTCCTTAGCCTTTTAAAAGCGTATCCTCTACACAATATTTTTGGGTTTCTTTTTGTCAATTGTACAGACACTTTAGGTATTAGGCAATGCCTATGATATTTACAATCTAGTCACAAATGACTCTATAATGTTAGATACTGAAAAACAAAAACTACATATTTGCACAGAATGCATGTAGGACAAAGATATTAGCTTTCCCTATAGCCAGCAGCTGCCATATTAAATATGATTTGCATAAATACATCTATGACTTACCCACACATGTTCTACTGATGGTATCAAAATAGTAGCCAGACTTGCACTCGCAGCGGAAAGTACCTGGGGTATTAATGCAAACATGACCTTCTCCACATGGATGTGAAGGTCCTGAACACTCATTCACATCTAGGAAGAGAATAAATATATCTATTTTAATTTTCTCTTAGTTTACTGTTCTAATAATGCCTAGATATGTGAGCAAGTTTGACCTCATAATGTCTGCGTACTGTGTATCATTCCACTAATTTTCTGCCATTCCACTGCATTTCACAGTACTTTGTGTTAGCAAAAAAAGGAACAGCTAATTACCTAGGTAGATCATCTTAAACTTTCATTTAATATGACAGCATAATGCAGTAGAACACAGACTCGGTTTTCTGTGAGAACTCCAAAACATGTACTTATTGCTGTATAGGATCACAGTGTTCAGCGGATAAGTAAGATGTAGCCTTGCTGTCATTGAATATTAACAGATACAGTGCAGTATGAGGTGCTACCTGCTCATCATATGTAGAGGTCAGCAACTTCCCTTGTGCTATAAAAGGGTGGCTGACCATGATAGGCTCTATCCAGCGTTTACTTTAAAGCAGCAGTACTAGCAGAATATAATTGTTTAGATAAGTATTGTAATGTTTGGCCGGTCACAGGGCTGTCCCGTGATCCCAGCCACACTCACCCTGGGACTTCAAGAACTATTACCGCAGCAAGGAGGCCACAGACATATTCCTTCCCTGCTCCCATGCGTTGCCCTAGGGGCACGCTCACATCAAACAGCTGAAATAAGCCTCATGGTGAGAACTGTGCAGGAGGACAATGTTAGCATTGGCCGGGGATTTAAAACAGAACTGCACTTCAACCAATGCCTCAACAACAGGTCCTCCTGTTTTGCAATGCATGTTGCTATTCATCTCTGTGCCTTTTGTCTTGTCTTGCCTCTTTGTTACCTTTCTGCCTTGTCTCATTGTCTCCTCGCCTTGCCCTGCCTTCTCTGTTGACTTTACTGTCCGCCCTGCCTGTGTCTTTGTCCCCTGGGCCTGTCTGGTCTTATCCATCCGTCTCTGCCTGATTCCTGGTTCTGACCTCTACTACAAATCCTGACTTCTGGACTGCAGTCTCCCCTGACCCCAGCTTGGACCTCGACCTGCTTTCTCACTGCCTGCCCTAACCTTGGTCTGGACCAGGCTATTGATTGCTCGCTGCCTGCCTGGACCTCTGCCCGAGACTTGACTTCATCAGACTTTTGTCTACACCTTGCTGGCTCCTGGAACTCAAGGGTTCATCCTTTGGGGAATGGGCTGGTATAGGTAAAGCTCCAGCTCCAGTCTTAGTAAGAACGAGTCCACCTGCTGTCGGCATGAGCCTATTAGGTTCATTCGCTAGGCTGCGTCAACTACACCGCAGCCCAAGGACTCACATCTGTGACAATTACACTTGCAATTAAAATGCCTGCAGCCATTAACATTGACAATTTAGCTTTTTTTTCCCTTTTATTTCATCTTTAAGGACATATTTTAATATTTTTTGCAAACTCCTCCTATGTAGCTGTTACCACCATTATGAAAGACCCTAATCAGGATCTCGTGCATAGAAAGCATCAACACAGCACTTTTGTTTAACAGCTATTTAGCACCTATCTGTAGGGGGTTGATCAGTCTTTGGGAGTGCTTCCATCTGTATGCGGATGATTATAGTAACATAGCAACATAGTAATGACGGCAGAAAGAGACCAAAATGGTCCATCTAGTCTGCCCAGCAAGCTTCCCAAGGTAGTAACTGCCACTCTGTGCAGGTTATCCCCATGTTTCTCTTAAGCCTAACTGGCTGCTCCGTGCCAATTAAGCTTTTTTATTTATTCCCATTCTCTAGCCTTTTAGGGATCCACTGTGTTTATCTCATGCCCCTTTGAAATCATTCACAGTTTTAGTCTTCACCACGTCCTCTGGAAGGGCAATTTAGGTATCCACCACCCTCTTAGTGAAGAAATATTTCCTGACATTGGTTCTAAGTCTTCCTCCCTGGAGTTTCAAATCGTGACCCCTAGTTCTACTAAATTGTTTCCAATAGAAAAGGTTTGTTGATGACCATGGATCATTAAAACCTTTCAAGTATCTGAAGGTCTGTTTCATATCACCCCTGCTCCTCCTCTCCTCCAGAGTATACATATTCAGGTTCTTCAACCTCTCCTCATAAGTCATTCGATGGAGACCACCCACCGTTTTGGTTGCCCTTCTCTGGACCGCTTCCATCCTGTCACTGTCTCCTTTGAGATATGGTCTCCAGAACTGAACACAATACTCCAGGTGAGGCCTCACCAAGGACCTGTACAAGGGGATTATCACTTCCCTTTTCTTACTAGATATTCCTCTCTCTATGCAGCCCAGCATTCTTCTGGCTTTGGCTATCTCCATGCCACACTGCTTCGTCGACTTCAGGTCGTTAGACACTATCACCCCAAGGTCCCTCTCCTGCTCCATGCACATCAGCCCTTCACCCCCCCCCAAAGCATATAGTTCTTTCGGATTACCACACCCCAGATGCATGACTCTGCATTTCTTGGCATTGAATCCCAGCTGCCATATCTTCAACCACTCTTCCAGCTTCCTTAAATCCTGTCTCATTCTCTGTACTCCTTTCGGCATGTCCACTCTGTTGCAGATATTAGTATCATCCGCAAATAGACAAACTTTACCTTCTATCCCTTCCGCAATGTCGCTCATGAAGATGTTGAACAGAACTGGTTCCAACACCGAACCCTGAGGCACTCCACTTAACACCATTCTCTCTTCAGAGTAGGTTCCATTTACCATCACCCGTTGTCTTCTATCTGTTAACCAGTTTATAATTGTTATGTTTTTGTAAGGATGTGAACCTTTGGCAGAGATGAAAGATGTCTCCGCCCACAGGGAGGAGGCCCGTGAGCCTCACCGTCGGTAGGCGTGGTCTCAGCAGCGTAGGACACAGCTGTATGATAGAGACTTTATTATGAAGGAAGGAAAGCAGAGCCCGCAGAGCGGGAGATGCAAATAAGTACAGTTCTGAGCAGTGGAGTACACCCAGGGTGATACCACTGATGTGAAGATCCGGTAGTGGCCCACAGAGCGGGGTACGCGAGGAAGTCCCTTCAGACGAGTAGAGATTACCTCAGAAGTGCAGAAGCGGTAGTGGCCCGTAGAGCGGGGTACACCGAGGATGTCTGTACTGAAGAAGATGATGATGAGAAGTCTGAGGTGCAGGAACCCGGAAATGGATCTTGTAGCTGCAGCAGTAATACCCTGCAACATAGGGTATACTGGAACAACTTCTACTGAAGAGGGAACGGTAGTGGCCCAAGGCACACTGTAAAGAGGCTTCAGTAAAGCTAGTATCGTTGAAGTCTGTAGTAAGGTATGCATAAGTGGTAGTTCCAGGAGAGAGTGTCCCGAGAAGCGGGTCAGGTAGTAGTCCAAAGCAGAAAGGCCCTCCGAGGAGTGGATAGCCAGGAACACAGAAGGGCCCCCGAGGAGTGGGTACCCAGAGCGTCCACACGCCAAGAGAGGAATCTGGAACTGGAAGTCCAAGAATGGAGTGGATTCAGCAACGAAGGAAGTCCTTGCTAACTCGTTGAAGCAATGGGCTGGTCAGCTTAAGTACAGCAGCGAGTTGATGTCATTTGGAGGGGACGCCCCCGAGGTTCCTGCCATGATGTGTACAAAGGAGGCCCTTGCGTGCACGCGCGCCTTAGGTGATTCTGGAAACAAGATGGCGGTCGGCAGTGCCCACGCCTTCCCAGGGACACCATGGAGGTTGGCGGAGGCCACCATTCTTCCTAGGATTGACGGTGCAGGGAAAAAGGAGGTGAACATGAGTGGTCGCAGCCATTTGCGACCGATGGGCGTAACAGTAATCCACGCCAACACCTTGGAGCTGACTCCCAAGCTTCTCATATTCAATTCTTCATCCCTCTTGAGAATTAGATCTAAAATTTCTCACTCTCTCTCTCATCAGTTCCTGAACCAATTGCAGTTAGTATAGCTGTGTTTAAAAAGGATTGGATAAGAATCTAGCAAGTACCCAAAAACTAAGTCTATTCCATGTTACTGTTGCTAGTAATTAGAGATGTGAATCGGAACCGGAATCTGATCAGTTCCGGTTCCAATCCAAATTTTAAAATTTTTATCGCCCAGCCCGATTTGAGTTTTGATTATCGGCTGCGCCCGATCCGATAATCAAAAAACCCTCCCCCACCCTCCCGAACCGCCAAAAAAGGTTTTAAAATTACCTGGTGGTCCAGTGGGAGCGCAGGGAGCGATCTCCCGCTCTCAGGCCATCGGCTGCGTTAATAAAAATGGCGCTGATGGCCCTTTGCCCTTACCATGTGACAGGACAAAGGTAGCACCGGCACCATTTTGAATACTGGCAATACGGCCTGAGTGCAGGAGATTGCTCCCGGACCCCCGCTGAACCCCAAGGGACTTTTTTTTTTTTAATACTTTATTTATAGTTTTTTTTCAAATGCTTACAAACGAAATTTTTTTACATTAATTTTAAGGCTTCCATAGCTTCCAACAAAAAGTATAAAAACAAGAATCAAGTAACTTCAATTGACTTCAATTACAAAATAAACTATTTCTTATACATGCTAAGGAAATAGAACAGCTTCATAGTTACCTATGTGGCTTATTAAGGCGAAGCATTACAATTATTATCTCTTAAAAAAGAAAAACATTGAGGCTCTTAAAGGAACTTAAGGAAACAGAAGGAGATAATCCTAAGAAGGGAAAAAAAAAAAACATATCGATAGCTTTACATATTACCAACTGGTATACATTTTTTGCTTAAAGCCTATGGTATCGACTCACTTATAGGTGTAACCACATTAGTTGACAAATCATTATGCAATGGGGTAGAAGCAGTGGGTTGTTGAGCGTCCACAAACTGTTGGAGCTGTTCAATTTGATAAAAGACATAATCAGAATCACCTTTCTTTAGCTCGCATCTACAGGGATATCGTAGGAAAAAAGTAAAACCCAATGAAATCACACTTTGTCTTAATTTTAAAAATTCTCTACGACGTATCCTAGTGATGGGAGCCAACTATTTGACCATGATAATTTGTTGGAAATTTTTGAAAATATTTCTTCATAAGAATACTTATGTCTTTTGTAGCTATAAAAGAAACAATCAAGGTATTCCTATGTAACACATCTAAAGATGAGTCTTCGAGAAAGTTTGTCAAATTAGATGGTATAGGGGACTTTTTTAGTAAAAAATAACATGAATTTATCGAAGGCATTTCTTCATCCACATATAGGAGTACTTCTTTAAGGTATTTTTTAAAGGAAATATATGGTAACTCACCCAAAACTTGTGGGAAATTAACCACCCTAATATTTAAATGCCTAGCCCTATTTTCTATTAGCTCCAAACGATGAGAGGTAGCAATGTGATCTTTAACATTACATTCAGCTTTTGCATCATTTGGATGGATTCATCATTTTTTAAAACTTTCTTCGATAACTCTGAGAAGTTAGTCTGAACTGATTGTAATTTCCCTTGATGTTCTAAAAATATAGTGTCCATCTTTTTCTCCAACCTGTTTACGGCACCGCTCACACTTTTCACTGCGTCCCAGATTGCCTCAAGGGTTACCTTTTCAGGCCGAGTTGTCGTCTGCAACAGATCTTCAATATTTGATGAAGAAATTCCCTCCTGCCCTGTCCCTTCTTCCCCTAGTTGGGGCGAAGGCTGGGGCATCTGTTCATCAAAAAGGCGTTGGGCCGGAGGAGGTCTACCATCTGGGCTTAAGGACGCCTCATCACCGGGACTCCTCATTTCTCCTTCCTGAGGAGTACCAACGGATTCATTGGTTCCTTGCTTCCCCAGTTGGGTCAAGAATTTACGCTTGACCTGATATTCACTAACGAAACCATCTCGCCCATCACCCCTCCTTCCTGCTCTCCCATCCCCTGGTCAGATCACTCGATGATAACTACAAAATTATATATAAAACAAAAATTGACCCCTATTGTTACTAAATCCTCGATCCAGTTCAGGAAACCCTGTTCCATGGACACTCTCAACAACAGCCTGGCCGAAGAACTAATTAAACTGGACTTCTCAGATGCGGATACCGCTATGAACTCCTGGCAAACTATTACACACTCAGTAGCTAACAGAATTTGCCCTGTAACAACAAAAGTTATCAACCCAGCCCGCACGAACAAGAAACCCTGGTTCTCAACCGAACTAAGGAAACTCAAACAGGATCTACAACACAAAGAACAACGCTGGCGGAAAGATTCCTCCCCTTCCTCACTTGCTTCGTACAAAACTGCAATGAGCTACTATAGGACATCCATTACCCGCACCAAACGAGATTTCTACGCCAAAAAAATACACGGCTTCTTATATGACCCTAAAACTCTGTTCTCATATGTAGCTGCCCTTACCACACCTATGCCCCTCACCATCCCAGAAGAAGAAGCCCAGAACAAATCTACAGAGTTGGCTATCTTTTTTTGATAACAAAATCAAAAACCTTCTTGCCCCCCTGGCTTCAACTAACATGGCTCCAAACCCTTCGCAACCATTAAGCCTCACAACTAATAACCCTCCACCAAATATCCACAGACCGTCACTAGAAATTCTTGAACAGACATCCTCCCTGGAAATTGAATCAATAATCAAGAAAATGAAACCTTCCACTCATCCTCTGGACCAAATACCGACCAAACTACTTCTCACCATCCCTAACACCATTGCTAAACCGCTGGCAGACATCATAAATTGCTCCCTCAATCAAGGATCGGTCCCGGACTCCTTAAAAATTGCTTCACTTAAACCCTTACTTAAAAAACCCAACCTGGACCCAGCCGACCCTGCAAACTTCCGCCCCATTGCAAACCTACCTTTTATAGCCAAGCTAATGGAAAAGCTTGTCAACATCCGACTCACAGACTACCTTGACTCCCACAATATTCTCTACCCCTCTCAATTCGGATTCAGGAAACGCCTAAACACAGAATCCCTCCTTCTTTCTCTAACGGACAACATCCTGATGGGCCTTGACAAGGGACAATCTTACCTGCTAGCCCTTCTCGACATCTCTGCCGCGTTCGACACGGTAAACCACAATATCCTCATAAACCGCTTAATGGAAATAGGCATATCCGGCTCTGCACTGCTCTGGTTCACATCCTTTCTGAACAACAGACACTACAAAGTCAAAATAAATGACAAAGAATCTCACTCCATTCCATCAAACCAAGGTGTACCTCAGGGTTCGTCTCTTTCCCCTACCCTGTTCAATATATATCTACTCCCTTTATGCCAGCTACTCAATAGTCTCAATCTCACCCACTTTATATACGCGGACGATGTACAAATCATAATCCCCATCTCAGACCCCATCTCTACTCTAAATTTCTGGAACAACTGCTTACACGCCATCAACCTTCTGCTCTCGAGTCTCAATTTGGTCCTAAATACTTCCAAAACGGAACTACTGGTTATCTCCCCTTGTGACAACAACCCCCTCGCAAATAATGCTAGCATCCCATTAGCAAACCAGGTCAGAGATCTTGGGGCCACCCTTGACTCTAGAATGAATTTCAAAAAATTCATTAACGCCACAACCAAAGAATGCTTCTTCAAGCTACAGGTCCTGAAGCAACTTAGACCGCTCTTACACTTCAAGGATTTCCGTTCGGTGCTTCAAGCCATACTGTTTTCAAAGATTGACTATTGTAATGCTCTATTACTTGGTCTGCCCGCTTCGTCCACCAAACCTCTTCAGATGCTGCAAAACGCAGCGGCTAGGATCCTTACAAACACTCGTCGCAAGGACCATATCACACCAATACTAAAAATTCTACACTGGCTGCCCATCCAATATAGAATACTTTTCAAGGCTCTCACCATCATCCACAAATCAGTCTACCAGCAATCCACTCTCCAACTCACCTTCCCACTTGAATTACATACTTCCGCAAGACCGATCAGAACTGCCTACAAAGGTTCGCTCAAGGCCCCCCCCAACAAATCATCGGTCCACAACACTATTCACAAGCGAGCTCTTTCAACAGCAGGTCCACTACATTGGAATTCACTTCCACAAGACTTACGCCAAGAACAATGCCATTCAACTTTCAGAAAGAAATTGAAAACCTGGCTGTTCGCAGAAGCCTACCGCTGAAGGATCTCCTCAACCATCACTGACTCTCACTCCCCCACCCCTCCCCAATCCCTTCCCCCCACCCAACCTCACCCTTTCCTTCTCCCTCTGGACATACCAGGCTAATAACTGCCTAGGATAAACCTATGTTTTTGTATCTTACAGTTTTTGTTGATTTATATATTTATCTCTCTCTAATTGTTTCTTAGTTTAAACTCTGTACTGTCTTCCATTGCCCAGGTTTTATGCTCCCTGTTTAATGTAACTTTACTTTCTACCTTGATGTTAATTGGTTTCCCCTCAGTTACATTGTAAACCGGTATGATAAGACCTAGTCTTGAGCATCGGTATAGGAAAAGAAATTAAATAAAATAAAATAAAATCTCTAATTGCGCAGAGGCTGAGGGTATGGGTTCTGAGGGAAAAACCCTAATTTTCCCTTTCCTCTTTGCGGGCATAGTATAGTCCAGGTAACAAATAGAAGGGTTAAAAGAGATATATATGTATCTTGACTATGCAGCTAATTCCTTTTTCGAGATTGGTATTAACAAAGCTCAGTCAGGCGAAGTCGGGCAAAGTCGTGCGCGCGGCTTCGACGAAGCGCCGAGTTGGCGACGCGCCGAGAGGGGGGTGCTTTTTAAATGTTCTTCCGGCGCCTCCCTCTGACGTCGGGTGAGCCCGGCGTCCCGATCTCTCCAGCGGCAAGGAAACAAAAACAAGGTCTCACCAGGTAATCTCGATAGCCTCAGAGAGATTCTTGTGGGGGCGCTATTTAAATGTTCTTCCGGCGCCTCCCTCTGACGTCGGGTGAGCCCAGCGTCCCGATCTCTTCAGCGGCAAGGAAACAAAAACAAGGTCTCACCAGGTAATCTCGATAGCCTCAGAGAGATTCTTGTGGGGGTGCTTTTTAAATGTTCTTCCGGCGCCTCCCTCTGACGTCGGGTGAGCCCGGCGTCCCGATCTCTCCAGCGGCAAGGAAACAAAAACAAGGTCTCACCAGGTAATCTCGATAGCCTCAGAGAGATTCTTGTGGGGGCGCTTTTTAAATGTTCTTCCGGCGCCTCCCTCTGACGTCGGGTGAGCCCGGCGTCCCGATCTCTCCAGCGGCAAGGAAACAAAAACAAGGTCTCACCAGGTAATCTCGATAGCCTCCCCCCCAGGGACTTTTGGCCAGCTTGGGGGGCCTCCGGACCCCCACAAGACTTGCCAAAAGTCCAGTGGGGGTCCGGGAGCGACCTCCTGCACTCGGGCCGTATTGCCACTATTCAAAATGGCGCCGGTGCTACCTTTGCCTCACTATGTCATAGGGGCCGACGGTCGGCCCCTGTGACATAGTGAGGGCAAAGGCTAGCGCCGGCGCCATTTTCAGTACTGGCAGCCGCTAGCCTTTGCCCTCACTATGTCACAGCGGATCCCCGCTGGACTTTTGGCAAGTCTTGAGGGGGTCAGGAGGCCCCCCCCAAGCTGTCCAAAAGTCCCTGGGGGTCCAGCGTCGGCCATCCAGTGCTCCTACCATGTGACAGGGGCCGGTCAATGGCACGGATACCCTGTCACATGGTAAGGGCAAAGGGCCATCGGCGCCATTTTTATTAGTGGCAGCCGATGGCCCGAGAGCGGGAGATCGCTCCCCGTGTCCCCGCTGGACCACCAAGTAATTTTAAAAGGTTTTGGGGGGTCGGGAGGGTGGGGGAGGCTAAGGGGGTCATTTTAAAGGGTTGGGTGGGTTGTTTTTTTTATCGGGCCATCGGCGCCATTTATATTAGTGGCAGCCAAAATGGCGCCGATGGCCCAAGAGCGGGAGATCATGCCGGGACCCCCCCCCAACTGGACCACCAGATAATTTAAAACATTTTGGGGGTTTCGGGAGGGTGGGGAATTTGTTTTAAAGCGTCGGGGTAGGTTTAGGGGTTGTTTTGGTGTGCCGGTTTTCCCGCCCTCCCCTCCTCCCCCGATTTACGATTTTTCACGATAAATCGGGGGAATTTCTATTGTATCGCGACTCTAACGATTTTTGATGATTTAAAAAATATCTGACGATTTTTTTAAATCGTCAAAAAATGATTCACATCCCTACTAGTAATAGCAGTGGCTATTTTCTTAGTCAACTTAATTAATAGCAGATACGTTCTTGGAGAAGTCCATTACCTGCTATTAAGTTCACTTAGAGAATAGCCACTGCCATTAGCAATAGTAACATGGAATAGACTTACATTTAGCCAGTCAATATTGGGGTAATTGAAATCTCCCATTATTACTGTACTGCCAAATTGGTTAGCTTCCCTGATTTCTCTTACCATTTCATTGTTCATCTCATCATTTTGGCCTATTACTATACTCTTACCCAGTGGCTTAGCCACAGGTGGGCCTGGGTGTGCCATGGCCCACCCATTTTGGGCTTAGGCCTACCCAATCAGGGCTGCCCGACGTGAAACAAAGCAGACAGCCCTGATTGGGTAGGCCAACTCATTCATTGCAGTGGCTGAAGGAGAGAGCCCACTGTACGAAGGCCGCCATGGGAGCCCATACCCATGGCGGTCAAAGAAGAAGCCCTGCTAGAGCCCTTTCCTGCAGCAGCGGAAGAAGGGATTTGATGGTAAGCCCTAGTGCGTGCAAGTGAAAATGGGAGCCTGAGTGTGGGTGTCTATGTGTGTGAAAGAATGGAAGCATGTGTGTGTGTGTGTGTGTGTATGTGAGAGAGAGAGAATTGGAGACTGGGTATTTTGTGTTTGTGTGTGTGAGAATGGGAGCCTGTGTGTGGGTGTTTGTGTGTGTGAAAGAATGGAAGAGTGTGTGTATGAGAGAGAGAGAATGGGAGACTGGGTGTTATGTGTTTGTGTGTGTGTGAGAATGGGAGCCTGTGTGTGTGAGTGAGAGCTTGTTTGTGTAAGGGAGTCTGTGAGAGAAAGCATGAGCCTTTGTATAGGTATGTGTGAGAGAGAGGAAGGGAAGAGAGAAGAAACAGAAAGAGAAGAGTGAGCCTGGAAGAATTAGGAAAAGACTGACAAGGGGAAAGAGGAAAAAAGGGACCTGGACCAACTGATTAGAATAATAAAAGGATCAGACAAGAAAGGTAAAAAAAAAAAGATAATTTTGAGATTTTAGCAATAGGAATATCCCAAAAACTACTATTTTCTAGGCTTATGAGTCCTCTCAATGTAAAACTACAACAAATAGTGCTGTGAGAAGGAGCCGGATGCAGCCAAGAAACTGAAAGAGATCCCCTGAAGAAGGCGGGCACAACCGCCGAAACATCGATGTTGGGAGTTTGAATAGCGTGTATGCAGTAGTGGTAGACAGCACTGCAATTAAAGTACAAAAACAAACACAGCGAGTATTTACAGCAGACGGCACCGGAGTGGTTGAATTACGAGCACAGCAGTGATAAATAATAGCAGATGACTCCTGAAAACAGCAAGTACAGGAGTGAGAGTGAATAGTAAAGAAAAAGAGAAATGCGATTTGGATGTGAAGTAATATTGAAATATTAAGAAGAAGTGTTGGATGTGATTTTAAATTTAGGGTAACACGAGTGGGAGGTTGAAACAATTTTTAAAGAAAAAAACATTTTTGGTAAATAAATGAATGGATGGAAAGAGTAAATGAGGTGGTAACTGTGAGTGCTACATAGACGGCTTGCTCGCACAGGGCTGGTTGCAGCCCTGTGCGGGCAAGAGTCAGACGACTGTATGGCACATGACATTTCTGATACAATTTTCCATAATAATAAAAAAATTAGATTTTGGAATATTCAAGTAATAAGTTCCTCTAATACTGGGGTTGTTTATTAGCAATTGGAATATGCCATCTTTGGGTATGTGCATGCCTTATAATTTTGTATTTTGCTCTTTAACTTTCCACTGTTAAGAGTCTGATTTCTCAGGCTATTTCGGTTTTGTTTGCATGTTTCTATTTCTAAATTGTATTCCTTCATTTCTGTATTAGGTAAGGGTCGGCCTGTGTATGTCTGAGGTGCAGTACTGCTGCTAGCATGTAGTTTCTCTATAGAGATTTGAAGCAGTCTGGCTTGTTCTATTATCCCAGTAGGTGGTGTATTAATGTTCCAGGGCCTGGTGTAGTATTTGCATTGCTTCTTTGTCATAAGGTTGCTGTTAGTTGAGTCCTGAGAATCAGTGCTGTTATGTGGTATGGCAAGGTTCTAGGCACCTTTTATTTTTTTTTTGCAGGAGTTTGTGTTAGTTCACAAAATTTTTTAGCAGTGGAGGGAGTCTTTTTTTTTTTTTTTTCCTGAGGTGACTCCAGAATTTGAATAAGGCCTTTTTATGTGTTGGGATGTAATGTGAACTTTCTTAGTTTTGCTCTGCACCCGTTCATGATTATTGCAATTTTATTGTAGTTATGGTGATTTCTGCCTTTCTAGAAAGAGGATTCTAGAAAGAATACAATGATATTTATTTTATGACATATTTGATTAGATTTGATATTTATGTGTTCTTTGCTTTTTACTTATTCTTGTTTAATTAATTGCAATAAATATAAAATAAATGAATAAGGAATTTTTAATGTTGGTAAGTGCTTGAAATAATAGAGTTAAAATACTCTAAAAAGTTTCACTCATGATGTATAAGGGCTGTTGTAGACTACTTAGGACCCCATTGTAAGTTGCATGCTAAGGCATTATTTATCAATAAGAGTACAACTAGTAGGGTTCACACCTGTATGCTTACTGCCCACCCTTGTTTAAAATTGGACCCACCCAAAATCTCATTTCTGGCTATGCCACTGCTCTTACCCAACACACAAGGGATTTCTACTCAAATATTCCACTGTACATTTTGTCTCTTGTATGATCTTTATTCTGCTAGACTATGACCTCCCCCCACCAAGTTGATCCTTACTATCATTGCAATATAATTTGTACCCTGGTATAGCACTGTCCCATTAGTTATCCTCCTTCCACCAGGTCTCTGAGATGCCAATTATGTCTCTCTCATCATTCACTGCTATACACTCTAACTCTGCCATCTTACTTCTTAGACTTCTGGAACTGACATATAGAGACGTCAAAGTGTGTTTTTTGTTTATATTAACAACCTGCTTTTCAGTTGACAGGGATAATTTGGAATCCTTTAGCTCAAATGATTCTTTACTTATAGGCACATGGACTACTTTTGCTTTTATTGGAACATCTCTGTTAGGATGCCCCAACTCTCCTGTTTCATTAGTATCCTTTCAAGATACATTCCTCCGAACCATGCAACTACTTCAGAATGCTGCTGCCTATCTAATTTCCGAAGAGAGCTTTAGGAGCCATATTATACCTATGCTCTATGACCTTCACTGGCTCCCTGTACAGTGGAGGATCAAATACAAAACTGTTGTGCTTGCCTACAAGCCTCTAGCACTGGATGTACTGCTTTGAACTAACACTGTACTCCAAATTTATAACTCTGGCAGAGCACTGAGCTCTGCAAAAAGAGGCCTGTTGGACATTCTGTCAGTGTGGCAAGTCAGATTAGTAGATATGAAACAGAGCAACTTCTCAATCACTGCCTCAACACTATGGAACACACTGTCACAAGAGCTCCAGCAGATGGACTACCATAGAACTTTTAAGAAAATGGCCAAGACTTTCATTTTCAAACTGGCCTTTCGTTAGTTTTCCCTATCACCAGCAGAAGCTTATTGTAATTGTCCTGAACCAGAAATGCTTATTCCCTTGTTCGGGTCTATGTATATGTCTTATTTGTCCAAATTTTATGTATGTTGATTTGTATGCCACCTAGAGCTTCGGTATAGGTGGCATATAAATAAATAAAAGATGAAAAGTTGATTTAATGAAGGGGATTTTAAGCTTGAAGATGGTGAGGCCATAATAAAAAGGGATATAATTTGCATTCCTCTTCAAAAGTACAAACATATAAGTCATAAAATACATTAGAGAAAACATATAAGATACCAAGGAATAAGACCCAAAAAGGAACCAGCAGAAACAGGAAGTTGATATTTTGAAAAATCTTGCATCATTCAAGGGACGTTATCCCATTGGCTAGGAGACTTCATAACTATCTAATTGGAGATGTTCACCCTTTCTTTGCTCGACATTTTGTTGAGTATATTTCTGTGACACCCTCCTTCCTTTCGATACAAACATATTCCTAAATGCCTACTGAATAAAAGCATATTGAAAATAGCAGAAGATTTCCTTGGAAGTTGTGCATATTATTAGGACTTTTCCTCACAGACTGACTCTGCAATTCATGTTTTGAGTAGTTATATGCCATCCTGCCCATTCATAGATCTATTTAGCTTCTGACAGAGAAGATGAACTGGAGCTTATGAAATTACATATTCCAAGCTTGTCAAAAAAAAAAAAAATTGAAGCACAAAAATGCAAATAACTGAAAGTTCAAACATTTTAAAAAAGTAAAAAATTTAAGGCAGATTTCATTTTTATAAAAGACCAAGACACATAAATGCGCTTTAAAATGGATGGTCTGGGGCATTCCTGGGTGGGGCCAACAGGAACATGCATAACTTTCTATTTTAAAAGACATGCTAGTGCATTTTCTAACCTACTCGCATATTTTTACACCTGCTAATTATCTTACATAAGTGATATTAAATGCGTTTATTGTGTAGTACTGACTCGGTGGAAGGTGCAAATAAACTGGGGGAATTCAGGCTGAAGAACCAGGAGGGTCTCAAAGACCTGGAGAAGGACGGGTAAACTGGTGGACTAATCGGTTTAACTGGTAATTTCACTCATACGCATACGTTTTAAAATACACCGATTTACGTGTGTAAATCCCAATTTGCACGAGCAAGTCCCACTTTATTTTCATATGTAAAATATATGCACATATATTTTTAAAACAGGTGGATAAAGTATGCACATTCAATGCATTCAAACAGATGGTTTGAATGCATTGCATGTATTTGCACAGTGGCCTACATACACGTATGTTGTGGGGTAAAAATATGCATATTTTATGATATGCACATATTATAAAATATGGTGAAACTACGCACTGCCACATACATTGGTATATGCCGTCAAATGCATGTGTTTGAAAATTATTCTCTTTGTGAGCAAACCTGAAATTTTCAAAATCATACTTTTGTTGTATTAGCAAATTTCCAGTGGTTGGTTATGTTTCTTACCAAGTGTCAATGTCTCATTGAAAACATAGAGATGCATTTTTACAATGAAAATGTGTCAAGAAGCTAGTTATTTTTCTACAGTGACTGTTAATACGTTAAGACAGACAAAACAATATCCACTGATGTCAGAGACTTGCCCAGATTTTCAAAATGAAAACATACTGTACATATATGAAATCACTTAAAAAAAATAAACTTGAGAGTTTGTTCTCATTTTTAAAAAAGAAAAAAAGTGCAAGCTGAAATGGTCAACGTAACACTCCACACTCCTGGCATAGCAGTGTGCTGCATCCTTGGGCCTGGTTGAAATAGTCTGCACTCACTGTAGCCCTTATATAGACCATGCAGCCAGCATTTTCTGTGGGCACTGACTGATGACAATTCTGGTACATAAGGAAACTCAGTTCACCACTCGGCACCTCAGCAACAGGTCCTCCTGCATTGCTTCTCTTCATTGTGCCTGCCTGTTTCTGTCCTGCACTTCATCCTCCTGCCATGGTTCCTATCCAGCTCCTTGTTTCATTTCTTGGCTCTTGCCCTGCCCCTTGTCCTGTCTCCTGCTTTGCTCCTCACCTTGTTGCTCCAGTCCGATCCCTGTCTGTCTTTTCCAGTCTGTGTCTTGTGTACCCTGGCCCTTGATACTTTTGCTCCATCTTCTCTAACTAATTCTTGGTTCTGACCCCGGCCTGGTTCTGACTACGCTTGATGTCTGCCTGTCTTGCTTGATCTTGCCTATCTGCCACTGGCCCTGAAACTGCCTGCATCTCGACCATGCTGGTCTGCCACCTGCCCTGACCTCACCCTGCTCCTTGGCCCTGTCTCTACTCTATGGAATCTTTGCCTGTCCTGCCAGCCATCGAATCTAGGGGCTCAACCTGCGGAAGAAGGGGCTGGAAAAGGTGAAGTTCAGAACTGACCCAGTTCCTTTGAGTCTGCCTGCTGTTGGTGGGGGCCCCCCTGGTTCACCAGTTGGGCAGCACCAGCCTTACCATAGTGCAAGGGCTCACACACCATGACAGTCAAGCATTACATTTTATTGGTTTTATTTCTGCAACTCACCTTCACATTTTGTTCCATCTGCTGTGAGGTGATAGCCTCGACCACAGTTCAGCACATTTCTCTGGCACACGAAGGAGCCTATTGTATTAACGCAGGTGTGCCCAGCAGGACAGGGCATGCTGGTGCTCGTGCACTCATTGATATCTAGACCAATGCATAAACAGTTCCAATTAAAGTTTCTGTTCAATATTTTGTTTTTTTTTTTAATCCATATTCCTTGTGCTACATCCAGAAACTTTTTTTAAAAAATAATTTGTGATATAAACAGTGTCTATGACTTTACTTTTCTGTAGTGTTACACAACATATGCAGTGTCATCCCATATCAGTTTTATTATCAGTTCCACTCTGTCTAAATACTATGAGCTTCCTGTCCCCTTTGAGCACCGCTGTTCCTGTTATACAATTCTGACCAGAAATTGGACACAAAAGGTTTCTGACCTTTATTAATAAGGACTTAGAACATAAAGGAATTTGAATTCTGATTTTTGACAAGCATATATGATTACCTCGAGGACAAGAAAAATTCAATATTAAGCAAATTAATTTCACAAAATAAAATGTTTCTAACTTTCTGTATTTATTTGCTTTTTCTTACATCCTGTTCCTTTCTTATCTCCCTCATTCTCATCTTCAGTACTTTGTTTCTTCATTGATTTCCACCACTTAATCCTATGTTTCTTTTACTTATTTCTCTCTGTTTGGGCACTTTTTATTTTTCCTGATGTAGAAACCTCCCTGGATCTCCACTAGATGGCTCTAGCTTAGGCTATAGGATAAGGAACTCAGAAGGGAGCATACCATTCTTAGGGGCCAATGCAATATTATTCGCGGAAAGCAAATTAGGGGGTCGCACTAGCAAGGAGGCGCTACGGTCGCTAGCACCACCTTAGCGCCTCCTTGCTAATGCGACCCCGCGGTTACTGGCGGTCTGCCGGTTATGAACACCGATGCCAAGTTTATCGGTGTGGGTTTTCATTACTGCAGCCGGCCGGTTATGAAAACTGTCTTCAAAGCGGCCGGCAGAGATTTTTTTTTTACTTTTAAAAAGTACAGAAAAGCAGCTTTTTCTGCTTTTCTGTACTTTTTTTCAAGTGCGCTCAGTCTATTAATGCCTGCTCCAGGCATGCCTGTTAAAAGCTGAACAATAAATGTGCATCTGAGACACATTTATTTTTTTGTATTTGAAGTGAATGAGTAATAGGCTCATTCACATGCATTTGCATGTGATGAGAGCTAACTCATTCACTCCACGTCAGATGCGCGTTAAATAGGCGCTAATCCCCCTATTGCATTAGGTGGATTAGCACCTATTTAACCCGCGTCCGACAGTGGGTTAAACAGTTCGCTCAGCTGAGTGCACTGTATTGCATCGGCCCCTTAACTAGCACTTTCTCTGAGGATGCTGGGAGCAGTACCTTCTGTCTGCGTAACTACAGACAGGAATGACATTTTGGTGTGGCAACTTTTGTTAGCTTTCTGAGGAGTAGGTTTTATGTCTTGTCTTCAAAGGTACCCTAACTGGTGGCTAGGTCTATAAAGCCTTATGAGAATAGGGGAGGCGTGTTTTGGTGTTTTGATGATCCCTCCAACTTGAAGGGCTTGCTACCATTTGAAAAGAGATTCATCAGGTTGACAAGTCTTTTTTTATTTTGTAACTGCCTTTTGTGAATCCCTGCTCCTGGCTCTGGGAGACTCACCTCTACTTGGGGAAGCTCAGGTTAGAGAAAACCTGCTGCTGCCATCCTACGACATGTGGAAGGATAGCAGTGACTCACCACAAGTAAGTGTTTCTGTAACTGAGAAGATTTTTTTGTCCTTATTGGTTTTGGGAGGAGGTTTTGCCCACCCTTCCTGCCTAGGAGGGAGGAAAAAGGATTTCCCTTGGCTGTGCTGATGGTTGGGACTTTCCAGCTGAAAGATCCAGTGTAGTAACATCAGAGATGAAGTTCATCTGAAGACCCACACCAGAGTCGCTACCCCAGGAGCTGAGAGGAATGTGTGGATTTGAGTCTGTGAGAGCATAGGGGACCCTCTACCCTGCTAGGAACCTAACTTCTAAACCTGGGAGGAGAGGTTATCCTAGTGCCAGCCACCTTGAGGGACATTTACCCAAAGAAGCAAGATTTGAACAACCAACAAGGACTGAACTTCACAATCTGGGTAAACAAATAAGCATGGGGGTAGCTTGCTTAATATGGTGGTTACTACCCTAAACCAGTTAAGCCTGTTACATTATTTTGATTGCATACACAGCGTTGCTCTCTGCTTCAACAGCAGGGGAAAATGTGGAAAAGAGGATTTGCATTCAGACAACAACCAACAAGGACTGAACTTCACAATCTGGGTAAACAAATAAGCATGGGGGTAGCTTGCTTATTACTGCGGTTACTACCCTAAACCAATTAAGCCTGATACATCACTTTGAATGCATATACAGCATTGCTCTCTGCTTAAACGGCAGGGATGAATGTGGAAAAGAGGATTTACATTAAGACAACATCCAACAAGGCATTGATCTGTGCAGTCTGGGTAGCCAAGCATCGGAGTAACTTGCTTGATGCGGCGGATACTACCCTTAACCATTAAGCCTTATGCTCACTTTTAATGCAACTCCAACATTACTCTCTGCATTAGTGGCAGGGGATGGCAGGAAATTTGAATCAAAGAGTTACCAACAAGGGCCCTGAACTTGGTGGTTGGTGAAACAGATACGTTTGGGAAAATAAATGTGGGAGCTTGCTGGGCAGACTAGATGGGCCAATTGGTCTTTTTCTGCCATCATTTCTATGTTTCTATGAACACATTATTGATATAACAATGAGAAAATGTGTTTGCTGACAGATAACACTTGCTATAGTAAACTGTATGTTGGAACATCCCACTTGAGTTCCAGAGTGACAGAGCTTCATACCAGAGACTGAAAGTACACCCAGAGAGAAGGATTTCCTCCCTATGCTTTGGACCCTAAAGTTCTATTCTCACCCCCCTCCCTCCTTCTGGAGAATCCTTGCCCCAGAGTTTGGATTTATGACTGCTTGTAGCCACAGCCCTGGAACTGTGTGCCCTTGCTTTCAAGGATAAGGCCCTGCATGAGGATACACTGAGTTACTTTTTTTTTTCCTTCTTTCATATCTTTCTCCCCTAGCATTCTGTCCTTCTCCTCATTTCCATTTATCCCTATCCATTTTCCCTCTCTTTTATTTTATTTATTTAACAATTTATATACCGACATACACTGTAATCACATCGGTTTACATTGAAACAAGAACTTAGCTTAAAATGCTTTACATATAACTCTTCTAGGCAACGCCCTTGGGGTATATCTTTAAAAATACGCGATCGCGTACTTTTGTTCGCGCACCCCGGCGTGAACAAAAGTACGCTGGATTTTATAAGATACGCGCGTATGCCGCGCTATCTTATAAAATCCGGGGTCGGTGCGCGCGCAAGGGGGTGCACATTTGTGCAACCTGCGCGCGCCAAGCCCAGGCGCGCTTCTGTTCCCTTCCGAGGCTGCTCCGATTTCGGAGCGGCCTCGGAGGGAACTTTCCTTCGCCCTCCCCCACCCTTCCCCTCCCTTCCCCTACCTAACCCACCCCCCCGGCCCCTATCTAAACCCCCCCCCCCTAACCTTTGCGCGCGCCGGCCAGCAGCCCCGCTCCGTCCTGCGGTCCCGGGGGCTGGTCCGGAGGCCTCGACCACGCCCCCGGGCTGGCGCCACGCCCCCGGGCCCGCCCCCGAAATGCCACGGCACGCGCCCGAAACGCCGCGTCGTTTCGGGAACGCCCCTGGACACGCCCCCTCCCGCCCCTTTTCGAAAGCCCCGGGACTTACGCGCATCCCGGGGCTTTACCCGCGCCGGCGGCCTATGCAAAATAGGCCTTTTAAAATCCGCCCCTTTGCTTCTTCTATAATTACAACTTTATCAGTTGGAAAATTCACACAGAAGCCTAATCTTCCTCCTCCCAAGCATTAACTCATTCTTCCTTATCATAGACTCATCTCTTACCTTCCTGAAGTCCTCTTCCTCCTAACACAAGCATTCTTTTTTCTCCCCGACATATTCATTATTTTCCCCTGTTCCAAGATCATCAGAAACCTCTTCCTTCCCTATGCCCCTGTATTTCAGTGGCTTCATTCTTTTAGCAGAGGGATTTCATGTTAGACAAATCCGATCAACTTCTCTGCATGACCAGCGAGCCAGATCAGGGACAAGTGCTGCATGTGGTATGCTTTAATTTTAACAAAGCTTATAATACTGGCCTGCAAAGAAGGCCGATAAACTAAACTGAGCAGTCTGGGGGTGGGAACAGAAGTGATGTACTGGATTAGAAACTGGTGGAGTAAGAGCAGGTGTTAAATGGAATTCACTCTGAAGAAAGATGATACCACTTCTCAACAATAAATACTTTTCCCATAGATTCTTGTTTGTCATGTATGTGTCTTGACATGATGGCAGGCACTGTCTTTTATGTATATCTATACAGTGCTGGGTATGTCAAATAGCACTTTATAAATGAAAAATAGTGCTACGACTATGGCTGCTGTGCAGCCTCCCTCACCACCAGGGGTCCCCCATGAGCATGCTTCCCTGGCTGGCCCGGTCTTCCTTGCCTATCTGCCTCCCATGTCCAGAACTCCCTATTAACCCCTCCTAGCCCATGCCTCGGAGCTTCGGCATTTTCTTTGGCCTCCCTGCTTAGCCTCTGGTTTTTGCCTTCTGCGCCTTCGGGCTTCCCGCTTCCCTGCCTTGCTCTGTGGCCTTTGGCCTCTGCTGATCTTGCTCTGTAGGCTTTCAGCCTTGCCCGCCTTCTTGTCCCCTTTGATCCTGAATCCCTTTCTGTGCTGCCCTAATTACTCTCCTGCTTCCCCTGCTTCCTTGCCTTGATGCCTTCGGGCATTGTGTGGTTTCATGTTCAATGTAGTTCTTGACCTGGTTTGTCTAGTCCTGTCATTGTCTGTCTTACTTGCCCTGGTTCCCCTCCCCCAGCTCCCGCTAACCTGCATCCAGCCTAACACTTACCTGCACGCTATCCTGATTCCACCCACACCTGCACTCAGTTCCAGTGTAACAAGTCCACGCTTACCTGCATTCACATCCATGCGTACCCACATGCTGTTCCAGTGTTTCCTGAAGGTCACCCTTACCCCCACACTCTCAGCTCCAGGGACCCTTCTCAGCCAGCACCAGAGACTCTTCTCAGCCAGTACCCAGCACCAGAAACCCTTCTCAGCCAGCACCAGAGACTCTTCTCAGCCAGCACCAGAGACCCTTCTCAGCCAGCACCCTGCACCAGAAACCCTTCTCAGCCAGCACCAGAGACTCTTCTCAGCCAGCACCCTGCACCAGAGACCCTTCTCAGCCAGTACCCCAGCACCAGAAACCCTTCTTAGCCAGCACCAGAGACTCTTCTCAGCCAGCACCCTGCACCAGAGACCCTTCTCAGCCAGCACCAGAGACCCTTCTCAGCCAGCACCCAGCTCCAGGAATTCTATCATCCTGCACCCGGTTCCAGAGACTCTACCCAGCCTCACCAGATCATCTGCTATTACTTCTATCCTCCTGTCCTGTGTCACTCCTGCAGGTGGTGTTCACCACACCAGGCTACAGCCCAAATCCATAACAAATAGTACTAGTAATAGTAGAAAGACCCCCTAATTTTACTGATTCAACACCACAGGTAAACTGTTATTCAGATTTCTATTTCTCTATGTGTATTTTCTTTTCTGCTCATTACTAACTACATGGAAAATTATCAGTAACTATGAACAATCAACCATGTATTCCATGACACAAGACCAGGAAAGTACCCCAGACCTGACCAAAAAAGGGATTTTTTTTATCGTTGAACGCATTAACCTATTATTTACAAAAGCAATATTGTTTCCAAAGAGAATTATCAAAAAATGGGGATGGAGGGACAGAAGGATAAGGAATAAGATGGGTTTGCATCCTCCATTCAGGGGCCAATACTGAGTGGCATTTAGCCATATAACTCACAAATTATCCAGCTAAATGCTGGCTTTTCAATACCTCCCCCACTTATCCAGTTAAGGTTTAGCCGGATAACTTATTATCTGTCTACAATTTAGCCAGATTACATAGGAGTGTTGCTAAACAGAATTAAGTTAGAAGCTAAGTTATCCAGCTCAGATATTCAGAGTTAGCCAGATAAGTTATCTGGCTAACACTGGTCATGCTATACAGTAGCCCTAAAGATAGCCAGGTATATAAAAAAAAAATGCAGCTACACCACTAAGTTTCCCTCCAAAGTTATCTGGATAAGTTTATCTACTAATTTTGCAATCTCACCAGTGACTAAATATTATCTCCCCAGTTTTTGCTGTCAGGAAGTAACCTTTCTATCCAAAAATGGCACAAAATCCTTAGTAAAGGTAAATCAGTTAATCGTAGCAAGCCTTACCAATGCAATTGCCCAGCGCATCTTGAATAAAGCCACTCTGACACTGTAGTTTGGGTCGGCAGCGGAATGATCCTGGAGTATTCTGACAGCTAAAACTAGGAAGGCAGTTATGAGTGCCAGTCACACATTCATCAATATCTGGTACATCAAGGAAGAAAAAGAAAAAAAGGGAAAGAAAAGGTTAATGCAGGTTTGTTGTTTTTTTTTAAAACCTACAGGACTTAAAATATAGTCAGCCCGATGCGCGCCCAGCCACTTCTCCCAGGCGCTTGATACATTATTTAAATCAGGGGGTCGCACTAGGGATACATTGTGCATCCCTAGCATCGGGTGCCCAGGAGAAGTGGCTGTACCCGGTTAGAAAACGGACGCTCAATTAATGAGCGTCCGTTTTCCTAACCCACTCACAGCCACAGGTTAGGAAAACAAATAATTAATGGTCGCCTGTTTCCCTAACCTGACTGTAGGCAAAATTTTTTTTTTTTTGTACTGCTTCCTGTGGTTCCTCCTACTTAGTACCAGGATGGGAGGAACCACAGGAAAGAGGTATTTTGGGCTTTTGTGGCTCTGTGGAGGTTTTGGTTTTTGGTTTTTTTTTTTAGATAGCTCAGAATGCGTAAAGACTTAACACCAGCCCTGGGGTTGGCATTAAGTTTTCAGTGTTAAAACGTGCACAAGATGATTTTTTGCATCGGGGGGGTAATAGCTAATAGCCTCATCTACATGAATTTACACGTGATGAGTGCAATTAGCTGTATTCTGGTTTGGATGCACGTTTTGGACTTACTAATCCCCTTATTGCATCGGACGTTAGCATCGGCCTGAAAAAGAATATATTTTTCTGAGCAAAATAATTACCTTTTTGTGTTTAAATTGCATTCTAATCATATGTGCTTAATGGAGTTAAGATAGTGACCTTTCTTTGCGCTTTCTTCTTGAAATTTTAATGAGCTACATTGTCTTACATCACTGTAATAGACAGAGTATTTCCTTGCATATGGTAATACTGTGCATGCATTTCTTAAGTGCTCACAGCTAATATAGAAGATGTATTTTAGAAACACAGAAACATAAAATGGCAGATAAGAAACATAAGGTCCATCTAGTCTGCCCAATTTCATTCCTGGTGCAATCCCATAGTCCCCAGTTGAGTTCCAGCCCTCCGGTCACTTTCTCGCTATGCTCACATAACCCTTTTTCTGAAGTCACTGCATTGGCTCCCTTTCTGCTCCCACATAGAGTTCAAGCTCCTCTTTCTCCACTACAAAATGCCTTCACTCTGCAGCACTCACTACCTCTCCTCTGTTATCTCTCTCTATACCCCTCCTCGTGCACTCCACTCATCGGACATGTCACTAACTGTATCCTTCTCCTCTACTACCAGTTCCAGACTCTGTGCTTTAAACATGCCTGTGCTCCTGAGCTGGTGTCTTAAATCCCAGGCCTGCGATTTCTAAATCCCAGACCTTCATTTTCTAAAGTATCGCAGGCCTGCGATACTTTAGAAAATGAGGCCCATAATGTTATGTTCAAATTTATACATAAAAATATTGAAAATTCAAATTATGAAAGAAAATAACCTTAATGTAGAGAGCCTTATTGGGTTTCCACTAGTGGGATCATACCAACTCTGTAGGTAGAATAGAAATTTCCATAGTTTAATAACAACTCCCTCATGTAGGATGTTGCTATGGAAATGCCCTGGCTTTATAAAAACCAGTGGCAACATTTTGTAGTGTGGATTTTTGAGTTGGTTGAAGAGGAAGGATGGAGGTTTTGCTTACTCTTGGTTCTGTTCCTTATATTTAGAAAGAAGCACCCTGGGCTCTTCAGCAGTAAGATCTGGGTCAGATGTAAGAAAGAATAATATCTTGAGAAACTGTTTTGCTTCTTTTTGGACTTTGCTTGGAGGAAGTTTTCCCTACCCTTCCTTCTCTTTTTGTTGTTTTCGAAATCTGGATTGCTTGCTTGATCTTGAAACTAAATTCCCCAAGGCCTAGGAAATTTAGTCACTGTTAGGAAAAAGGAGTTTTTAAGGAATCTCTCACTCAGAAAGATCCAAGGACCCTTCAAAGGTCAACTTAAGCATTGGATTCACATTCATTCCTGGGAGGAGGAGAGAAAATGGAGGAAAGGAGAACTATGGCATCTATCTGGTGTTAACCACTTCAATATCATTAAATTAAATTTAAAGGTCTCTCATAAGTTTTTCTCTATCCATCTCAGCTATCTATGTTTCTTTGTGATAAAGTGATCCCGCATTCAACCACCAAAGGCCCCCCCTTCACTTCCCTAGTCATTTGAACACCTTGCCATAAAGTATTCCTCTGATACACCATAGTATATTTCTCATACTATTTTTGCCTTGAGTTGAGTAAATAGTTCCCCCCCCTTTTTTTTTTTTTTTGAGGACCTTTGGATTTGAAAGATTTTTTGATTACTTATTGTATATATTCCGATCTTTAATTTTTCTTCTTTTCCTTTTCTGATACAAATATATTGGGCCAGATTTTAGTACCTACGCGCAGGCGTAGATTTGTACACGCAACCCGGCGTGCACAAATCTACGGCCGATTTTATAACATGCGCGCGCAGCCGCGCACATATTATAAAATCCAGGGTCGGTGCGCGCAAGGTGCACACTTGTGCACCTTGCGCGCGCCGAGCCCTAGGGGAGCCTCAATGGCTTTCCCTGTTCCCTCCGCCCCCCCCCCTCTAAGCCCTACCTACCCCCCTCCCCAACCTTTATTTTGGAAGTTGCGCCTGCCTCTGGGCAGGCGTAGGTTGCGCACACCGGCCTAGTGCCAGTGCGTGGTCCACCGGCACGCCCGCTGAGCCCTGGAGGCCTCGGTCCTGCCCCCGCCCCTTTCACAAAGCCCCGGGACATATGTGCATCCCGGGGCTTGCGCGCATCACCGGGCCTATGCAAAATAGGCTCGGCGTGCATAGGGCTTTTAAAATCTGCCCCATTCTTGTTTGTATTTTTTTAAAATTGCATAAATAAAAATTTTTTTAAAAAAGTGATTTTCTCCTTCACTATTCAATTAGTGGAAAACATTTCCAACTTTCTGAGTTAACGAACTGCTCCATACCTTTGCACTGGTTGTCCTCAGTCAGTTCATAGCCAGTCCCACAGCCGATATCACGCTGACAACGGAAAGATCCTACTGTATTGATGCACATTTGTCCTACCTTACAGTTATGCGTTCCTATGATGCACTCATTGATATCTTAGGGAAAGAAGAAGTGGCAAGATTTAATCGACCAGAAAATAAGCATCAGGTTCTAAAACTCCCAGAAACCTCCATGTTAGAGCATTATTTTCAAAGTTTTTTTAAATTGCATTTTCTCTTCTTTTATGTCTCTTCCAAGGAGACATGGAAGACACTGGTAACTGAGATGTACATGCACCAAGCAGCCTTCCACTCTCTCTGCTTATGGTTTCAGGGAGCTCACCAGAGCCATTATACTCCACTTCCCTTGGAGTTCCCCCAATATATCCTCCCAGTGGCCAACCCACTTGGCTCAAGGGAGGCTATGGGTCATAATGACACACAGATTTATCAGGGAGAGTGGAGGACAGCATAAGAGAATAAGAGAGGGTGAATGGACTGCACTTAGCCCTCTTCCTTAAGCCTCCAATTCCATTGCTCCTGCAAGTTATGACAGCCCAGTATGGCAGGCAAGACCTGAAGGAAGAAGATGCTGTGATTAGGCCCAAGCCAGAGGTGTGACACTTTCACTGCAACTTCAGTGCATTGAAGTTGGCCATGTCCCTGGGTTGGAGACGAGGAGGAGATGACTAATGAGTAATCTCTTTGCTGTGGCTTTGGGTCCCCTCTGGCCTCAGCTTTTGTGGCTGGCCCAGTCCCAGGAGGTGCTGCTGCTGCTGAAGCCAGCATGAGATTCATAAGAGATATAAACATTTTAAAAAGGAGATCCGCTACGATCAGGCAAGAGGTGAGAGGCCGCTATCGCAGCTGACTCTGGCCAGAGGATGTGGTGCCTCCACCGGGTCTGACTTACCCCCACATCTGACATTGCATATGCTGATGCCTGATGTGGAGGAGGGCCTGAGTCACTCCTAATGGGGGATGGGGAAGAGTCCTGACCACTGTCAGGGCATCATACAACGATTTCTCTGGCACAACAGAGTTTGTCAGCTATCTGGGTTGGCTTTGCCCCAATGTGGTGGCAGACCAGTGAACTCCGGCATGGTCGTGAACATAACCAGGTTATATCTGCCATCTGGATTGGCTTGTGCCCTGATATGGCAGTAGATGGTGACTTCTGGTGTGGTCATACCATGGCATGGAGGGCTGGTACCCTTCTGTTAAAATAGGGCAGGCTTCCTGGTAGTACGCATCCAAGAACTGACTCTCAGAAATGACCATAGTCCTTTTTTGCAAGTGGTGGACCAGTGGTTCTAGAAATGATAATTCTTTGTATACCTGTAACTTGGCTCCTCCCTTTCCCCCTTTACAAAAGGGGTGGGTGGGTACCGAGTGTATATATAGATATGAATTCTTGGATACCTAGACTAAATTCCCTTGTCAAGTCAGTAATAAAGCTGACATCTTATGTAATTCTACTTGATAAAGCAGTATGTGTGTACTGATTATGTTTATGTTATTGTGATGGGGAGATAAGGGCAAGTCCAAGTTAGTCACATGTGCCCCAGTTACTGAATATAAATAACTGTAGAATACTTAATTATCTGGAATATGAATATTACAGTTTTGGCATGCCATGTTACATATACATGGAAATAGAATTTATTAATTTTTAAAATAGCTCAGGAAAAATAAAATGAACTCAGAAGGTTTATTCACAGCACATGTAACTAAGGCAGCACAACCAATTATAAAGAATTGCCGAGTAGCTTTCTCTTTTTCCCCCATTGAAAACAAGTTCTATATAGGTTATGCACACAAGCTATATAAACAGACAAGAGCGAAAATGTGTTTTTACCTTCACAAGAGACGCCATCAGGTTGAAGCTGATATCCCACAAAACAGGAGCAAACAACACTAGAACCTGTATCTCTGCACTGCTGTCTGCAGGGACCAGCTCCTGAAACCAGAGAATTTAAAATAACATCAGGACACACCAAACCAAACCAATTTCCTTTAGTGCTTTCTACTTGTTCAACACTATGCCATTGGAATTTACAATTAAAGGCTGATTCACCAAAATACAGTAAGGTTTTAACACAGGAAATGTGTATTATTTACCACTATCCCATTTTCTTCAATGGGGCCTATTCACTAATAATGTGCATTTTTCAAGGTAAAACCATACTACGTCTTAATGAAGCAGCCACTTAGTAACATGTCTGCGCTCATGTTGAAAGCATGTGTACTTGAAGTGGATGTGAAATTGAAGCATCTGCTCTGCTTTAGTGCTAATGTTACAGAATACGCAACACTTTAGAATAAAACTAATATAGTAAAAAGGAAAAAATTAGCAATAACAAACTCCTGTGTTACAATACTTTCTCCTGAACATGTTTTAAATTAGGTAATAGTTTTTGATAAATGTTGAAAAATATCACAATAGCATTTCAGGGGCCTAGCTGTTAAAATTATAACTCTAAGATTACATCAGCTGCATTACATAATTACACACAAGATCTAGGTTGCTTGAAGAACTAAAGGTCCATTGAATCCAGCCTTGTTTTGAATACCTAATATTTCTCTATAGGTAATCAGGAGAAAGGTGGAAAAGACTTGCATTTGTAGACAATCCTTAGAAATAAAAAAATGTCTTCTGACCCCAAATATGTAGATGGATTCTAAGGAAGTACTGAGAGCCGAAGCTCTCTACTGGTGAGTGAACAGGATCTGTGGCTTTGCTGGGAAATATTTGTGACAAAGTTTGAGAGAGAAGAGAGATCATGGGGTATATTGGCTATTTCTGTGTGTAATTGCCTTTAGAAGTTAAAAACTAAATACATTATTCCTGTGTCTTTTTCCCACCCTTCCTCCCCAATTCCCACACACCAGAATTACATTCTTTATTTTACAGACTATTATCCCAATTAAAAAAAAAAATGGGGAATTTTTTTTTTACAGCAAGAGCCCAATGGTGATTAAGATGAAGTATAGTAACCCTACTTTTATAAACAGATTAATTGCTTTCCTTTTGTTGGTCATTGACAAACTAACATAAAACACACCAAATACATTTAAGCTATTTTATATTATATATATTATATATAAAACAGGCGACATTTTTGTCCCCTCTCCTCCTACGTCTTTGCTCTGCTCCGCTCCCCCACCCCCCAGCCCCCAGCACCACAGAGACCGCAGCGGTGGTAGGAGCTGCAGCGGCGGCCGAGGGGGATCTCACGAGGCGAAATGGTCCTGCCATCCCAACTCCCTCCCCCCTTCCCCGGTGGTGGAGAGACAGGCTCAGACCCCTTTCACTCTATCCTTACAGGCCCCAACTCATTTGCTCTCCATTAGCTCTCCCGTTCCCCTCTACACTCAACCCCTTCCACTCTAACCTATGTGGAGAGCTGGGGGTGGGGGGGGGGGGTAGAGAATCTATCTCTCAGACAGCCCCTACATAGGCTTCCTCTCTCTCTCTTGCACATACCTTTCCCTCTGTCCCTCACACATGCCCAATCCCTCTCACACACAGACACAATCTCTCATGTAGTCTCCCTCCTCTCTCTGGCCCTCACACTCGCCTTCAGTGCACATTACCACACTTCTCTCTCACATAGTTTAAAAACGGGCGAGATTTTGTCCCCTCTCCACCTAAGACTTTGCTCTGCACTCGCAAGCTTGCAAAGTTCCCCCCGAAGGACAGGCGGCAGGGCACTGCAACATATTTGGGATATGTTGCCTGGCTTGCCTTGCTCTTTCTGGGAGACCTGTGCCTTTTAAGAAATCTGATCGGGGGCTTGAGAGGGAGGAGGGAGAAGGGCTCTGGTTTTCACTTTTGTTGCTCTGCTTTGCTGGGAGTGGGGGTGGAGCGATGCCCATATAAACTCTTCCCGTGGTGGCTGAGACCCATGGGCGGGTTACCAGCACTGCCCCCCCCCCTGCCAGTTGAGGGATATTTACTTGGTTTCTCCTTATCTGCAGGACTCAGGGGCGGGGGAGGAGGGCGAGCTGTTCTCTGTTCAGCTCTTTCCGCTTTGGCTGCTGCAGGCTGCAGCTGCTTGTGATCTCTTCACAGCCGCTCTCTACTGCATTTGCGCTGCTCCGGCCATCCCAACTCCGTCCCCCCCCCCCTTCCCCGGCGGTGGACGGACTGGCTCGGCGACTCTTCTACCCTTTCCTCCTCCTGTGTGTAACTGTCCGGCCGTCCCTACTCCCTCCCCCCCTTCCCAGCGATGGAGGAAGGGGCTGAGCCGTTCTCAGAGCAGCGGCTCATCTACCCTTTCCTCCTCCCCTCTGTGACACCCAGCACATAGCGCAGAGCTCTATGGTCCGCACGTGCGTGGTAGAGCTGCTGTCTACTGCGCATTTGCGGGCCATCGGTCAGAGCCCATTTATATTGTAGATGAAGCATCTCTACTTCCTTAGCAACCTTAAATAATTAATAACTCAATATTAATATGTAGGCAGCTCTCCAGGATTGAGATGGGGTTTAATCTAGTGATCTGCACTGTGTCAGATTTATAGTTATCTACTAGATAGCGAGGGATTGTATGTATGCACTCTGCGCAAAGAGCTCCTAGTTCTCAGAGAACAACTCTAATCTTTGGAAGTGTAATGATTGGCACAGAAGTGAGCCCTTTGTGCTGTGGCGCACTTGATGCAGCTTCGAGGTAGACCTGCAAGGCCTATGCTGGCAGATGGCAACGTGCCCTTAGCAGGACAGTTTGGAGTTTCACCTATACTCAGCTGCCTTCCCTGTAGGTTGAGCCCTTGGGATCTGGCCAGCAGGACTTAGGCGGTTACCTAGGGCAGTGAAGAAATCAACAGTCCAAGGGCATGCTCGGGTCAGGACAGGCAGCAAGTTGGAGACAAGGAGACAGGCCAAAAGTCAGGCAGGCAGCGGGCAAACATGGTCAGGTCCAGGTGGCAGGCAAACGTAGTCAGGCCCAAAGCAAGAGGCCAATACCAGGAGATCAGGCCGGAGTGGATGAAGGCACACGAAGACACTGGATGAGACAAACTGGACAAAACAAGCAGGATAAGGCAGGGCTGGGTGAGAGAAGGCTGGATGAGGAAAGGCTGGATGAGGCAGGAACAACAAGAAAACATGAAGCATAGGAACCAGGAAGCAAAACCCTGGAGCAACATGCATTGCTGCATGCAGACAACTCATTGCTGAGGCAAAGGTAGGCAGTCCGAGGAGCCCTTAAGTAATCAGGGCTTGCAGGCATCATCTGAGTGCACAATGGGGATTTTTCTGCCCTTTAATGGTAGAGGCTGTACCTGCGTGCACACTTTAGGAGAAGCCAGGAAGGCAGCAGCATGGCAGAGAGTTGGGCCACAATTGATGGCGTCCATGCCGCACTGAGGTCAGGGACTTCCAGCACTGTCGGGATGAGCATTTCGGCTCGTGGGGCCTTCCTGCAGTGGAACAGTTATGGCAGTGGCAACCACAACTCTTACGAGGTCAATGATGTGTTTTGGAAGGTCCAGAGCACCTTCAGGATCAAAGGAAAGTTAGAGGGCATCAGCCCGTCAGTTCTTCTCTACCAGTCGATATCACAATTCAAAGTTGAATCAATTGCAGAATAGTGACCAGAGTGCTAGGTGTGGGTTCACAGTCATTGCACTTGTGCCAAGTGTCCCAGATTTTTATAGTCCATATAGATAACCACAGTGTGCCTGGCCCCTTCCAACAGATGTTGCCATTCCTCTTAAAGCTAATTCACTGGTAGCAGCTCGAGATCTCCAATGGTGTAATTTCTTTCTGCGGGAATACATTTTTTTTAGAGAAGTAGTAACAGGTCACGAGTGTTCTATGATGGTTGTGATGTAAGAGGACAGCCCCTACCCCAAGGGTGGAAGCATCTACTTCCAGTATAAATGGCTTAGAAGGGTCTGGATGGTGCAGGCATGGATCATGGGTGAATTCCTCTTTGAGTCATTAAAAGCCTGCACAGCACTGTCGGTCCAAATCTTGGTATCTGAGCCCTTTTTCATAAGGGTGGTAAGTGGTGCGGCCAACAGAGTAGCCATGAATAAATTGCCGGTAATAGTTCATGAATTCAAGGAAACACTGCAAAGCCTTGAGGCCCATGGGTTGAGGCCATTCTAGGATGGCTTTCAATTTCTCCGGATCCAAGCACAGGCCTTGCAGAGACATGATGTAACTGAGGAATGAGAGTTCTTCCTGTTCGAAAGTACATTTTTCTAATTTTGCATATAGGTGGTGATCCTGAAGCCTTTAGAGCATTTGCTTCACATGACATTGATGTTCTGCTAAGGATTTAGAAAACACCAGGATATTAATATATTACTACATGGGAGTAGAGCAAGTCCCGAAATTTCTCATTAACCATGAACTGGAAGACTGTGGTGGTGTTTGCATAACCCAAAGAGCATCACCAAGTATTCGTAGTGTCCATCTCAGCTATTAAAAGCATGGTTTGAAACAAAAAGCTATGGCCATGCAAAGGCATTTTCAGTGTTTCCTGTTAATACTCGTTGATGTGCGACATATTATATCTTATTATATATTATGATATGTACATTGTTCATATACTGATACACTTCATGTGTTACTATATTGTGCAGATACAGAATAAAAATTTAAAAAAAAAATTTTTTAAAGCGGTCTTCCATGCATCTCCCTCCGGATCTTAACAAGTTTGTAGGCATTCGCCAGTCAAGTTTGGTAAATACCTGTACCTCTATGAGATGGTCAAAGAGTTCTGTGACCAGTGGGATAGGATATCAGTTCTTTTTGGTAATAGCGCTGAGCCCATGATAGTCGATGCAAGGGCATAAGAAACCATCCTTTCTCCCCAAGAAAAAGAAGCCAGCTCAGCAAGCAATGAAGAGGGATGGATGAACCCTCTCTCCAGATTTTATTTAATATATTTGGACATATATTTTGGTCTCTAGCACAGAGAATGGTTAGACCCTATCCCTGGGTGGACCTTTTCCTGGGAACAAGTCTATAGGAAATTCATAGGAGCGATGTGGAGGTAAGACCTCTGCCTGTTTACTAAAGACATTAGTATTGTAGTGGCAGGCCTGGTAGCTCTGCAGTCACTGTCTGAGCCAGGGTCACGACAGGCAAGACTTTGCCTAGATATTGCTCATGGCAGCAAGGTCTCTATGTGGTGATCTGTAACACAGCCCAGTCGATGTGGGATTGTGTAACATGAACCATAGAAGACAAATCGTCTGATCTCCTCTCCATGCAGGATGCCAGTCTGCATGATGACTTAAACGGTAGCCCTGGTGACACAACCAGGTAAAGATTCTCCATGCATGGACAAAATTGTGAGTGCCGTTTCCAAAGGGACCATTGAGATCCCATAGTGATGGACCAGACTCACGAATGAAGCTGCTGCCAGCCCCGGTATCAAGGAATGTGACAGCGTCCACAAGTACTAGTGCTAGAATTTGTGGAAAGGTGCATGGTCGACCTAGCTTCTCCCACCAGACCTAGGTCTTGGAGTTTCCTGGCTTAGCCAGACAGTGGTTGGCAAAGGTCTCTGGTTCAGCGGAATAGGGGCACAGATTGAGATTACAAGCACCTCGGTTTCTCTTCCACAGACATCTTGAGACAGTCGACTTGCATAGCCCCTCCTCTAGTGCTGGTCCTGGCTCTGAAACTTGCTTGAAACTCGGGGAGAGGTGGATAGGCAACGAGTCAAGCCCCTCTCATGAGTCCTTTCTTAGAAACCTCTGGTCCAAACACATAGCTAGGATAAATAGACCCTCCAATGTATTAGACTGATCCCAGGCAGCCAGCTCATCCGTAATGTGCTCTGAGAACCCCTGCCTAAAGATTACGATTAGGTTTATCATTACTTCACGGGAGGCTAGGGTGCAGAAGTGCACTGCGTACTTCCCTATGGTCCGGAAGCCTTGCCTGATTTGTAGTTCAGATACCATAGAAGTCATGCAGCCAGGCTCATCAAAAAGCAGATGGAATTCCAGCAGGAAGCATTTCAAATCCCCTAGGAGGGTCTTTATCTTTATTTAAAATTTATGTATCGCCTATACCCTAGGCGATGTACAAAAGGATCCATAAGGAAACATATATAAAAGCATATACCCTAAAATCAAGTTCACCATATACATATCTTAAAAACATTAAAACATCCATAAAACCATATTCACATGTAAATATTACTTAAAAACAAAAAAAACAATGAAAAAACTGCATCAACATACAAAAACATGTAAGAAGGCAAGGTCCATTAACTCAGGAGGACTAGTAAAATGCCTGCCAGAACAACAATGTTTTTTAAAAGGCTCAATTCAGTAGGAAAAGAGTTGCAGATGGGTCATCACTCTCCCAAAGAAGTGAAGCACATGCCAGAGTGGAACTGCCCAACAAAGACAAACTATAAGCCACTTTGCCCCGAACTGATGGGAACAATGGAACCTGAAATTCATATTGCATCCAGCATTGATTCAAGAAGCCTCTTCATTTGCCTGGATCTCCATCGTACCTCGGGGGTGGAAGCAGGTGAAGTGTGGGAATAGGCGGCCATATGGAAAGTGCCAGAGCAGGAATGAAAGAAGCTGAATGGGCAGCCATGCCTTGAAGATAACCAGCTAAAATATTCAACTGGTCTTGCTGCTGTTTTAACTGTTGGTTAGCCCAGCAATGGTAAAGGCCTGGGACGAATCTGCCAGACCTCATGGCCTCAGCAAACTATAATGATTAGCATGAAAGTGAGCCCTTTGTGCTGTGGTATAGTTGACGCAGCCTCGTAGGTAGACCTACCAGAGCTACGCCAGCAGCTGGTGAATGCATCCTGTAGCAGGACAGTCTGGAGCTTTACCTATACTCTGCCGCCTTCTCTGCAGGTTAAGTCCTTGGGTTCTTGTGACCGGCAGGACTTAGGCAGATCCCTAGGTCGGTGAAGAGAGCAAATGTCCAAGGGCATACCAGGGTCAGAACAGGCAGCAAGCTGAAGACATAGAGACAGGCTGAGAGTCGGGGCAGGCAGCAGGCAAACGTGGTCAGGTCCAAGCAAGAGGTCAGGTCCAGGTGGTAGGCAAACGTGGTCCGGTCCAAAGCAAGAGATCGATACCAGGAGATCAGGTTGGAGTGGACAAGATACTCAAAGGACACTGGACTAGACAAGCAGGAGAAGGCAGCGCTAGACGAGACAATGGTGGACAAACAAGACTTGACTAGGCAGGGCAGGATAAGGCAAGGCTGGATGAGACAAGGCTGGACGAAGCAGGAACAACAAGAACACATGAAGCACAGGAACCAGGAAGAAACTGAAGTGAGATGCTGGAGCAACATGCACTACTGGATGCAGGAGAACCTGTTGCTGAAGCAGGTAGGCAGTCCAAGGATCCCTTAAGAAGTCAGGGCTTGCTGGTGTCATCAGAGGGTACTGCGGGGATTTTTCCGCCACGGGCCCCTTTAAAGGTAGAGGCTGCTCATGTGCACCTTAGGGGAAGCCAGGGACAGCAGCAACATGGGAGCATGTCAGGCTGCGGTTGGCTGCGTCCATGCCATACTGAAGTCAAGCCTGTTGGTGGCATCAGGGTGAGTGCTGCAGCTTGCGGGGCCCTCCCACAAGCTGTAAATCCTAAAAGGATGTTAGAGTGACAGACCTGAAGGAGCCGAGACAGACAAAAATGTATAGCAAGCAGACCTTCAGGGACATAACAGAGTGGTCTTACTTCTAGTTCAGCATCCTTTAGACTGTCTTGGGAAGAGCAGGTTTCCTGGAAGGAAAACTATTATTGTGTTGTAGCAAGGAAATGATCCTGTAGCTAGGACTTGCCCTCCACATGATGCAGTATCCTCTTGCACCAAGGATGTTCTCCAGGAGCATATACCCAGGAGGGACTCAGGGCTAGTTATTCAGGTGTGGCAACCTGTGTGGTCACACAGGACACCAAGCACTAGGGGGGGTACCAGTACCCCCGTCCCAATGTGGCTGCTCGGATGTGGCTGCTCGGATGTAGAAGAGCCAATAAGGCCCATGGGGAAAAAGAGTTGCTGCTTTGTGACATCCCTTCCACTGTAGCCCATGAAGCCAAAGTGCTGCCACTACTTGCCCCTGTTGACAGTAAAGCAATGCTGGGAGCTTAATAGCTCTAAACGGCTGCTTCCCTGCCACTAGCACCTCTCCTCCCCTGTGCAGTTCACTGTTACATGGCATGTTGTTGCTTTGGTGGCAGCAGGTCCTGCAATGGTATTCCACAGGTACGACTCGGTTCAATGCCTTTCTTCCAATCAGGTCTTCCACAAGGGAAAAGGGATACGCAACCCACACCCAGAGTCCACTAATGCCTGGGTTGCAGACCCCTCCAACTCCACAGGGATCACAAACGTAGAGACTTCCTGGTTGGGTACATCCACAAAATTTCAATAATGTGAGGCCCTGAAATTAACGTTTGTTGCTCATCTTCCTTGCGGGACAGTCTCTGGCAAAATGGCCCCTTCTCCACAGCTAAAACATGGCAGTCCAGCTGAGGGTTTGCAGCGGAGGTGAAAAAACTTACCGGATCTGCGTTATTAGTGGTTGGGGCCTCTGGCTCTTAGGACTTCAAATCTCTATCTGATGGAAAAATGAACTATAACTGATAAAGTTTCCACAATTTACAACTTGTTCTTCTCCGATGATTCCAGCAAGGCTGCTAAATTAGATGTTTGGAGGTTCTGGTACTAAACTCTGTTCTCGTGGCACTGATTTATCTTCTGTTATCAAAAGATATAAGTAAATTTTTGCAAGGGTGGCACAGCTTCAAGAGGTATTTTTAAACCTCCTGGAGATATTTTTTTAATTGCTCACGAGGCGTAATATACTGAATCTGAGGAAAATTCAAAACTCTTAGATTTAAATACCTGATTTCATTTTCAATTTTCTCTAATTTCCTTAACTATGCCAGATCTCCTTGTAATAGACGAGTGTTGAATCCTTCTGTACAGACATTTCTACTACTCCATTTCCTCTAATTTGCAGTATGTAAAACAACTTGTTGTTCCAAGATTTGTGAGCATTTATTTATATCAGCTACTACAGAAATTAAGGATAAAATTGACTGCTCCATATTCATTATTGCTGTCCAAACAGAATCCAAAGTAATAACAGGAGGTTTTACAATTATCTTTTCAGGAACAGAACATGCCAAGCTTATATCGCCAGGGATTTCCACAATACTGTGCCCACTGGCGGTTCCTCCTTCTCTCCGAGGAGACGACGCCATCATCAACTCTTGGCATCCTACCTCTCTCCCCCAAAATATGTTGGTTTACATTGTGGAAGATGTTATTAGTATTTCCACTTACTTCGGGGTTCACAAGCGCAACCGAGGGATTCACCTCCTCAACCTCCATGGAAGTCTGACCTTTTGCTAGGCCTTCCTCGGGTCGGTTCAATCCGAAGGTCGTTTCATTAAAGGGATGGAGAGGGAGTTATCGGCGCTCCAGGACTCAGCAATATGGATGAAGCTAGTGATGCTGCCATTAGCTCTGTGGCGGGAGTCACAGCACTTCCAACTAGAGCTCTTCCGGGGTCAGCAGCAAAGAAGCTCTCTATTCTCTGTTGTATCGGGCCAACCAGGGGAGAGATTGAGGCTGCTTCCCTAAGTTTCCCTTTGCGTTTAGTATGCGGCATGTTTCCCAACAGCCGCAAACAAGGAGGTACGAAAAGTTTGACGCAGAGCTGAGAGCCTCCTCCGTGTCTCTCCTTCAGTCCGCCATCTTGGCTCCCCCCCGTTTCTTAGTTTACTCAAAAAACTTTCATCTGGTCCTGGACCCTTATTAATGTTCACATTGTCCAGTTCCTGGTTTTGTGGGTTGTTTTTTATAACTCATTCCTGATTTATTCTTAGCAAGGATTTAATGCCCTTATTCGTCTATTTTCTATCAAAAATGCTGAAGAAAAAAAGTTTTTATATTGCTGTTTTATTTCAATCCTTAACCTCAGTGATTGTTTCCCAGATTACACAAAAAGACTATAACATCCTGTTGTCATCTTTTCTAATAATATACAAAAAGATTAAAGTACCTTTAGGGATTATTTTCTGTAGTTTTAACAATAATTATTTTATTGTAAATTCTAGCATATCTGATCAGCCTTACTACTCCACATTTACATGCTTTGCAGTTCTGACTTCATTTATAAAGCAATTTTCCATTTTGTTTTCCCAAATATTCAGGCATTAGGGAGGCAAAAACACCATTTTAAAACATGACCCAAATGTTCCATCTCCCCAATTCTCTTATAAAAATCAGACAGATGTCCTAGGTGAAAATAAATTCTTTTGAAAGGCAAAAATAAAATAGCAACAGATATGGAGAGTGGCAGAAGTAAAAGAGATATTGTATATTTTTTTGTGTGCGAGTTCATGGTTTTGGTTTTTTTTTGTGTATCAGATAAACTTCTCCTACTTTTGAGACCTTCAGCCCATTTTAAATTGCCCTAACCAGGCTTTCTAAAATTTTATACTAGGGATCAGAGGGGCCTGCATTTGTGCAGCCATCCAGATTGTCCCACATTTTAATCCCTCTTCCCTGCAGTTCAATCATTGCAGCAGCCTTCTGTCAGTAGTTTCCTCCAGAACTCACCACAATTTCACAATATAGTCCGCAGGTGTCATTGTTAAGTGATGACTAGGACACCCTGAGGGCTGTGAACACAGAGCTCATAGCTTTTTGGGGTATTTTGCCTTTCCTCTTTATTCCCCTATTCTCAGCGCCTTCTCTGTGCCATTGCAGCCTGACTCCCATCAGGCCTGAAGGAATCGGTAGGCAGATCCCTGACAGTGAAGTGCTACCTGAGCCACGGGATCAGCCTCAGGAACCATGCCATCGGATATTTAGACTTATCTACTTATTTATTAGACAGACTGGAAGGTAAACTATTCACTTACCTCTGCAGCGATCATCACGATAAGGATCCTCATTGTCTACCTCCTCCACTGGTGTGGTGAGCTGATTTAAGACAATATTGATATTAGGATACATCTTTGATTAAGCATTGAGTGTGCAAGCACATTTAAAGCGTCACACATTGATAGAGTACTTTGAATACTTTGACCCTTATTTACAATTAAACTTTTCCCCTTTCCGTGCCTAGGGAAAAAATATTTAATGATTAGGCCCTTTAAATTTTAGGGTTGTTTGTTTTTTTTAATTCAACAAGATAACCAGTACTTAAACTGTATAGAAAGAAAATAATTGGAGGAATTTACACTGTGGGCAGTAAATGATATTAGATTAGGATGCACAAACAATGAGTTATTAAGCATGCAATGGTTGGGACATTTTAGTATACTGCAAAGGTAAAACGTAGGTGAATATTCTGACTTTGATGCCATACCTTTTACAGCTGAATAGCATGGTCACTACATTAGGGACAGTATTTTGAGCAACTTTGATAATTTACAGTTCAGGCAAATAGGGAGAAACAAAGTGCTTTCTCAAAACTGTTCAGTCTAAATGTAGGAATTTGCTCTGACTTGGCTTACACTTTGCTTGTCCTCCAGGGGAATAGCAAGTCAAGCCGCAGCCAGCTCTCTTACCCAAACTGGCCTCTAGCCTGCTTTAAAGCCGGGATGATTGAACATTAAGATAAAATTCAGTGCATCTTTCAGCATTAACTTAAGTTCAAAATCAAATATTGTATGTTGACTGTCAAAATCATTTTTTCTCCCAACTTGACCGGATCTAAGACAACAGTACCTTCATCCTTATTGATGCCTGTATTTGCTGTGTCCACTGCTTCTTGACCCTTTACACAACATGCTCTGAAGACCTGTCCACACTGGTATCCTAGCAGAAGGTTCTGCTCACAACTCTGCCCTTGCACACGGGCTCTTTTTCCCAGCAAGCAACAGTTGCAGCATTTCTGTCAAGACAAAGCCCATAATCAAATGGACATTAAGAAAATTGCTAGCAGACATGAAAAGCTGTTCAAAAGAGAGGACTGAAATCCTTACTCAATAAGGCCCAAAGATATTTCAAGGCAATCAAGGTTTCAGGGCATTTGTGAGGTCTCCTGGAGGTGGAACTACGCAAATAATATAGTTCTTTAAATTCTGTAATAGCCTTCATTTTGGGAAATTAAGAAATAGCAGAATTAACCATGTAGCTGTTTAAGAGTACACTAATGACTACATTACATAATTATTCTTCTATGTGCAGTTAAACAAGCATAATTATTCTATACCTCATGGACCAGCATAAGAGAAGAAAAATAAAAGCAATCAGATCAGAGGAAGCAAGGCAAAATGGGCCTCAGCGTTGTCTTCATATCCTGCTGGGATATTCTGATCCCCTTGATTATATAGCTGTTCACAAACAACATTCTGTTTATAAGATTTCACATTGCACTGGTTCTGGCATGTGCCTTCCATTCATTTTCTTTGCTCTTTTGCTTGAATGTTTTTTTAAAGAGCTGCTCTCCATGGGATCATTTTCTTTCAGAGACTGGCTTTTTCTCTGGATGACCAATTGTTTTTTGTTGTCAAGCATTTGAGCATGATCTTTTGTTGTCTTGAGTTTCTTTTTTCTTTATAGATACAATGGGGTGAATTTTCAAAACATTACATTTGTAAAAATTAGCATACACTCTATTCGCATATTCCGTATTTTAAATAAGTTGGAAATCCACGCATATTTTCACTTTCACAAACATATAAACGTGTGAAAGTATTTCATGTGTATTAAAAAAGTATGGTCTAGGGGTGCTCTAGAGCAGGGCCAACATTTACATAAGTTGCTATTTAATTTCTAGCAGCCGTGACTATAGTGTCGTCCTGTCTACGTCCCTCCTACTCCCAATTCCCCTACTGCCCCTATCAACTCTACTTAATCCACTGCCATACATGTATATATTAATACAATGCAATAATGACACAGATACTGGATAAAAAAAGGCCGCAGCTTTATTGAAATATATATATATAAACACACACACACATACACACACACACACATACATACACATACACACATATATACCCCTTCAGCTTCCATGAAGCTTTCTACTTCACCTTCATTTGTCTTCTGTTGCCTTTCTCTGGAAGTAACCCCTCCTCCATTTCCTCGTTGCGATTCCAGTCTGGTCTCACATTTGCTTGCTGTACTTTACATCCAACTCTAATACCTGCCCCGATGCTAATACCTGCCCCCTGCTATATTTCCTCTCATTTCTAGATACTAACTGGACCAATTCTTGTATTCCTCCCTAACAGTTGGCACCAATGGTACCCTTTGTACCAGCTTTTGTCAATTCTTGTTTTTTCTGTTATCTGCTCCGCCTGCGAACAAAGTTTTCTACTGTTTTGTTTTCAATTGCTCTATGTACAGCCCATGAGCAAAGTTAATGTACCCGTTGTACCAGTTTGTGCCAATTCCTGTTATCTTCTGTATTGGTACCGCCTACGAAGAAAGTTTTCTACTGTTCTTGTTTTCTTCTGTTCTATGTACAGCCCATGAGCGAAGTTAATGTTTACTGTAAACCGAGGTGATCTGTATCCCGTACAGGAACCCCGGTATATAAAACCTAATAAATAAATAAATAAATAAACATACATACACACTCACTCACACACACACACACACATACCCCCACCCTCACCCCTAGACAAACCGGTACCCAAGCCGATATGGTAATTGCTAAAGATCAGGCTTCACCACCACCTCTGCTGCCTGCTGTAATAACTAAGAAAAGCAGCATCAAACCCGGGCCCTTCACCTTGTTTCAAGCAAGGGAGCTCCCCTGAGGCATACGGAATGCCTTGCCATGCGCCGCCCAAGGCACCAGTTCATTGCTGGCCTGGACCGTGATGCACTCCTGCATCATGTCCAGAACGCCCCTACCGGCCCTGGTAACCACCATAGGCATGAGGCAGGGCATGCTCTTGCCTCATGACCCCCACATCAATCCACCAACAACCATCCTTCCAAAGCCTCCTGTAGGGCATTGTTGATCATTGCCAATGTCCCAAAGATGAACTCTGTCCGACCTAAACAAACCTTGACAATAGACATCCACTCATTCATGCCTTAATTGGCAACCATCAAGTTTGCAGGTCCATACACTGATCTGATGATTGACCTTCTTGCACCCTCTTCTCCACAATTTCAAACTGTCATTCTTGATCCTCATAATTACTGCTTGCTTGATAATTCGCCAAGGTCCATTGCCCCCTAAATGTATTATGATGGCGTCTGGGCCGCTGTTGAATCCCTCAAACGCCGAAGAAGGGGTAACAAATTGTCCCACTGCATGCCTGGCTTGCCCATCCATGTCACAACCATCCCACAAGGTGCCAATCCCAAGTGCGGTCCCATAGAGGTGATTGCATGTTCTCTTAGCAGCCCAATGCCACAAAAGAGTGTCCGATAATCCAGGTAGTCAATTGAGCCTTGTGCAGATCTGCAAAATACAATCATCAGTAGATGTGCTCTCCTGGTCCATCCTGACATAAGCATTGACTGCCGTCTATTTCTATCTTTCTATCTGCTGTATGGTGTCGATCCTTAGACCTGCTTGCACTGCATTTCTGGCCACTCCAATCCTAAAGGAGAGTGTGGTAAATTTCCTGGCATCCAGACCCATTCTTTTTACAGCCATTCTGAGCACAGCAGAGAACTGATATCTGGTCATTGGGACCTGCTCAATATGCACCAACAAATATACACCTTCAGAGGATCGTACAGCTAGATACCTTTCCATGTTCTGGACAGGACAAGTGATGCATGCCTCGATCTGCTTCAAAGAAAGGATTGTTCACTTTCCCACCTGATCGGTTTTTGACCTGTGTATCTTTATATAGAGCGCTAGAGGTGTACATGTCACGTTTTGCAACAGCATGCCACAGGTACTCAGATTGCTTCTTGTCCATTACAACCAACTCGCTCACGCATAATGCTCCAAAAAGGCCAGCGAGCGAGAAGGCAAGGTGAAACAGATTGGTTTCAAAGTCAAAAGCACAGATGGATGCCAAGAGCACCCATAGGGTCCCCAGCAGGTCGTGTGTAATTGGAAGCCATGTCTCCATGGTCAGCCCCAACTTTCTCGACTAACTCGCCAACATCTTCTTCAACAGGAAGGACTTGGTGGAATCCTCCCCATCCATGTGCCTTTGAAAAAAAAAGCCAGACTTGCTAGAAGTCTAGCTACTGAGGCCTCTGGATGTCCCCATTTCCTTGGGCAACGAGACGTACTTTACCATCAGATCAATCGGCACTGGTCCAGACCTCCAGCCGTATTGCATTAGGAATCTTGTCATGTGGTCATAACTGCAGCAATATGCAAACCATATGGCCGAAGCAAGGACCCTCGTACCAAGTCCTTGATGGTTGGAGACCAATCGTCCACAAATGCTCTGGCATTGGCGTTCCCTATTCGTCTGCTGTGGGTATCTGCTTGTGAAACAAATCCCATTTAACAAGAGATAAGGAATCAGCAATATTATTACAAAACACTGGAACATGCCTTGCCCTCACTGTAGTACTGATGTATAAACTCGCAAGGCAACCTCCTTTAGCAAGTCTACCACCTTAGGGCATTTAGCCGACTATCTGTTAAAAACCTGGGCCACCACTGGATTGTCACACCAAAAAATTATGTGTTTGTCCCTCAAACTGTCACTCCATAATATGAGGGCTACCTATATGGGAAATAATTCCAGGAATGTGAAGTTCCGCGTCAAGCCAACTTCGGCCCACACAGCTGACCAAGGCTTGGTGTATCATGCCCCTTGACAGAATACTCCAAAGCCCCAGCCCCCTGGGACATCCTAGTGTATATCCAAATTTCTGCTCGAGAGCAGGGGTCCCTGCCATACAGACATGCCATTAAATTCATCTAGAAATGCTGCCTATATGGAGATGTCAGCATGCATAACCTTCGACACCCTCACAAAGTGATGTGGCTTACTGATGCCAACTCTGGCAGCAGCCAACGTCTTCATGCAAACTCGCCCCATGGGAATTACTCGACAGGCAAAGTTCAGTATCCCCAAGATGGCTTAGATTGATCGCAGCGTGAGTTTCTTTGCTGTCAATGCCTGTCGCAACATTTCATGCAGTTTTGCCACTTTGTCACCTGGAAGCCTAGAAACCATGTTGATCAAATCCAACTCTATGCCAAGAAAACAAAATGACTGCAGAAGGACCTTCGATTTTCTTGTGGGCCAGGGGAACACTGAAGTTGTCGGCAACGGACTGGAATTCCTGTAATAGGAGTGCGCATGTATTCGATTCCTTTGGCCCAATGAATAAAACATCATCAAGGTAATGTATGATGTTGCTTGATCCCATACTCCCAGCTGTGTGGAGGACCCTGTTGATGATTTGCATTCCACCCACTTTGTGGTTGTGCACTTCCATGGGGGCTCTGGTGTGCAATGGAAGAAACCGGTGCCCCAATGGGGGTGTTCTACTGCTGGTCATGCTCTGCATTCACTGTCGTAATTGTGGTCTCCCTTGCTGCATGTTGGGTTGGTGAGCTCTCGCGCTCCTGCTGGGTCACATTAGGTGAGGTCCCATCGGGACGTTTTCCCTGGTGGATTATGTTGCCACCTTCCTGTCTCACCATTATAACTCTCCCTCATCTCTGGTCAAGGTGCTCCCCACTGCCGCGGTTGGTCGTCTATCTCCTCTTTTTTCCACGTCGTGATTTTACCTGGGCTTTTGGTGCGGGGGTCGATGCCAGAGCTGTTTTGTAGGAGGCCCCTGAATGCAGATTGTGCTCCTGCATAGGCTCTGCCATGTCCGCTCCAGTGGGGGAGGGGGGATGGAAACAACCCAACACTGCCTAAATTCTTGGGAATTGCTTTAGCCGCGTTGCAAAGTCTTCACCTCAGTTCCATCCTATTCTTCCACCTTCTGTTTGTTTTTGGTTATTTTAAATTGCCTAGTGAAGATTCAAATCCACGGTCAGCAATGCCACCAAGGCTGTGTTCTGTGTCAGGCAAGAGGCTATTCCTGGCTGTATGGGTCTCCATCCCCCCTCCCAGCGGCTGCGACCCAACTGCATGTTGCCCTCCGATCATTGTTCCACCATTACATTGCTAAACCTCTGCACCCTCCCTCCCTGGAAATCCCAACCAATTGAGCCGCCTGCCGCAGGTTCCTTCCTACTGTGCAGGCAAAGTAGAGATCCAAAGCACCAGACGGCGATTTTGTCTGCTGATGCCCTATTGAAAGCATGCCAAACCTTTATTCCTGGCCAACTTGCATGCACGATTGCAAGTTGGCCAGGAACAAAGAGGTCAGATATACCTCAGTCACGGCCTGTGACCATTCTCCCCCATCTCCGTCGCGTTATCAGCACATTGAAGAAGGACCAAGGAAGGAGGGGGGAGGGAGAGCTGAGCCCTGGCTCCCATCGCCCCAACGTAGCGCTGAAGTCCCAAGCCAGCCAACTGTAACCGGGCCACCACCCACAGTTACAGGTGGGCTCCGGGCATGGACTGCAGGCCCACTTATTTAAGACATGCGCTTAGATTTGCCAACTTACTGCATAATTTTACACTTGCTAATTATCTGGCATATTTGATATTAAACATGTTTATTATGTAGTACTGACTGGACGAGAGGTCTAGGTGAACTGGAAGGAATTCAGGCTGAAGAACCAGGATGGTCTTGATAACCTGGGTAGGGACTGGGCAAACCAGTGGACTAATAGGTAAAACTGTTAATTTCACTGACGTGCAGATGTTTTAAAATACACAATTTGTGCAAGAAAGTCCTACTTTATTTTTGTGTGTAAAATATACGTGTGTATTTTTAAAATAGGTAGGGAAGTATGTATGTTCATTACACTGATATACCATTTTGATGCACTGCATGTATTCGCGTGTATATTGTGAAGTAGAGATATGCATATTTTATTAAATGCGCATATATGACATGCAAGGGTTATAAAATACTAACGTATATCCGCTCACGGCATATGGCATATGGCCGTGAGCGGATATACGTTAGTATTTTATAACCCTTGCATGTCATATATGCACATTTAATAAAATATGCATATCTCTACTTCACAATATATGCATGTCATATATGCTACTTCACAATATATGCATGTCATATATGCACATTTAATAAAATATGCATATTGCGCTGGAGGTGGAGCCTTGGCCTGGAGCACGACTGGTACGCCCCTCTGAGGGATCCCAGAGGGCACCTGCCACCAGGAGGCGGAGCACACAAGGAGATAGAGGCTGACAGGAACTTCACCAATAACGGTCTGGGGGCTCCGCGGGTTGAACCTATGGATTCCCGGACTGCCTGGGCTTAGGTGGGCCTCTGGGGGTCTCCCAGAGAGATGACAGAGAGGTGTGCCCACCAAGAGAAGGGGTGCACGGCTGTCGGTGAACAGGCGAGCTAGACTGGAACCGAGAGTACAGGAGACCATGGAAACAAGGCAGGAACTGAAGATCTTCCGGATAGAATAGGCAGCGCCTAGTGGTCCAGCTCGAAAACGACCATGGGCAGTGTCAAAGCAGGTGGGCCTGATGGTCACAGGAAGAGCAAAGAGAGTGTCTGAATGGAGCGCAAGAGTCAAAGCCAGGGTATCCATCCGAAAATGGTCAGCCAAAACGAGGGTCAGTTCCAGGTATCAGTCCGAGCGTAATCAAAGGCAAGCAGAGGTCAGTTCCAGGTATCAGTCTGAGCATAGTCAAAGGCAAGCAGAGTCAGTTCCAGGTATCAGTCCAAGCAAGGTCAGGGACAGGGCATCCGTCCGAGAATGGTCAGCCAAAACGAGGGTTAGTACCGGGTATCAGTCCGAAAAGGTACAACCTGGGTAATGGAACGTGGAACAGGACTCAGGAACGAAGGAACACATGCTGAAACACAGGAAGGACCATGGGAACACAGGAGCAAACCCTGGAACAATGGAACAGGCACAGGATCACTGTAATGCAGGAACCCTGGAACAAGCACAGGAACAAGGAATGCAAGAACATTGGGACAAGCACAGGAACAAGGACGGCAACTAGCTTCACACTGAGGTGACGACCCGATTGCCAAGGCGAGGTTCTGGGGAAAGGCCTCGCCTTATATACTGAGGTTAGGTGACGTCATCGCTGTGCGCCGCAGAGCCCTTTAAAGAGCTGGGCGATCCGCACACGCACACCAAGGGGCGAACCCGACGCGGAGGAGGTCGCCAAGCCACGCTGAGAGGAGCGCTGGGAGGTCGAAGGCCCCGAAGGGCCTGGGGACGTCACCACGAGGCGCTGTGGGTGCAGGGAGCTGGCTGTGGCCGCGGGAGAGGTCGGACTGGGACCCGCTGGAGCGAGTGCGAGGTGAACAGACCTGGGCGCAGGTCTAGCGCGGCCAGGACGTGCAACAGTATCCCCCCCTCATCGGTCGGGGTTTCTCGGGGTGAGACCGGTGAAATGCCCGGAGGAGATCTTTGTCTAATATATGCTGAGATGGCTCCCAAGAGTTCTCCTCGGATACAAATCCCTCCCATGAGAGGAGGTACTCCCATTTGCCCCGGCGGCGGCGGACGTCATGGACGCCTTTAGCTTGTAAGATGTCGTCAGATTCTGTGGCCAAATGTGTGGGAGGTGGTGGCTGACGGGATGGCCAGGAGAGGATGAGTGGCTTGAGAAGGGACAAGTGAAACATGTTGTGGATGCCCATTTTCGAGGGTAGCCGCAGCTGGTACGAAATGGTGCCAACTCGCTGTAGGACAGGAAATGGCCCAATGAAGCAGGGCGTGAAACGTAAAGGCATTTGAAGGCGAATATGTCGGGGACTTAACCATACCTTCTGTCCTGGAAGGAACACTGGAGCCACTCGCCGACGGGTATCAGTAAATTTCTTGGCACGATCTGCCGCTTGTCGAATTTGGTGTGTTATTTGATCCCAGATGCAATGAATCTCCTTTGCTGTCGCTTGGGCCGCTGGAGAGGGAACCTGAAGTGGCACGGGTAGAGGCAGATGGGGCTGCCTTCCATAGACTATGGCAAACGGGAAGATGCCTGTAGCTGCTGCAAAATGTGTGTTTTGGAAAAACTCGGCCTACGGGAGCAGGTCTGCCCAATTATCCTGTTGATCATTTACATAGGCTCTGAGGAACATCTTTAATAACTGGTTTGTCCGTTCAGCCTGCCCGTTGGCTTGAGGGTGGTAGGCCATGGTGAGATTGAGCGAGATATTGAATTTCTTACATAATGCTCTCCAGTAGTGGGCAGCGAACTGTGGGCCTCGGTCGGACACAATCTCCTGGGACAGGCCATGGAGGCGGAATATGTGCAGCACAAAGAGTCGGGTGAGTTCTGGAGCTGAAGGTAGGCCTGGTAGCGGGACAAAGTGAGCCATTTTTGAGAAACGGTTGATGATGATCCATATCACGTTCCCTTTGGAAGGAGGTAGGTCTACAATGAAGTCTATGGCCAAATGGAACCACGGTCCGGTGGGAGCTGGTAAGGGCTGCAGTAGGCCCCACAGACGTCCTGTGGGTAGCTTCTGTTGTGCACAGGTGGAACAGGAGTCTACGTAATCCCGAGAGTCCTTCACCATGCTGGGCCACCAGTAATGTCTGCGGAGCATCTCCAAGGTCTGAGCTTGACCGGGTGACCAGCGAGTCGAGAATCATGGGCCCAGCATAGGACTCGCTCTCGGAGGTGACGAGGCACCACTGTCTTACCGGGTGGCACGGTGGTAGTAGCTGCGAGGGAGATGCATGGGGGATCTATGATGTGGGTCGGACCATCGGGGGTATCTTCTGGATCTACCGAGCACGAGAGTGCATCGGTGCGGAGATTCTTTGCAGCCGGGCGATAGCGCAACTCAAAGTTGACTGGGCCTGCTGTGCATTCAGTAGCTAGGCTTCTTTTGGGAGTTCTAAATTCTTGTGGTCCATGTAGATGGTAAACTTGTGCTGAGCCCCCTTGCAGCTTTCCCAAGTTTTAACCCTTGTATGGTCGAGAATATCTCCCCACTTCTGATCGGTACATTGAGCATACCTTCCGTTTCTGGAGATATTTTGGGCCAGAGAAAATCATTGAAAAAAATCTCCTGGGTCTCAAAATTCATCTCTTTTTGATTATATAGATTCCTATAATACTCCAGAAACCTCTCTGTGATATCAGAGAGCAAATGTTTATGCCTCTTCATGCCATTCCAAATACCCGTTATACAAGATCTCAGGCCCTGTACCCACACTAAATTGGCCAAGAGCTTACTTGGCTCGTTTCCAAAGCAGTATAATTGATACTGGAAAAACCTCAGCAACTTTGCAGCCCTCTGCTGTAAAAGGCTATTCAAGGCGGCCTGCGCTTGGTCTACTTTCAGTTCGGATAGATCAGATAAATCAGCCATGTGTTGAGATTCCACGGCTTCCAGGTTTTTTGTTAATTTTAAAATTTCTGTATTATAGATTCTATTTATTATGGCCATATAAACAAGCATATAACCCCGCATAACCGCCGTGCCAACCTCCCACAACAAAGAATCAGACTCCAGGAATAGAATTGGTCTTCAAATACTTCTCCTACTTTTCCTATAAAGAAACATGAAAAGACTTGTCCAAATGAAGTTCTGGATTCATCCTTCATGAGAAAGGGGAAGGCCGAGAGCTGTCCAACTCCACCCAAACAAATATGGGAGCATGATCCGATACAGATAAGGTACCTATGGTGGTGGTCCTTCGCCCAGGGAAACCAACTGTCAGATATGAAAAGATAGTCTAGTCTGGAATAGAATTTGTGAGGATTGGAATAGAAAGTGAAGTCATACTCTCCTGGATGTAAAACCCTCCAAATATCTAACAACCCCAATTCTTTACACACATAATTAACAACCAAAGTTTCATTCCTCCTATTGGGGCCTTTAGGGACTCACAGTGTTTATCTCATGCCCCTTTGAATTCTTTGACTGTTTTTGCCTTTGTCATCTCAACTGGAAGGGCATTCCAGGCATCTACCACCCTCTCCATGAAGAAATATTTCCTGATGTTGGTTTTGAGTATTCCCCCCCGAAGCTTCATTTTGTAACCTCTAGTTCTACTGTTTCCTTTCCAATGGAAAAGGTTTGAAGTTCGTGCATCATTAAAACCTTTCAGGTATCAGACAGTCTGTATCATATCTCCCCTGCACCTCCTCACTTCCAGGATAAATATATTTAGCTCCTTCAGCCTCTCCTCATAAGTCATTTGATGGAGAGCCCACACCATTTTGGTCACCTTTCTCTGGACTACCTCCATCATGTCTCTATTCTTTTGAGATATGGGCTCCAGAATTGAGCACAGTACTCCAGGTGAGACCTCACCAAGGACCTGTACAAAGCAATATTACCTCCTTTTTCTTACTGATTATTCCTCTCTCTATGCAGCCCAGCAATCTTCTGGCTTTATCACATTGCTTTGCTGTCTTCAGATTGCTAGACACCATCACCCCAAGGTCCCTCTCTTGATCCACGCAGAATAGTATTTCAACCCAGATTCCACACAGCTCTTTTGGGTTACCGCACTTTAGATGCATGACTCTGCATGTTTTGGTATTGAATCCCAGCAGCCATATCTTCGACCACTGTTTGAGCTTTCTTAAATCACGTTTCATTCTCTCTACTCCTTCCAGTGTATCCACTCTGTTACAGATCTTAGTATCATCTGCAAATAGATAAACTTTACCATCCATCCATTCCGCAATGTTGCTCACAAAGATATTGAAATGATCCTTGTGGCACTCCATTTAACACTGTTCTAGAAGATAGAATATTTCTAGTGTATACTCCTCACTCCCTGTTATAAAATATACTTTAATCAAATCTAGGACTGCTAAAGGCAAATCCTACCTCAAACATGGAAACCTCCTCAGCTTCCAAATAGTAGCACAGTGGTTCTGTGCTTGAACTAAGCAATTCCCACTTCATTCCCCTCCATTAAAAAGATAAGTGTTACTTGGCATTCATACGTCACACTGGGATTTTCTTCTCTCTTAAGGATCTGTAGAATTACTGGACACGATAACTCAGACTGTCCCATATATTGGATCTTCTCCTTGGATCTTCCTAGCTTTTCTCTGAAATTCACTATTTCAATTTCTTTTCATTAAGTGCAGACATCTTGATTTGCACTTCTCTAGTTCTGAGGGTAAGAGCAGAAAGCCAACTTCTTACTGCTCCTCTGTCTCCTCTCCAAATATTGATTCATCTATTATTTCCGGATACAATGAGCTGGCCTTTATTGCTGAACTTTCCTGTGCAATAAGCACACTACTATGGGGAATTCTGAAGCTCACTAGCCCTCCAGATACTATAACATTTGCCGGTTGCGGGGTCAGCCCACAACCAGAAGCACTCACCCTAAGATACTTTGCCCGGCCCTGCACAGCAGGAACACCGTCAACTGTGACCTGCCTTCAGGCCTCCAATGCCGCTGACATGGCTGCTGTGCTATGCCCAAAAAGCCTCTTATAGGACCTTAGTCGGGAACTCTGAATCTGCACTTCCTGATGACATCAGCCCTGCTGGGCTATTTAAGGACTAGCTCTGCAGCAACAAATTGCTTCAGCAACAGGTCCTCCAGCGTTAGTGTGTGTTACTCTCCTGAAGCATTCCTGATCCTGCTCTGCTTCGTCCAGTCTGCCTTGCCTTACTGCCATCCTTGCCCCATCGTAGTTCTTTACTTGTCTGCCTGGTTTTGACCTCTGCTACGTCCCCAACTTCTCTCTAGCCAGTCACTTGCCACTGACCTCTGCTACGGACCTGGACTACTCTCTTCCCTGCCGCCTGCACTGACCTCTGCCTTGGACCTAGACTATGCCTTGTACGCTGCCTGCCCTGACCCTCGGCCTGAGCATGGTAACTGAATGCTGCCTGCCCTGACCTCAGCCCAGCCCGGGCTTGTGTTTCCTGACCACCCTATGGGATTGTCACTTAAGTTCTGGCAGCCCCTGGAACCCAAGGGCTCAAGCTGTGGGGACTGGGGCTAATATAGGTGAAGGTCCAGCTCTGTTCCAGCTGAGGGCGCATCCGCCAGTTGTCGGCATGGACCTGGTGGATTCGCATCCTAGACTGTGTCAACCCCGCCATGGCATAAGGGTTCACTACCTTGATAGGTATAATATGCAAGGGGATAAAGTAATTGTTAACAGAATTTGTGTGAGTCTATGAGCCTTACATAAATAAGCTAAAATTAAGGACCAGATTTAAATTAAGTATTTCATTTTCTACAATTTCCAGAGGGGAAAATAAAGTATACAATAAATACTTGTGAAAAAAACAATGTGAAAACTTTTCCTAAAAGTGCTAAATTTAATAGAGTACAACTTCCACATTACTTTTTGTACAAGTTTTTTATTGTGCTATTTTTTATCCAATGGAAGTTTTTTTCCATTTCAGATTTTACAGGAAAATACATTCTTGTGCAATAGATGTGCTTTTTCATAATTTTGCAAGCAAAATTGACTTAGAGGCTTTTGTATTTATTTTATCCAAAATTTAAATCAAGCCTTGGAAGCACACTTGTACCAGGTTCTGGAAGGAACTGCAGTCCATGCTCCTTAGCCAGAGGATGGCTTTGCAATGGTTAAGAAAGAGCAGATCTAAACTTTGCCGGTTATAACTTTTATGGCTAAGTGCAAATTTATACACATATATTCAGCAACACAGCCGTGCCGCTGAATATACCTTGTAACTTTGCTGGATAAGTTATATCCGGCCAAGTTACTTAAATGGCCTGCTTTGAATATTGACCTCAAAGTATATAGCAGAGCTTTCCAAAGTGTGTGTCGCGACACTTTGGTGTGTCGCCTGAGGTGTGCCGGTGTGTCGCGCAAGCCCGGTGCATGTGACACACCGGCAAGTGGGAGCCAATGCAGCCGCCGGTGGAGCTCATCCCACTGGCGGCTGAGCAGTAAAATATCGCTGATCGGCAAGGCCGTGGTGGAGCTCACCTCACCACGGCCCGAAGAAGAAAAAGGTCACGTCGAGACTTGCAGGTGCTCCTCCTCCTTCCTGCCCATGCGGCCCCGGAAGAAAAATGTTGCCGGAGCCGCACGGGCAGAAAGGGGGAGGAGCGTCAGCCGCGTCCAGAAGAGGAGCAGCAGCGTTGTGGCAGCAGGGAGAGAAGAGGAGGAGGAGGCCCGGTAGCAGGGTCGCCGCCGCGATCGGCCCAAGAAGATCAGGGCCGCTGCAGAGCCCATCCTGCAGCGACCCGTGAAGAGGAGGCCCAGAGGTAAGAGAGCGGCTGAGGGCCCGTAGAGTACGTCTGTGAGCTGAGTTGAGCGATTGTGTGCGTGTATGAGGTGAGTTGAGCGATTGTGTGCGTGAATGAGGTGAGTTGAGAGATTGTGTGCGTGAATGAGGTGAGTTGAGCGATTGTGTGCGTCTGTGAGCTGAGTTGAGAGATTGTGTGTGTGTATGAGGTGAGTTGAGAGATTGTGTGTGGGAGTGAGGACCTGAATGTTTGCAGAGACAGCATGTGAGAGAGCCTGTGTGTGTGTGAGAGAGACAGCATGTGACAGTGAGAGCCTGTGTGTATGAATGATTGTATGAGAGAGAGCATGTGACAGTGAGAGTCTGTGCTTGAGCAAGACAGCATGTGGGAGTGAGAGAGAGCCTGGGTGTGTGAGAGTCAGACAGCATGTGCAAGAGAGAGACTGTATGAATGATTGTATGAGAGAGAGCCTGTGAGTGTGTGAGAGAGAGACAGCATGTGAGAATGAGAACCTGACTGAATGTTTGAAGGAAGAAGATAGATGGAGAGAAAAGAAATAGAAAAAAAGACAATATGAAAGGAATTGGCAAAAAAATAAGAAAGGGGAGGTGGAACAAAAAAGCCTGTGACCAACCGATTAGAAAACTAAGATCAGACAGCAAAGGTAAAAAAAAAGAAATAAATTACTTTTTACTGATTGGCACATGTAATCTTTGGTAATGTGCAAGAGTAGCACTTTCTCTATGCTGATTTCACAATGTACGAGATGAACATGGAGGAAGTGGAAACCCACGGGTCCTGCACAGAGGAGGCAGCAGAATGGGCTTCAGTGCCAATAGCAGCGATCAGCACCTCCCCAATAGCCATGCGGCAGCAGTGGCAGCAGAGGAATGAGAGAGGCTCCGAGGTTGCTGGCAAAAGAAAGAGAGGGGGTTTGCCTTTAGTGTGTGCCTGCCTGAGGGTGTGTCTGTGTATGAGAATGTATGGGTGTCTTCCTGGGGTTTGTATGTGTGAGAAAAGGTGCCGGCGTGTGTGTGGTGTATGTGTGTGTGAGAATGAATTGGTGCCTGCCTGGGGGCCTGTGTGTGTGAGAATGAATGTGTGCATGCCTGAGGGAGTGGTGTGAAATTGAATGGAAGCCTGCCTGGGGGTCAGTTTCAGTGTGTGAGAATGACTGGGAGCTTGCCTGGGTGTGTGTGTTTGTGTGTATGTGAGGGAGCCAGACAGAGTATGTATGAGAAAATCCAGGGGAGTAAGAGTTTGTGTGGGGGTGTGTGTGTGGAGGGAGAGAGAGTGTCTTAGAGCTTGAGAGTGTGTCAGTGTCTGTGAGAGCGAGAGGTTATGGTGGGTATAAGAGCATGAATGTGTATGTATGTGACAGTATATGTGTGAGAGAGAATGGAAATGTGAGTATGTGTGAGAGAGAGAGGATAACCTCCTAATCCTTGACAATATCAGGGTGACTGGAAATCAAGAGCTCCCACGTATGGACAGCAGGGGCTTTTTAAAATCCTTATTAGTTTTAATTATTGGGTGTTATTTGATATATGTGCTGTTTTGAAATATTTTATTGGTGTTTAGGAAATTGTAAAAAATGTATATGATTTTAATGAATAGAAATTCTATTTATCAGTAGTTTTAAAATATTCTTTTATTAGTATGGTTTTACTATTATAACTGATGCTTTATGTTTCTTGATTTTATTTGTTTTATGAGGAATGATGGTTCTGTTTTTCCATTATTAATACACAGAGTCTGGCTTCTTGGGGTTTCCATTTCAGTTTTTGTCTAATTTGTGCTCCTTTATTTTGTATTCTGTATTTGGTGAGGGTCTGTCTCTGCTCTGTGTGTGTGACCATGATGAAAAATTCGCTAGCATAGGGATCTATAGCAATCGGGTTTGTTTTGTTTCCTCAGTAGGTGGTGTATTGGTATTCTAGGACCCAGTATAATATTTACCCTTGCTTTTTCACAGGTAGGGTTATTGTTGTTAGAGTCCTTGGTGTTATTACTGTTATGTTATGATGGGATTGCAGTATAGATTTTGAGTGTCTTTTTTTTTTTGCGAGGTTTTATTTTTGTTCACAATGTGCCTGGCAGTGGAAGGTGTTTGTGCTGCTGTTACTGTGAGGTGACACCAGAATTTGAAAACATCTTTTAGTATGATGAGCTGTAAGGGAAACATTCAAGCTCCATTGTTTTGGGGGAATTTCAGTGGATGCACAGAGTTACAGAACTGGAGGTGCAGGATTTATATTGACATTCTGTCCCTTCCTATAAATTCCAGTCTTCACTCTCATAGCCATATAGAATTAGTTGAATGAGGCTATCAAATAATTTTATAGTGTGAAACTGGCCAGCTTTTTAAAATTACGCAGAAGACCCTTTGGACTTTCTTATTAACATCAAATATTCAAATCTGTGTTCATCCCATCAAGCTCATATATCTCATTAAAGAGGTAAATTGAATAACACAATAACTTTGTTTTATTATTGTTACTCATAAATTATAACAATAACATTAATCTTGGAATATTATATATTTTTAATATAAATGAAAGATTTTCACAAGATAGGTTGTGTCGTGAAACATTTTATTATGTATATATTTAAGGAAACATACATAAATTGTCAAAATACATTTTGTTCGTTTAACCTTTAACCTCTGGTTTGCTAGTAGACTGAATTACTGTGTCCCGAAATTATGTTTGTCTAAAAAGTGTGTCACCAACATGAAAAGTTTGGAAAGCTCTGGTATATAGAAATATGACAAGAAATACAGGGGAACTAAATAAGACTTAAAACACAGGAAACTTGGCATTTCAGGATGAAATTATTATCACTTTGAAGGGAAAAGGATTTTTTTTTAATTTAAAAGAAAACTAACAATCAGGTATGTACAAAAAAGTCAAGTATGTACCTGAGCCATTTACAGGTAAGTAATCTATCCTTTGGAAACTGTTTTAAAGGTTTAGATCCCATTTAAAGAAATATCATATTTAAAAGTTTAATGTTTGTAAAGTAAATTGTAATTCTGCAGGAACAAAACGTGCTACAAAATGCAAAAGGCAATGAGGGAAGGAAGGAATAGTACATCCCAGTGCAAAGTTTCAAACTACGCACAGAAATGAAAAGCCTACAGCAGTGATGGCTAACCTATGACACGCGTGTCAGAGGTGACACGCCGAGACGTTTTTGCTGACACACGCAGCGTTTCAAGGACTATTGGGAATTTTTTTTTTTTTTAATCGGCTGTGCCGAGCCTTTTCTTTTTCAGCTGCGCCGACCCTTTAAAATTTGTTTTTTAGTATCCCCCTACCCTCCGGACCCCTCCACCAATGCCCCCGGGCGCAGAGAGGCTCATGTGGCGCAGCGATGAGGCTCAAGACAAAGATCGCATTTAAACGAGCTGATGCTCCTCCTCCTTCCTGCCTGTGCGGCCCCGGAAGTAAACATTGCCAGAGCCGCATGGGCAGGAAGGAGGGGAAGCTTCAGCGCGTGCAGAAGTGGAGCAGCATTTGCGTTTACGGGCCGCCGCAAATCCCAAGTTGCAGCGGCCCGAGAAGAGGAAGAGGCCCGGTAGCAGGGCCGCCGCAGCCCGAGAAGTTCAGGGACGCTGAAGAGCCCATCCTGCGGTGACCCGCGAAGAGGAGGCCCAGAGTCTGTAGAGTGTGCATGTATGAGATGAATTGAGAGATTGTGTGTGAGGGGAAGGACCTGAATGTTTGCAGAGACAGCATGTGAGAGCCTCTGTGTGTTTGTGAGAGAGAGAGAGCGCATGTGCCAGTGAGAGCCTGTGTGTATGAATGATTGTATGAGAGAGAGCATGTGCCAGTGAGAGCCTGTGTGTATGAATGATTGTATGAGAGAGCATGTGCCAGTGAGAGCCTGTGTGTGTATGAGAGAGAGAAATGCATATGATAACCTGACTGTGTGTTTGAGGGAAGAAGATGGAGAGAAAAGAAACAGAAAAAAAGACAATATAAAAGGAATTGGCAAAAAAATAAGAAAGGGAAGGTGAAAAAAAAAAGCCTGTGACCAACCGATTAGAAAACTAAGATCAGACAGCAAAGGCAAAAAAAAAAAATTACTTTTTAGTGATTGGCACATGTAATCTTTGGGAATGTGCAAGAATAGCACTTTCTCTATGCAGATCTCACAATGTACGAGATCAGCATGGAGAAAGTGGAAGCCCACGGGGCCTGCACAGAGGAGGCAGCAGAATGGGCCTTCAGTGTCAGTAGCAGCAATCAGCGTTTCCCCAATAGCCATGCGGCAGCAGTGACAGTGGCAGCAGAGGAATGAGAGAGGTTCCGAGATTGCTGGCAAAAGAGAGGGGGGTCTGCCTTTAGTGTGTGCGTGTTTATGAATGGGACTCTGCTTGGGGGTGTATGTGTGTGGTGCCTGCCTGGGGGTCTGTGTGTGTGTGAGAATGAATTGGTGCCTGCCTGGAGGATGGAGCGGGAGTGGTGTGAAAATGAATGGGAGCCAATAAAAGAAACCGACTGACAGATGAAGTTTGTAACACTTGCTTGGACTTGAAGTGTACGAAATACCAACCTTCAATTGAAGATTTAGCCAATGAAATTCAGCAACAAAAAAGTCACTAAGCAGGTAAGGTAAAGAATTATTTGTTTTTGCTTTATTAATAAATACAGTACATATTAAAATTATAACTTTTTGTTATTGATTAGAGCTACAAATATCACAAAATTATGGATTTTTCTAGAAGTGACACACCACCCGAGTTATGCTCAGTTTTTTTATGAATTTTGACATACTGAGCTCAAAAGGTTGGCCATCACTGGCCTACAGGTACCTTTTCAAATGGAAAAAGTTCCCTTTGCAAGCCGAGCTGGAGAAAGGGCATGCACAAGTCCATTACCTGCTATTAAGTTCACTTGGAGAATTGCCACTGCCATTAGCAATGGTTACATGGAATAGACTTAGTTTTTGGGTACTTGCCAGGTTCTTATGGCCTGGATTGGCCACTGCTTGAAACAGGATGCTGGGCTTGATGGACCCTTCGTCTGACCCAGTATGGCATTTTCTTATGTTCTTACAGACCTGCATCTTCTAGTTGTTCAAGTACTTTTTCCGGGTAAACATATGTGAGGACCCCGTCCCCTTCTGGGCCTAGGCAGGGGGAAACAGACCATGCAAGGCCCCCATGATTGTCCTCAGGGTTCCCGCACAGGGGAGGGAAATCACACAAGTTTTGAAGGCCCTTAGGGTTTACTCACTCTGGGAAGTTTTCTGCACACCAGTCACACAAAAATTCAGTCTTCACTCTCACCTTGCTGTTCAAATTAAAAACTTTACTCAAATAAACTGGTGGTAAAAACAAAGTTCAAACTAGTACACTTAGGGGCAGATTTTGAAAGGGTTATGCATGTAACATACGCACGTAACCCCCGAAAAGTTGCCCCTGCGCGCGCCGAGCCTATCTTGCATAGGCTCGGTGACGCGCGTATATGTCCTGGGGCTTTCCAAAATAGGCGGTCTGGGGCGTGGCCGGGGCGTGGTGGTGGTCCGGGGGAGGGTCCGGGACCTAGTGGTGGTCTGGGGGCGGGGCCAGGGGCATAGTGGCAGTCCGGGGGCGAGGCCGGTGGCGTTCCTGAGTCCTCCGGCACAGCGGCCGTGCCAGAGTTTCATGCACCGGCAGCCGGCCGGCGTGCGCATGTTATGCCTGCCTCAGGCAGGCGTAACTCGCCAAAACAAGATGGGAGGATTTAGGTAGGGCTAGGGAGGTGGGTTAGATAGGGGAAGGGAGGGAAAGGTGGGGAAGGAGACTAAAAAAAGTTCTCTCCGAGGCCGCTCCGATTTCGGAGCGGCCTCGGAGGGAACGGGGAAAGCCATCAGGGCTCCCTTAGGGCTCGGCGTGCACAAGTGTGCACCCCCTTGCGCGCAGTGACCTTGGATTTTATAACATGCGCGCGGCTGCACGCACATGTTATAAAATCGGGCATAGATTTGCGCGCGCCAGGTTGCGTGCAGAAATCTACGTCCGTGCATAAGTTTTAAAATCTGGCCCTTAGGGCCGTGCACCAATACTGCACCAGAATCCTCAGTACCAAAACCAAAAATCAAAGTTTCTTTTTAATTCTCCCACACAGGTCAGCACTTTGGGCTGGGTACACTCTTTCTCCTTGGGCCCTCCAAGTACCTGTTGGTGCCTGTAATCCTTTCTTCCCTTTTCTCTCCACTTGGAAGTCTCAAACTGATGGTAGTTAACCTATGACTCTGGTGAACAGTTCCCTCAGGCAGGATGCCTTCTCCCTTTGCACCAAACTCTGCAGGAACTTCATCTCCCTCCTCCAGATCTTCCAGGCACTTTCCCCCTAGAATTCTTTTTCATCAACTCACACCTCTTGGGACCTTCTCAGTGGAAGACAGGCCCTATGAAGCCCCTCAGTGGGAGAGGGCTCTAGATACCACTAAAGACACTAGTTCTTAGAATCCTTCTCCAAATCAATCCAACCTCAAAAACTCTTCATAAACGACTCCTCTGCTCACGAGGGAGCAGGGGTTATTATTCCACTACTTTACCCCTCCCAATGGGGAGTGGCGCTCCTCTCCTAACACACTGACTCTCTATGACATCACCAAAAGGCAACGGTCTGAGTCTCTGTTGAGACCCCAAACATACTGAAGACACTCAGACCAGGTGAAGCCACATTTTGGAAGCTTGTAAGGACAGGGACATTTTTTTAGAGGCAGAAAAAGGCAGCACCCTCTGCATACGGATGTAACTTTTGAAACATCAAAAGCACGGCCGCAAGTGCTAGCTGTTCCCTAACCCCGCCCTTACACACACAGTAGCACTGCATTCATGAACACAGATAGGTTAGGTAGGCAATCTTCAAAGACCCTATTTATGCAGGTCAAGTACAGTTTCACGCGGAGAAGTGGCTTTGAAAATTGCCATCACAATGATAATTGAGTTTATAAGAAAAAGAAAAGATAAAGAGCAAGTAAGTATGGCAGAGGGGTGGAAGGGGGGAATTTCCGTAATCTGCCCAGTTGCAATTACCCAAGTACTTTCTCTTTGAAAATTAGATACAAGATACTGCGAATGTAAAAGCACCCACGTTTCTTCACCTACCTTACTGACAACATATACCAGAAAAACTGTTTGTACAATAAAAAAAAATTCATTTTCACATGGGAAGATTTTTTTTCTCCTTCTCCCCTTTACCCCCCTCCCCCCCCCCGACTTAAACCTGCCCATGGGAATGCTCCTTTTTTTGGGTTTTGCTTTTTTACTACAGTTAAAAAGAAGTGCGTTGTGACAGAACCTTTTCCTTTTTACCCTCCAAGCAGGGGGCAATTTTCAAATGGCTAGATCTATCCATGTAACTTCTCAAACTGAAAATTATTCTCCCAACATGTAAGACATACCATGGCACGCACAGGGAACAATACTGTGATAGACAGAAAACATTAACATCAATACGTTCTTTTAATATTTAACCAATCCTAACATATTTTCTCTTTGTTCTGTGGTTTTGTGCATTTTAATCCAATTATCAATCACAGACTTGTCAGCTTGCCCAGGTTCTCAGCCTTCTTCTATTGCACAATATCTCCCCCCCCCCAGCTGCTGGACAATTGGAGTGAATCCTGGAGCACTGCAGCCAGGGAATGCCAGTTCCCACTGGCTTAAGACGCAGATGAAGCCGCAGGTCTGGAAGTTATTGAAAAACCTGGTTACTTGTTTCTGTAACTCCATGAAAAGAAATCTACCATGCATGAGACTGGAGCAAACATCTGAAATACTTTCAGGACTCGCAACAAGAGTTTTCCAATAGAGAGCAAAAGAAGCTTGGGAGTGAGCGCCAAGGTGGTGACATATACTCTGGAGGACAGGAGGCGCAGAGGAGATATGATACAGAACGTCAGATTCTTGAAAGGTTTTAATGATGCACGATCAACAACAAACCTTTTCCGCTGGAAATAATCCAATAGAACTAGGGGTCATGAAATGAAACTCTGGGGAGGACGATTCAGAATCAATGTCAGGAAATATTTCTTTACACAGAGGGTGGTGGATGCCTGGAATGCCTTGCCAGAGGAGTTGGTGAAGGCAAAAACTGTACAAGATTTCAAAAGGGCATGGGATAAACACTGTGGACCCCTAAAGGCAAGGGGAACCTACTGTCACCCCCATCATCTAGTTTAAATGCCTTATGACATAGGATTTGAATTTATCTCTTAGGATCCTTTTTCCCTCCACAGACAGATGTACGCCATCTTTGAGAAAGAGCTTTTTTCTGTTCCATACATGGCCCCAGCCCCCAATATATCGAAAACATTTTTCTTTACACCAGGATTTGAGCCATACATTGAAGTTATCAATGTGCCACCCTGCCCCCAAGTTATCTACCGTATCATTGCGGTATAATTTGTACCCTGGTATAGCACTGTCCCATTGGCTAACCTCCTCCACCTGGTCTCTGAGATGCCAATTATGTCTACCTTTTCATTCAGTGTTATATACTCTAACTCTTTCATCTTCTTTTGTAAACTTCTGGCATTGGCAGGCAGACATTTCAAAGTATGTTTTTTGCTTGTATTAACAACCTGCTTTTCAGTTGACAGGGATAATTTGGAATCTTTTAACTTAGGTGGTTCTTTACTTATAGGCACATGGCCTACTTTTGCTTTTATTGAAATCTCTCTGCTGTAATGCTCTAACTCTCCTGTTTCATTAGTATCCTTCGAAGATACTTCCTTCCGAACCATGTGCTGCTGAGCAATTGTCTGCTTTCTCTCTTGTTCTAGTTTAAAAGCTGCTCTGTCACCTTTTTAAAAGGTTAGCGCAAGCAGCCTGGTTCCACTTTGGTTAAGATGGTGGAACCTCAAGGCTTACCAAAATCACCCACCTTATTTAATATATACCTCACACGCCTCACAACTATTGTAAGAGGATCCAGATTTAAATTATATATCTATGCGGATGACATTCAGATCCTCTTGCTAACTTCAGACATCTGGGAAGAAACTACAGAAATCCTTAAAAAATGCCTAAAGGAAATAATCTGGATGACTAATAACAGACTTCTGATAAACAGGGACAAAACAAAAGAGCCTATGTGTGAGCAAATCGCCACAACCTGACAATGTTCCTCCATGTTCTGGATGATATCACACTAAACCCACAATAGGATTTCATCCCAGACTCTGCACTGATCATGGAGAACCACATACTAGCAGCGACAAGGGTGGCAAAATGGCACCAACGAATGGTTAAATTACACCCCCTTTCTGCTACCACCCAACCTCAAGAAAGTCATGCAAGCTATAAATTGCACAGATAAACTACTGCAATGCCATTTACACAGGACTAACAAAAAAAGAATCCAACAAACTACAAGTCCAAAATGCCTCCTCTCAGTCTCCCTCCCCTGGCTTCTCATTTCACTACACATCAAATTTAAAGTCCTATCACTCACATTCAAGGCTCTGAAAAGCATTGGCCCTGTGTGTGTGACTGAAAAGTTAAAAGGGTATCATCCAACAAAAAAACCTTCTCTCAAGGCAACAAAACAGCTAGCTGCCCCACCCTTTAAAACAATTCAACTGAAAAAAGCAAGGTCCAGATCTACCTACAACAATTACTTAGATTTCACATGCCAATTAAAACCATGGCTATATATCTAACAAACTGAAGCAGTAGAAGAGGACCGGAAGGCTCATCTGTATACTGCTCCCAGCATCCCTCGGGAGAAGAGTCCACAGGTCACCACAAGCGTTCCAGGGATTGAATTCCACAGCCCCAGCTATGGTGAATAATATATTGAAAATCACTGGCTCAGTCTGCTGTAGCGATCAAAAATGCAAACAGGAATTATTAAGAAGGGAATGGCAAATAAAACTGTGAATGTCATAATGCCTCTGTATCGCTCCAAGGTGAGACCACACCTTGAATACCTTGTGCAATTCTGTTCGCCGCATCTCAAAAAAGATATAGTTGAACTGGAGAAAGTGCAGAGAGGGCAACCAAAAAGATAAGCGGCATGGAACAGCTTCCCTATGAGGAAAAGCTAAGGAAGTTAGGGCTGTTCAGTTTGGAGAAAAGACGACTAAGGGGGGATATGATTGAGGTCTACAAAATCATGAAAGGACTTGAACAAGTTAATGTAAATCGGTTATTTACTCTCAGATAATAGAAGGTCTAGGGGGCACTCCATGAAGTTAGCAAGTAACTCATTTAAAACAAATTGAAGAAAATTCTTTTCCATTCAGCACATAGTTAAGCTCTGGAATTCATTGCCAGAGGATATAGTTACAGCAGTTAGTGTAACTGGGTTTAAAAAAGGTTTGGATAAGTTCCTAGAAGATAAATCCATAAACTGCTATTAGTTAATAAGCAATAGTAGCTTAAGATTTATTTCATGTTTGGGTACTTGCCAGGTACTTGTGACTTGGATCACCACTGTTGGAAACAGGATACTAGGCTTGATGGACCCTTGGTCTGACCCAGTATGGCATATCTTATGTTCTTATGGTGTAATTACAATAGAACATTTCATCAGTGTTGTTCTCTAATTTATACTGTATTTGTATAGGTGGTGTTGTACTCCAATAATTCTGATCCTTTTTAATGGATAAGAGACAGCAAGTTGCTCTGCTTGTTATTTGAGTCCTAATGGTGTACCTCAGGGTTCGGCATTGTCCACCACCCTTTTTAATAAATTGTATGCGTCCATTGGGACATCTTTTATCTTCATTGGCTTTTTCTTACAGAATGTATGCAGATGATGTGCAGTTTTATATACCTAGTGAATCTGCAGCTATTTCTTTGGCCAAGTTATTTTTACAAGGTATGAATTTGATTAAAAATTGGATGGTCAGTAATAGGTTAGGTACAAAATTAGATTGTAAGCCCTCTGCGGATAGGAAAATACCTACAGTACCTGAATGTAGCACGCTTTGAAGTGGCGAAAAGCAGAAAAAAAACAAACAGTTATTCTCTGACTAGGTAAACTTGGATTGTCAATGGTGAAACCTAATGTTGTGATTGATATCTTAACAAAACAACAAAGAGCAGAAAAGGATCCTATATATCTAACAACAAGAACCTACAAAAGGAATCCGTCAGTGGGCAAATTCAAACAACGCTTGTCACCAACTCAGCAGATGTATGTCAGTCTATTTTTTAAAAACCTCATCAGCAAGCCTAGCGATGTGCTTTGTGTGGTTCAAAGCCATCCGGTCTATTCAATCATCTACGGTTTTATAGGCATAGAAAAAAATCACTTAGAAGTGTTTCAAATAATTTCACTGTTTATCAGCACTGGAATTTCATTATATATGTGCAAAAGAATTTTGTATGTCTGTCCGTGCCCGTGAATATTTGACTATTGACCCGAATGGTTTCATAGGCTGACCCAAGCCTAGACTGACATACATCTGCTGAGTTGGTGACAAGCGTTGTTTGAATTTGCCCACTGACGGATTCCTTTTGTAGGTTCTTGTGATTGATATCTGCCAGTTATGCTAAGTGATGAAACATGTAATTTAAGTATATTATTGCACTCTCATCTAATCTTAAAGTCACAAATTAAAAAAGTGGCTAGGATTTTGTTTTATAAAATTACATACTGTGAGACCAATGCATCGTTTGTCTCCCCAGGATTTCTGATAATTGTACAAGCCATCATTCTCAGTAATTTAGACTACTACAATTCCCTTTATTTGGGTTTGCCAAAGTACCAAATGTATGTCCTTGATTTAGTTCAAAATGCTACAGTTTATGTTGTTTGTGGTCTGAAATGGAGCATAACACCCTCTAAAAGGGAATTGTATTGGCTTCCAATGACAGCACGAATTAAGTTCAAAATGTTAGTTCTGGTACTTAAGGCTATTTATTTAGATAATTATTATTTATCAGATAGCTTGACCTGGTATATTCCAACACATGTTTTATGTTCAACCATTCAAAATTTTCTTTTTGTTCCATCTATCGCTTAATTTAGATTACAGGAAACCAGGAAAAGGTCTCTATTATGGAACTCTTTATCACTAGAAGTTTGTGGTAAATGTGATTATTTAAATTTCATAAGAAGGTTAAAGCAGTTTTGTTCATTCAAGCATATCCAAAATATCACGGGGGAGAGCTTATTTTGATATTTGCCATGTCAGAGAAACAAACTAGTTTTATGTTTTTGATAGTTTGTATTTGTTTATTTTTGTTTATGTAATATTTTGCTGTTTGTTTATATGTAACATAGTAACATAGTATTGTCGGCAGAAAAAGGCCAATTGTCCATCCAGTCTGCCCAGCAAGCTTCCCATGGCAGCAACTGCCGCTCCATGCAGGTTACCCCATGCCTTATGTTAAGGATAGTAATCCTTTCAAGTAAAACCAAGCAGCTGTCAAACCCATAACAAAAATTACTGCAACATTTTTACATGGTGAGCAGCCTTCCTGATAATTCAGACAATGCTGCTTGAACTTCTTTGCGTTTGGACTTGGCCATAGAAGCTTTATACCCAATGTCAGCTTATCAGTACCCCAGACCATAATAGTCAGGGCCCAGCCTTGTCTGTCTTCAGAATCCAATACCCTTTTTTCCCCGCCTCACCATCAAAGCAGAGAGCGATGTTCAATTGTTCAGTTGTGTCAAAATCATCAAGGCTAATTGGTTAAGGGTAGAAATCCTCCATGCCTTCTGGTTAAGGGTATTAACTGCCGCTCCATGCAGGTTACCCCCATGTACCCTTTTCTTCATCATCATCCTCAAGCCTTAGGGATTCACAATGTTTGTCCCATGTCCGTTTGGATTTGTTTCTTTTTTCATCCTCATCACCTCTTCCGGAAAAGTATTCCAGGAATCCACCACTCTCTCTGTGAAAAAATATTTCCTTATGTTGGTTCTGAGTTTTCCCCCCTGGATTTTCAGTTCGTGACACCTAGTTCTACTGTTTCCTTTCCAAAGGAAAAGGTTCAAAGTTTGTGCATCATTAAATCCTTTTGGGTATTTGAAGGTCTGCATCATATCATACTGAGGCATTTGAAAATTTTTAATTTTAAATTCAGATTGTAATGTATATTGTTCTATATTCCTCATTTTTATGTGTCAATGTATTGTATTTTGCACTGTCTGTAATCTGCTTAGCATGATAGTTATCAATATAGGCAGAATATAAATTAAAATAAATAAAATAAATATCCTCCTTGCACCTCCTCTCTTCCAGGGTGTATATATTCTGATTCTTCACCACTCTTCATAAGTCTTAGAATACAGACCCCCACACCATATTGGTCATCCTTTTTGGACTGCCTTCATCCTGTCTCTATCCTTTTTAAGATACAGGCTCTGGTACTCCAGGTGAGGCCTCACCAAGGACCTCTACAAAGGCATCACTACCTATTTTTTTCTTACAGGTTATTCCTCTCTATGCATCCCAGCATTCTTCTGGCTTTAGCGATAGCCTTGTCACTTTGCCTCACCGCCTTCAGATTGGCAGACAATATCACCCCAAGATCCCTCTCCCAGTCCATGCACATTAGTCTTTCATCCCTCATTTCATACAGTTCTTTTGGATTACCGCTCCCCAGATGCATGACTCTACACTTCTTGGCATTGAATCCCAGCTGCCAAATTCTCAACTAGTCTTCAAGCTTTCTTAGATCACTTTTCATTCTCTCTACTCCTTCAGGTATGTCCACTCTTGCAAATCATAGTATCATCTGCAAATAGATAAACTTTACCTTCTGTCCCTTCCACAATGTTGCTCATGAAGATATTGGGGTAGATTTTAAAAGGTTGCGCGCATGTTCTAAAATCCGGGATCCACGCACACAAGAAGGTGCACAATTGTGCACCTTGCGAGTGCCGAGCCGCGCTGCCTTCCCCCATTCCCTTACCCCCCATCCCACTCCGCCTTCCCTTACCTCCCCCACCCTTTCCCCCCTCCCTTTTTTGTTTTCTTTTTGTTGTTTCCAAACTTACTTCAGCCCTGGGGCTGAAGTAAGTTGCACGTGCCAGCCGACAGCTGTCGTGCGATCCCAAGCACAGCAGCAAATGGCCGCTGTGCCTGGAGCCTCGGGCCCCGCCCCCACCCCAGACCGCCCATGCCCCGCCCCTTTTTGCAAGCCCCTGGACTTACACGCGTCCCAGGGCTTTACATGCGTCGTCGGGCCTTTTTAAAATAGGTCCAGCACCTGTAAGACCGGTTAAGCACATAAATCTTCGGGATTTATGTGTGTAACCTTTATAAAATTCCAGCCCATAGAGCACATCCAGTCTCAAAACCGATCCCTGTGGCACTCCACTTAACACTGCTCTCTCTTCAGAGTAGGTTCCATTTACCATTACATGCCATCTCCTGTCAGTCAACCAGTTTGCAATCCATACCACTACCTTGGCAACAATTCCCATGCTTCTCATTTTGTTCATTAATCTCCTATGCAGGACCACATCAAAAGCTTTACTGAAATCCAAGTAAATCACATCTAGTGCTCTTCCTTGATCCAATTCTCTAGTCACCGAATCAAAAAAGTCAATCAGATTTGTCTGACAGGACCTTCCCCTTTAGAATCTATGCTGTGTCCATCCTACCGGATTGTAGATAGTTCATTATCGTTTCCTTCAGCATTGTCTCCATTAATTTTCCCACCACCAGGATGAGGCTAACTGGACTGTAGTTTCCAACCTCCTCTCTGCTCCCACTCTTGTGAAGTGGGACAACTACCGCTCTTCTCCAATCTCATGGCACCACTCCCATTTCCAGGGATCTATTGAAAATGTCTTTCAGAGGACCGGCCACATCTCTAAGCTCCCTCAGTATCCTGGGATGTACCTCATCCGGCCCCATAACCTTGTCCACTTTCATGTTTCCTCTTCTCATACATTCTCTTCTGTAAATGGAGTTTCGTCTACTCCATCCCCATCTATGCTCTTGTCAACCAGCAACAGTCCTTTTTCCAGGGTCGTCTTTAATATGATTTTATTATGTATGTTTTATCTATTACTTAGCAAACCACGGTTACCCACAATTTTTTTTTTTAGTTGGACCCTTAGGTAAATATGTGATAGTTATATAAGAAGTACCTTAAAGTCCGAAAATCTCATATTATGGACTCAACGAACCAATGTAGTTTGACCCTCATAATAGGCTTCATTGTATAGTCTTGAAAACAACTTTAGAACTCCGCCTTACATTTAATCATCAGTCAATCACTGTTCAATTTTTTAAGATTTTTCATTTCCCATTAATTGTGCAATTAGACCGTGATCCATATAAATTCACATATGCTGTATATATAACAATAATCACTTGTAACGAAACTGGAAAATTCTTCAAATAACTTCACCACATCACTTATCTTAAGAACTTAAATTTGCTCCTGCGCTGATATAGAAGCCTTTGGCTACACAGAAGCTGCCATCTGCTACGAGGAAGCTCTGCCCAACACGGGACCGTGTTTCGGATTTTTACAATCCTTTCTCAAGGGCTTAAATCATATTGCTGTAGTCAGTATTCAAACATGACGCGGTTGCGTTCCATTTCCGGTATCCATGAACAGATTGGAAATAGTGGAACAAATCTATTACATAAATAAATAAAGTTTTAAGGACTGCTGAGCAGAGATGGGTTCCACCTGTTGAAGAAGTGGCACAGCACCTCTCACACAGACTGGCAAACCTACTAGGAATGCTTTAAACTAGGATCATTGGGGATGGGTGAACAAAATCCTAAAGTAAAACATGAAATACTTGTTTAAAAATAGGAAAAAAGGGCAACTTCTTGTAAGCTATGTATCTAAATGCACATAGTATGAGAAGTAAAGTCCTGGATCCAGAGGCAGTCATGGAAGAAACTGACTTGGATGTAGTGCTGTCACTGAGACATGATTACATGGAAAACCATAACTGAGATATAGTTACACTGGGCTACAATCTATTCAGGAAGGATAGGGTAAGAAGGAAGGGAGGAGACATGGCACTATATATATATAAAAAATATTAAAGCAAAAGAATGGCAGGGCTTATAAGGTAAGGAGGAGGCATTGTGGGTTAATCTGGAAAGAGGGAATAAAATGTTTTCATATTGGTGTAATATACAGACTTTCATCTCAGACAGAAAAAATGGATAATGGATGATATTCACAAAATTGGTATGAAAAGGGAGATGCTAGGGAATATCAATCTGTTGGATGTTGATTGGGATATTCCAGCTGTGGTGTCCTCTAGAAGCAGAGAGATCTTGCAGGGAGAATTGTTCTGGCAACTGGTAGTGGAACTGGTTAATAAACTACAAGAGATCACAATATCTGGAAAAACTAAGAAAAGCTAGGAAAGTAGTCAGGAATGCAACGATTCAATGGAAGAAAAAAAATAACACAGCTCGACATCTCCGCGGCATTTGATACCGTGAATCACGCAATCGTTATCAACCGCCTCTTGGACATCGGCATTTCAGGAACCGCCCTTAGTTGGTTCAAGTCCTTCCTCAGTAACAGAAACTACAAGGTTAGAATAGGCAACAAAGAATCCCACCCCATCAGTTCTACGCTTGGAGTCCCTCAAGGATCATCCCTCTCCCCTACTCTCTTCAACATTTATCTCCTACCCCTCTGCCAACTCCTCGCTAATCTAAAGTTAACCCATTTCATCTACGCTGATGACATACAGATCCTCATCCCTATTACAGAATCCATCTCCAAAACCCTCACTTTCTGGAACAGCTGCCTACACTCCATCAACCTCCTCCTCTCCAGCCTCAATCTAGTCCTCAACACGGCCAAAACCAAGCTCCTTCTCATCTCGCTGGACGACAACAACCCCTCTCTCATCAACTTCCCCACCTCCTCTACAATCTCAATGGCCCAAGTGAGAGACCTGGGCGTTATATTGGACAACAGATTAAACTTTTAAAAATTCATCAACAATACAACTAATGAATGCTTCTATAAATTACAAGTTCTTAAAAAGCTTAGAACACTCCTCCACCTAAACGTCTTCCGCACGGTTCTCCAAGCTACCTTTTTCTCAAAAATCGACAACTGCAACTCCCTCCTACTAGGCCTCCCCGCTACCACCACTAGACCATTACAGATGCTCCAGAATGCTGCTGCAAGGATACTAACCAACTCTAACCGAGGAGACCATATCACACCCATCCTAAGGAATCTACACTGGCTTCCCATTAATTTCAGAATCCTTCACAAAGCCCTCACCATTATACACAAGACCATCCATAATCAGTCCTCCCTGGAACTAGATATCCCTCTTCGTCTACACACTTCCACCAGACCGATCAGAGCAGCGTACAAAGATACCCTTCACGCTCCACCCACCAAGTCCTCTCACCACGCATCCATAAGGAACCGTGCTTTCTCCACAGCTGGACCTTCGCAATGGAATGCTCTACCCCCAGATCTATGCCAAGAACAATGCCCGCTGACCTTCAAGAAAAAACTTAAGACTTGGCTTTTTAAGCAAGCGTTTCCTTAAAAAGACTGAAGAATTCTCCCTGACTTGCGTTACTGCTCAGCCTTAATACTCTGCCGTTCCACCTTCCCGCACCCCACCAATCCCCCCCCCCCCCCCCCCCCCCCCCACAACCCTCCTGTCAACACTCTTCCCTTCATCCCTCCATCTAACTCCCCTTAGTTCATCCCTTTAGGTCCCCTATGTTCCTCTTTCACAGTGTACCCCTTCCCATCCAGGGTACTCCCTCCCTCCCTCCCTCCCCCCTCCCCCCTATCAGGTTTCCTTTCACCCCTTTCTTATGATACCACAGCCTTTGATACTTAAGATATAAGTTAAATTGTTTTTATTGTTATATTGTTTTTATCCCTTGGTCCTATGTAGCTCGTTCCCGCTATTTCCCCTGTTACTCCCTTCTATTTCCCACCCTAGGTTTCTGCTCAAAATTGTTATGCTCTAAATGGTTCTGCCAAAAATGTTAATACTCTGTTATCGACCAAGTTTTCACCCCCTGTTCGATGTACTTCACCTATGTTTAATGTAAACCGATGTAATATGACTTGTCATGAACATCAGTATAAAAAAAGAACAAATAAAATAAAATAAGTGCAAAAGTGGTGTTCTGCCTTTACAGTATATTTGAAAATCTGTATATATGTTTCCTTGTTATACTGTTACTTTATATCATCTTATTGATATTGACCAACTTGTGTCCTCTTCTTGTTGTAGAGCTCTCTCTCCTGATTGGTTGTTTTTTTAATAATTCTGAGCTCCTTACTGGATCTTTTCCTGTTTTGCTTTGTTTCTCTGTTTGCTTTGTCTAGCCTGCTTTCATTTTCCCTTACCGCTAGGACAAATTTGCCTCCTGTGATTTCCTTCAATTGGAACTGGGTTCTTTGCAGGCTAGCAGCTCCTCTTGACTCCTGTTTCAAGCTACACAGAAGCATTGCTTTTCACCATTCACATTCTACAGCTTCTATGCCAGCTCCAGTTGCCTACTTTGGACTACTGAGATTCCAGACAGAATTTATCACAGCTGTGACAGTCTCTCCTTTCTGTGCAGCTACTCTTGATGCCTTCTCTTTCTGTGTGTGTTTGAACTGTTCATCATTCAGATAGTTGTTGTTTGGTATTCAAGGGCTGAGTTTTCTCTGGTGTTTGAAACTAGGAATAAGGTTTAACTGACTACACAGGCATTCAAGCTTTGAATCAAAAGCTAAGGGCAATACAAGTGGCATTGTAATACTCAAAGGTGAAAAGAAGAACTATGTAGAGGCTGATGAAGAAAAAGTGAAATTGTTTAACAAATATTTCTGTTTCGTGTTCACTGTGGAAAGGCCAAGAACAGGACCATATAAAACACACATAAATAAGATAGAAGTAAGGTAAACCTTAATCAATTTTCAGAAAAGTGTGTTTGCGAGGAGCTAATTAAACTTAAAGTAGATAAGGCAATTGGGCCAGATGGGATACATCCAAGGGTACTAGAGAGGTTCTGGCAGCTATGCTGATTGACCTTTTCAATGCTTCTTTAGAGTCAAGAGTAGTTCTGGAGAACTGGAAATGGGCAGATGTGTTTCCTATTCATAAAAGTGTCAGTAAGATAGATGGAGGCTGGGAACTACAGACTGGTTACTCTGACCTCTGTGGTAAGCAAATTAATGGAATTGCTGCTTTAAAAAAAAAAGGAGGGTAGTACAATTTATGGAATTCAATGGTTTGCAAGATCCAAGGCAACATTGTTTTACCAGAGCTATATCTTGTCAGACGAATGCAAAGAACAGCCTCCCAGTGGAGATGGTGGAGAGAAAAACAGTATCTAAATTCAAGAATGCATGGGATAAATACAGGTAATCTCTGAGGAAGTGATGGGAATTGTAAAGCTAAGTTAGTTGGGTGGATGGGCAGACTAGATAGGCCATATGGTCTTTTTCTGCTGTCATGTTTCTATGTTTAACTTCTCACCTCTCTCTTTTCACTTCTCAACTAATAGCTTTCCATCTCTGTCTCTTCCCACCCAATATCACCCCACCATAGCCCTTTCATTGCTCCTCTGTCCTCACTCCTTCCCCAGCCTCCTATTTCTCCCCTCTTTATTTCACCTACTCCCTATTACCTCATTTCCACCTAAGTACTCATTTCCTCTCCAGCCCTCATCTACTTTGCTCTGCCTCTCAGCATCTCACCAGCCCCAGTTCTGACTGTTGTTCGGCCTCTCCCCAGGCTCTAGTCCCTTTCTTCTGTCTTATTCTTCCCATTTCCACGCTTTTAACTCCTTTTCAGCCCATCCAGCTTTTTCCTCTCCTCTCATTCCCACCTTCCCCACACCCTCTTTCATCACTGCCTCTCATCCCTTCCCCAGTTCTCCAGATCCTCTATATCATGTCTCAACTCTTCCTACCTTTCAGCCCCTATTTCACCCCTGCTCATACCGTCCTGTCCTCACACGTACAGCCTATAGGCACATCCAGCAGTTGTGGTATAGTTGGAACACAAGTAGGAATGCACATGTATTCACTGTGTCTGTGGGTACCACTGCCTTCTCTCTCCATTATTTCTTTTAAAAATTAGAAGTGTAATGTGGGGAGGGGGTGGGGTAAGGGAGCAGCCACCAGTGAAGATACTGAGCAAATGTGCACTCTCTAGTGCCATCCTCATGCTGCCACAAGTGCTCTTCAGAGACCAGGAGAAGATGAGGAATGGTTGGGCTTCAGGCTGCTGGAGACTGTGGAAATGCAGCCCCACTATAGAGGGAAAGTCAGATGCCAGTTCAGGAAGCGAAGCAAACCTGGAGTCTCCTGGAATATACTGGAGACTTAAACTGACTCTTACACCTCAAGTTTCCACTCTTCCTCACCCAGTCCCGAAGTCTTCGTTCTCCATTCCCCCAACCCAATCTACCAATCCCTTCTTTCCACCACTCAATCCATCAGTCCCAGGCTCTCCTCCCATCCAATTGCTCAGTTCTTATTCTCACTTTCACCCATTCCCCAAATTCCCATTCTCCTTCCCCCTCCCCCAGAATCCTCATGTAGCATATTTGACCCAATCCCTCTATCCCCATTCAGTCCCCTATCCAAACCCCTAATCAATATTCTCTCCCTTTCCTTCCTCCCCTCCCCCTCATAGACCAGCCCCAACTGGGAGAAAGGCACAGTCGGGCAGCCGAGTACTTCTTTAACACTCTCTTCCTGCCACCAGCACTTCTTCCTCCTGCACAGTTCACAACTTCAGATCAGTTGTTTGAACCACATAGAGTGCCATAGATTTCTAATAGCATTGTGTGGTTCAAACACGATCTGAGACTTTGAACCATATGAAAGGGAAAGATCCTGGTGCCAGGAAGAGTGAGTTAGAGATGCATTGGCTTTGATCTTCTTCCAGACAGGTTGAGTCAAGCTAGGTTGAGCCAGGCTGTGGGGGATAGGGATGAGAGAGAGACAGAACTGCTGGTACTGAATAGGGTCAAAAGGGAAGTGACAGCACTAGTAGTTGGAGTTGGGCACAGGCAGACATAATACTACTTACCAGATTTTATAAAACCAGTTTTGAATATATGTCAGCAGCTGACCTGGCCAGATAAAAACTGACCAGAATGGCAACCATAATGAATATACAATTTGATTGGCTGATTGCACATTTTACTTTATTCCCCTGATAATCAGAAATCAGAATAAGAGTAATTAGTTCTTTGGTACTCAAATGATTTTAATCTTGGGGAAAATCTCTGTTTTCTGATATACAGGATGGATTCCACTGCCATACAACATATCTTAAAGCTCACCTTTATGAATCTGGCTTCACAAACGGATGTATCATCAGGAGAATCACACTTTTCATTCTCACTAGCAATATTAATTCCAGTTGAACAGTGGAGTTCCTCCAGCTGATTACTGCAGCATTGTTCTTGGGCAATTCTGTGAATTGAAATGACATACAGATAAGCATCCTTAGGCATATGCATTTACATGTGAAAAGTGATGGCATGCATCGAATGCTGTTTCACTAAATTTCAAATTGAAATATTTACATGCAGTGAGACCTTCATGTACCCCATATTCTTCTTGACAGTATTCTTGATAGTATCCTTCAATTGACTCTGTACCATTGTTCATTATGGAAGTAATTTGCAAAGACTTATGCGGGGTTTATGCACGTGAAATCAGCATATATGCACATAAGTAGCCTTTGTGCATTGTAAGTGAATTTTCATTAAGGTGGAAGTACATATATACATATTTGCAATGCCACACATACATGTCTCCCTGTAGAAGCCAAGCAGTTCGAGGGTGTTCATGGATGGAATTTGGAAGTATGTGCATATTAACTCTTTATGAATGGAATACGTGCATACATCATCAAACATGCGTGCACGCTTTTGCACCTGCTGTTTAACCCGTGGAATTTAAACCTCACTGTACTTTGGGACCTGGTGCTTTGAGTGGTGGTTAGTGACGGAGACTGGAGATTGTTCTCAAGTCACTACCTTGACTCCCTATTTGTTTTCTCATAGAGTGCAAGCTCCTCTTACACACCTACAAGAGCCTTTGCTCTGCAGCTCCTCACTACCCTCTCCTCTCTTATCTCTCCCTATACCTATCCTCGTGAAATCCACTCATTAGGCAAGTCACGCCTATATATGCCCTTCTTTACTGCCAACTCATGACTCTGTGCTTTCCACCTGGCTGCACCGTATGCTTGGAATGGTCTTCCTGAGTTGGTACATCCTGCTGCCTCATGCCTATCCAAACCCAGTCTAAAAACTCACCATCTTGAGGCTGCTTTTAAAACCTTAACTACTGAGTATCTCATTACAGCCTTGTTGATTTTAACCATTTTTTAGACAAATAAAATTCCCAAAGTCTCTTTTGCCCTGTATGTTTGTCTTGATTACATTATGAGCTCTATTGAGCAGGGACTGTCTGTTATGTTTTTGTATAGCATATGTCAAGTAGCGCTATAGAAGTGATTAGTAGTAGAGTAGAAGCTAGTAGCAGCAATGGTGGGAGTTGCTTTGGTTTGAATAATTGTGCTCGTTTCTAATTATTTGTATGGGTGCAATTTTTGTGCTTTTTCTATAATTTCTTGCTTGTTAGTCAGCTTGTCTGTCTGCCATTCATTGAGCCTGAGGGTATATCTGCTTTCTTTGTTTGGATGTCCGAGTGCCTCGGGATGTGTGTGCCTACATTTGGAGAGAGCATGTTACTGCAGTTTATGAGGGTGTGTGATTGCTATAAGGGTGGTGGGTAAGGGTGTATGGATGGTGGGTTAAAGTGCTGCAATAAGTGCTATAAATGTGTGGATTTTATAAAATCTGCATCACTAAAAGGGAGGAACATCAGGGGAGGAGGAAGTAACCCAGGGAGAGAATAAATAGGCCCAGGACCCAGTTTTTGCACTTGTCTGCGAAGCAAGTGTTTGCAGGTTCATGTTTAATAATGAAACTATTTTATAGCTCTGTCAGTTGGAGGGGGTCTGTGGCCTTCTACACATGGAGGTCGCGCATTACCAGTCCACCTCAAAGGCACTACAGCCCTGGCACTTTTTGCCACCAGCAGCTTCCAGATCCTTTTCAGGTTTTTGGCCTCTGTTGGAAACAGGATGCTGGGCTTGATGGACCCTTGGTCTGTCCCAGCATGGCAATTTCTTATGTTCTTTCTTAGGATCACAACTGGGATAAGCCACCTTGCTCTGTATTTTTGTGCTTTGCTCAGGAAAACAAATTATTATATTTCTTTTCCTATAATACACAGCTCTATGGCACCATGAGTGATCTCAGAGTAACCAAACTACAGATTCAGGCTGGACACTGGTAGAAATCTTTGCATAAACTTTTATTAATGACAAAAATAAACCAAAAAGAAGTTCAGCAACAAACAAGTTCCGTAGTGTGTTCTCTCTAGGCTTCCTTCTCTCCCATGGGCCTTCTGTTCCCTCCTGGCCTGGCTAGATTATACCCCTTCCCTTGGGCCTCCATCCAAACCAGAATTTCCTGACACTTAAGGTAGATTGGGCCAGAGCTCTGGATCTGGTTCCTTTTAATATGACACCATTTTAGCACTTGAAAATTCCTATGACCCCAAAAAACTATCAAATTAATAGTCATCAGTATTAGGGGTGCAGTCCCTCTTTAACGATCACTTCACTCTCATACTCCCCACATTCCAGCTGATCCCTCTTTCAATTTCCACCAGTCTTTTCTCTCAAAATGTAACCCTCCTCAACCTTTACTAGTGGACCTCCTCTCAATATCATCTCTTCCAATGAAACCCCCCCACCTCAACCTCCATCCCTCCAGCTGATCCCCTCTTAAATCATCCAGTTCCTCTCACCTCTCTAGCCCATCCCCTCTAACCCTTTTCGCATCTCCCCAGTTCATCTTCTCACCCCAAGCCCTTTGTCATTCCCTCCCTCTGACCTCATCCCCTCTCCTCTCCAACCCTTCTTTCACACTCCCCAACTGAGCTTTCAACCCTAGCTCCTTTCTTACATCCCCAGTCAAACTTCTGTCATTCTCCCTGTCTCCCCCTCTATAGCCAATCTCTATCCACTTGAGCCAACCCTTAAACCCTTCCTACATCTGCTCCCTTCAGCCACTCCTCCAAACATCCCCCTGGCTAGGGTGAATGGCAAGATTTTCCTTTGGGCCCCAGGCCAAAGATGAATGACAACTGATATGAAGAGAGGGCAGGCTGACGACAGGGCCAAGATTTTTCTCTTGGGTAGGACCAGTGGCAATCCCTACCAGTCCATGCACACTCTGCCCTCCCTCCCTCCCTCCCCTCATAGTTGGTCACAAGCCTGGCAATAATCTACAAGCAGCAGCAACAGCATTAGTGGTCTAGTGCAAGTTTACAGGTCCTGCAGTGGCCCTGATATTTACTCAAGCAGAACTTCCTGTGTGGGAGGGCAGGGCATTGCCGTATCACTTTTGCATTCTATTTTTTTTTTCACTTATTAAAATACTGGATCACCTCTACAGACAGCGGGGATGGGTGGGGGTCTCACCAAACCCCCGAGAGGGAGTCTCTGACACAACCGAGAGGGATGCTTTAGGGCCACTACTGGCTCTTTAAGAAGATCACAGGGAAGCTGCCGTGATATTTTACCGTAGTGGGGAAAAATACTATGGGAACGCCCGCCCCCACTCTCCCCCTATGCGAAAATACCATAGGTAAAATAAATCACACCCAAAGTTCATAACAGAGGCAATGATGGGTGAAGTGATTTGTCCTGGGTCACAAGGAGTGTCAGTGGGATTTGAATCCTGGCTTGCTGCTCTAACCATCAGGCGACTGTGCTATACACTATCAGTGTAGTCATCACAGACTTGTGAGCAGAGCTTCCAACTTACAAATACATTTATAAAAAATAGAACACTCATGTATTTATGTTTAACGTTTGTAAAAATGTTCAGTCACATTTGGACCAGTGAAGCATATTTTCAAATCTTTCTCTCTGCGGATCCCAAATATCTTTTAAAAAAAAAAAAAAGGAAGTTGAAAAGGGCAGAGCAAACTAGTCTATTGTGAAATCTGTCAGATGTTAGTTAAAAAGATTTAAAGGTTTACTTGTTCTACTGATTTATAGACAGGGCTTCCAGTAAATAACCTCTCCTGACTGTTCATCTAAATGGCTTTATCTTCAGACATCTTTCATCTTTTATTATCCTCTCCAGAGGGTGTACTTTTAATCAGCATGGATTTCCTAGTCTCCTCTGGTGAGAAGCTCTGGATTTCTTTTTATTGTTTTCAATAAATTGTTACTGCTTAGCCTTAGGAAACTCCTTTCATTTAGTTCCAAAATGCTTTTTAAACCAGAAGAAGCCATCAATGTTTTACCTTTCTGGCTTGCTCCCCAGCATGATTTCCTATGCACAGGTCTCCTGTTAAATGGCTATTCAAAAAAGGTTTGCAAAACAAAGCCTGCACTATATAGACTACGATGAGGCTATCATATTTTGTTTTTAAGTTAACAGTAAGGAAAGAAGCAGTTATAACACTAAAAATAATGTTGTAGTAAAAATAAAACAGTGGAGTCAATATTTAAAGCTGTTTGTCTGGCTAAGTTTGGACTTAATCACAAAAACCACAGGATTTAAAAATCACACTGGTATGACCACCCCAGATGTAGCCGGATAAGTTGTTAGCCAGCTCTCATTTATTAAATCATCCCTAAAGCAGAACTATTTTGTCTTCCAGAATGTTCAACAATCCTGGTTTCCTGTTTTTCCCTATCTTTGTTTGGTCTACAATTCTTTTGACTCTTCAAGTATTTCCTAAACTGGGATCTCAGTCCTAGCTGTCAATTCATGTGTGCAAGGGATTGCATTTGAGCCAATATAAATCACACACAAGGAAAAAATAGACAGTACTGGATTGCAAAACACATTCTTTCCACATCACAACTATCAGCCTAACACTTCTACAATTTCAAAAGCCTAGAACAATTTCTGATTTATTACACTGTGAAGTCCCTTTCAACAGGAAAGCAAAACCAAAAATTTGGCCAGAACAGTGGCTAGTAGTTATTAGTATGACAACTGGCAGCTTTTTTGCTATTTTCTCTACAGTTATCCCATATTACTACAAAAAAAAAAAGCTTTCCAAATAATTTGGCATGCTGCCATGATTACTTTTTCTTCATATTTATTTTGAAGAAGATGTTTCTCTGGTGGAAATGATGTTTACATATTCCTGCAGATAACTTTGTCCTTAGCATCCATGCTATACTACTGTGAAAAGCATAATAACAAAAACAAACAAGATAAATAAACCATAGTATTTATTTTATTTTCAAAATTTTCTATACCACCAACTCCAAACAATCTAGCAGTTTACAGCAAAAATATACACAACAAAATTCAAATCACAAACAAAAATACAATTTTAAAAAACAAAATCACAAACAAAGCCTCCTTTCCTGCTACTAATGTTAGCCATCTTACCTTATCTCTCTTCCTTTTATAATTCCTCTTCAAATCCCTGCCCAAATAACCACGTTTTTAATAATCTTCTAAATTTATTGGTGATTAAAGTGACACAACTGCTCTGGCATGGAGTTCCACAACACTGAACCTGCTATAGAGAACGAACCGGGAATAAATGAAAACAAAAACAAGCATTATGGTGGTTCAAACCACAATGTTTGAAATCATTGTGTAATATTATTTGGAGACAGTATACAAAATCAGAGAATGGTCAATAGGGTTGTTTCCATATTTAATTTAATTATAATTTAAGTTTGGATTTCTATTTTGCCTTTCATAACTGAACAGTCGCTTCAAAACGGATTACAAATGACTAGGGAAGGGAAGGTACATTGCAGATTTCATAGGGAATTGAAGAACATTTTCTCAATTGGTAACAGAGATGATAAATACCTAGACTGAGATTACAGAACAGTTCACAGTAAGAGTTGATGCAAGGCAACAGCCTTGCTGGAAGGTGGCTGCTCATGATCCTAAGTAGTACATAAGATGGGTAAAAGGCTTTTGAAAATTTCATGATTGTCTTTTGAGGAAGGCCCATATTGTCATGGGGAGCAAGCAGGATGGGGATCCCCCGCAGGAGTAGGGCCAGAGTCTAAAGCAAGGCCAGACAAGATCTTCCGCTTGGACCAGCCACCTCCCCCACAGGTTGGGGCCTTGGGTTCCTGTGGCCAGCAGGACTTAGGCTGTATTGGAGAAAGCTAGATCTAGGAGCAGGGGTTGGATCCAGCAGCACAGGCTGCTACTGAAGATATAAGTTGGAACTGGAGACAGGCGCAAGGCCTGGGACTGGAGACAAGGGGGAAAGCCTGGGACTGGAGACAAGGGCAAGATCAGACTACTGACAGAATTTGTAGCCTGGAATGAAGAGATGCGTTAAGATGGGCCCTTCAGTTATGGCAAGCCAGGTTTCATTATAAAGATGAAATCAAATGAATTGTCAATAAATAGGTCATAGACAATTACAGCTTTGTTTACCACCAATCTTGCATTGAAGCAATTTCAGTTAAGGGAAACCTTTCTTGCAGGTAAGTCTCTATTCATTGCCATTTGGACTGGAATAAGCATAGTCTGTAGATGTTGGGTTTTGGATGTCTCCATAATGTAATTTCTGGCAACAATGTGTCTCTCCTAGAAGGGATGACAGATTGATGGTACCTATACAGAGGTTATGTGGGATATGGGTGTCTGGACCTAGTGCTATTATAGTGTCTGGGTTTTCTGAATAACTGCTATGTATTGAAATTACTTTGATTGACATGGGGATCGAGGTGGAGTAAGGTGGTTTGGCATCAAATGTGGTGGCCATATTTATGATTATGTCATATGGAAGTGCTGACAGCTGGAAAAAAGTGCTTAAATCCTGAGAAAACAAATTCTTTGAGGAGTTATATTGTGTGCCAGTTTTAAGGTTAGTTATTTGTTAACCAGTATTAGAATTATCCGTGTAGTGGGAAAATAAACTTTGATTAATTCTGAGAATTAGTAAAAGTTAGTATTTTTTTTTAAGTGCAAGAATTGTGAGTTTGCAAAGATCACTTGATCTGAGAAAGTAAGAGTACCGGTTCCTGGGCAACCAGGCACTGGTTTGATTTCTACCTCCTCACCCTGTGTCACTTTTTTTTTTTTAAATATATATGGATTATTCTCCTAGGACAAGCAAGATGGTAGTCTTCACACATGGGTGACATCATCGCATGAAGCCCGGTATGGAACTTTGATCTCAAAGATTCTAGAACCCTCGAACATGCCCTACTGAGCATGTGCAGCTGTAGTCATCACCCTGCCCCCTAGGCAGAGTCCCTCAGTCTCTTTTTTCCCCGCAGAGTAGTGTGGTCACAGAAGCCATGCATTCAAGGTATTCAGCTTTGCTCTCTTCTCATAGTTCTTGTAAGTGATTTTTTCTAGAGCTGCAGCTGTTCTCTTTCCTTAAGGTAGTTTTATTCTTCTCTTTTTTCCTTTTCTTTCCAACTGTCAGCCAGAGACATGGTAGGTTTTCCCCTGTGCAGCCTGTCAGAGTCTGTTATTATTAAAAAAAAAAAAAAAAAAAAAAAGAAGATAAAGAAAAACTGCTTCCCAATGAATTCAACTGCCTCGTTAGCCCTTGGAACCATAGGGCCATACGAGGCAACCAATTTTCATAGAGTGTCAAGGGTAACCATATCCGGTTTAACACAATCTTTATTCACCAGGTCCCCCAACTGCCCTCCTAGATCTTCCTCCATAACTATACCCCCGGCCTCCTCATCTTGGGGCAATGCACCACCTCCAACGGGAAGTTGTCTGAGAAGTTGGACAGTGTCTCAAGAACATGAAAATTCACTGCAGGAAAACACCAATAAGATAACTGAACTACAGTAGGAGGTGAAGTCGACACAGGACATTTGCAATATGTTGGTCCAAGATAAACAAATTGTTAATAAGAAAGTGGAGACTTTGGAGAACAGATTGAGAAGACTAAATATAAGACTTCTGAATTTTCCCAAAATAGTAGAGGAACAGCCTCGATTAACATTCAGGAAATACATGCTAGAAGTCTTAAAAATACCAAGTAAAAGCCTACCATCTGTGAATAAGGCTTATTTTTTGTCATTTAATAGATCTAATGTGAGAGTTCCACCACAGCTTGATTTAAATAATCTAACAGAGTTCTTGGAATCTTCAGATGAAATATACGAGAGGGCGACTTTGCTAGTTTCTTTGGTAATAGAATCAGATGTGAGCTTGGTGATGAAGTTTTACTTTCAACATATGGGAGAAAGTTTTATGGGACAACATGTCCAAATTTTCCCAGATTTATCGAAAACAACACGAGAGGAGGAAAGCCTTCCTCTGTATGAGACAGGAATCTATTTGTTGGGGGCAAAGTTCCTTCTTAGATACTCATGCAAGTGTGTCGTTACCTATAATAAAGATGTATTTATATTTAATGCCCCAGAACAGCTTAGAGTGTTCCTAGACTCTAGGAGGAGGGTAATGCTAACGTCCTCCCCTATAGAGGATCAAGTAAACAATTTGATCTATTGATAAAGGTGGTAAATTTATAGCTTGCTATGCATAAGTTGATGTGGGAACTAAATTTCCTTTGAGACTCCTGATTTCATTCTCCCCCCCCTAAAGCACAGATTGTGGTCTAATAATTGATTTGTTTCTGGAATTTGTTGGAAATAATTCTGAATGTTATGTTTCTGTATTTCTGAGCAAACTTTTTCTTTGTTAATTATGTAAAACTGCATAAATAAAAAAAAAAGAAAAGAAAAAGAAAAAGGTGTCGAGGTGGCGGAGTAACAGCACCAACTAATGCCATTAATACTGCGATGCCATCGATGCCACAGTGCCTTCGGTGCCACGGTGCACTCGAAGCCACAATGCCCTCGTGTCTGCAATCCCATCAAGGTGCATATATGGCCACCCTCAGGGCTGTTGAGGTTGAAGAGGTAGTAGGCCCTCAATGCTGTCGAAGTGTGTAGCCTGAAGCTGTGGCCGCCCACTAGGTCGTCGCAATGCGTGACCTCTATGTCGGCGCAAGACGTGCCCTCAATGCCATCGCGATGCTGTGCTGCCCAGATACCATTGACGCCCTCGAGGCCATCGAGGTGCAGGGCCACCATGGAGACCCTCGGGCCACCGATGCCTCTAGTTCCTGCCTCAACTACATCAAGCACCAATGACTAGACGCGGGGTTTGCCATTGATCATCGGGGCTCTAGGAAGCCCCTGCGAGACCCTGCTGCCCTCAAGTGGCAGGGAATTTTTGGCCTTGAACAGATCAAGCGCAGGGGTCGCCATCTACTCGCGGCACCCTGGTACACTGGGGCATCTGAGCGCAGTAGTCCTGTGCCCTCAAGGTTCCTTGGTGGTGTCCTCTGCGAAGCACTGAGAAGCTCTGTGCTGTCCCTTCACGGGCTATGGCTTTTGAAGCCTTAGTATTTGCAAGACCATCAAGCTAGCTGAATTGATGCCCTCGAACAAATAAGTGAGCCGAGGGGAACAGTCAATGGTGCTGGTGGTCATGGGTTCCTTTGGGCATCGGTGATCTGTATATGAGCTTCAGGGCCCCTCCCTTCAGACACTCATAGCTTCCTTGGTACTACCAGTACATTGATACCTTCAGGCACCAAAGTCTTCATCAGGGCCACCGGGTGGTTGGTGTCCACGGGCTCCTATGGCACCAGGGATGGCGCTATATGCTATCGAACTTATTATGATTCGGTCAAGCACCATCGAAGCCCTGGGTGCAGAGTCGCTGGGTGCCCTTGTTGTGGCTTTGTGTTGGTGAGCGCAGAAGCACTATGGGTCCTATGGGCACTGTCACCTCTCTAGGCACCAGTGGCTGCGGTCAGAATCTGCAGGGCATAACCACAGAACCCCATGGGCACCATCGGTTGCAGGAACTTCACTACTGTCATTTCCTAAGGGAATCTAAGAAGAGCCATTCCCGATGCAGTTCAAGGACCTGCCTCTCACAGGTACTAGAGGGGGCAACACCACAGACCACCACCCTCTACCATGCTTTACCCACAGCACCAGTGGTTCTGGGGACTCCATCTTCACATTGTTCTTCATTCCGCTGGAGTTACTTTGACATTGGTGCGCAACATGCGCAGTCAGGAAAGGCTAGGCATCTACGCCAAGTGCCTTGGGCAATGGCAGATGGTATTCTCCCTGTCTGTGCAATCCTCAGCCATACTAGGGTTCTGCCATTGTCCCATCATGGTCTCAACCTCTTTGTCAGTTTTGTACTGCACAGTGCTGAAGAGCACTGATGGGGGGAGACGTCATCCTACACTCTGTTCTTTGTCGTGGGATAGCGTGAAGCCACCGATTCTGGCACATTGTGCGCTGTGGCATGGGATTCTGCCATAGGTGTGCCGCCATTTGTAGCATGGGATACCACCGCATGAGTACCGCTCAGTGTGCTTTTACAGCAGAGGGCTTAGCAAACACAGGAATGAAAACTCTCTGTATTCAGAGTCTACAGCACTGCATCTTTTTACCATTTTATCAAGGAGAAGATACTCCTCTTCCTCTTCACTTAGGGCACACAATTTATGCCATTAAGAGAAAACTGGGTAATGAAAGCCATGAAAATAAAACTGACATTTTAAGAATAGAAAGTGAATGCTATCAGAGCACAGCAATGCAGTAACCCCTGAAGACGACAGCAGCCTTAAAATGCAGTACTTGTCTTGGGGTTTTTCACTGGACTTTTCTAGAGTTGCGGGAAGTATATTTTTGCATCATTTTCTATTTTTATATCACAGCCGATGTGGTTACATTATCACATAAAATTGTCAAAAATGTTTTAAATTTAGAAATAATAGAAACAAAAGGATTGTCAGGGATTTTTGAAATTTAGAAGTAATAGAAACTAAATATGACATATGATTACATTGCAGACAAAAGACAATAAATCTTTGAAAGGGTGTCTTGAGTGGTTTACAGGTATGAGGTCACATACATCAAAAGAATTTTTTTATTTTTTTGAGATAATAAACAGCATTGTTTAAAACCACTATTTTGGATAGATTGGATACATTAGCTTGTATTTTTATAGCTAGAGGCACTTAGTGAGGATAGGCTGCATATAGGATGGAGATGGGACAGAGGCAGGATTACAGTGGAATGTGATATGGGCACAGTTTGTCAGGATTGGTGTTGTATGAATAAGCCTGGGGGACCTAGTTGAAGATCCTGTTTGAGCGGGCTATATTGCATGGGAGGTGGTGAGGTTGGGATACAGGAGTCCTGTGAGTTAAGGTTATGGCTTTGATACTGGCCAAATGAACTGTGGATCAGTCAGTCACCTCATCTGTTTATGTATCCCAGGGTACTTGCTCACATTCTTTGTGCTCTCCTCAATGTTTGTGGCATTATGTATTTTCACCTTAAGTGATCTTCTCTGCTTCTTGTCAGGGTTGCATGAACAGCTGCACAAAGGTTCATGGCCCTTTGTCATGCACCACCTCTGACACTGGAGTTTAAATGTCCAGCAACTGGCAGAATGGAAAGATGTCATTTGTTTGAAGGCAGAGTTTAGTGTTTGCCAGTAGCAGGGGAACCTGGGGAATCAAACCCCTCCACCTCTTCTATGCCATTTCTGCCACTGGTACTGGCGTTTAAAGGGCCAATGGCCCAGACCAGGGGTCAGGAACCTTTTTGGCTGAGAGAGCCATAAACGCCACATATTTTAAAATGTAATTCCATGAGAGCCATACAATATGTTTAAAACTAAATACAAGTAAATGTGTGCATTTTATGTAAGATCACACTTTTAAAGTACAATAAGTCTCTGAAAATATTACACCAGGCCTTAAGACACCAATACATCTCCTATTAGGAAAACGGACCAAGTCAGGCTGCTATAGAGTCCTACACAGAAACTACACGCCAGCAGAAAACCTCACCTGAATCACGTGCTGTCCCTCACCTAACATAGAATAAAGAGACCAAAACGCATAACAAGAAGCATGCAGAAAAAACTGAATTGGAAACTGCAACAAGCCAGAGTCTCTGTATGCAGTGTAACAAAGGAAAAAAGAAACATCACCCATCCTTATAAAACAAATCAAGAAATATAAAATCATCAGCAGTAAAACTGTACTAACAAAAAGAACATATTTCGAAACAGCTGATGAGTGGAATATCCAATAATTAAAAACTCATATAAAACATTTCCAGATACCAACAAAATATTTCAAATAGCAGACACAAAGACCCAGTAATGAAAAATAAGGATACAAAAATTTTTTTGCTCTGCATACCTGGGAACGTTTGATATCAGGTGTCCTGAGATTGTTCTGAATTAGCAGGAGGAGGGGTGGTTTGCTTGGAACTTTCTCCTCTCTCAGTCACATATCAGCGCTCTCTCTCACACTGGCTCTCAATGACACACCTATACACACATGCTCTCAGTACTCACATATACACGATTTTTCTCTCTCACTTATATAGGCTCTTAATTACACATTTACACACATGCTGCCTATCTTTTCACGCTTACACACACACACAGGCTTTCAATCACATAAATACATGCTTTTTCTCTCACACACAGACTCTCATTCACATGCTTACAAACATGTCCTCTCTTTCTCTCATTTACACACAGGCTCTCAATCACATACTCACATGCTCCATCACCTAAACCAGCTCTCAATCACACACAGACACACATGATCTCTCTCTTACTTATACACACAGGCTCTTAATCATACATACACATGATTTCTCTCACACACAAAGGATCTCAATCATACACACATACTCTTTCACACAAACAGATTTTCAATCACAAACTTACACATACAGGTTCCCAATGGTAAACTTACATTCATGCTCTCTCTCTCTCTCAAAGGCAGGCTCTCAATCACAGACATACTCTCTTTCACATGTACAGGCTCTCAATCATTCACATACATGCATCTCTCACACACACACAAACACACACACACACCCACACACACATGCCCCCCCCCCCGCGGCCCGGAAGAGGCCGCGGGGGGGGGGCGTGTGTACCCTTACTGTACCCCTTTCACTCTACCCCTGCTTCCTTCCCTTGCACTCCTAGCCCCCCAATACCCCTCCCTCTCACCCCCTAGTAACCCCTCCCTCAAAGTACCCGTGCCTTACTGTACCCCTTTTTCACTTTACCCCACCCGCCCCTCTCCCCCTGCTCCCTCCCTACTTTCTCCCCCCCCCCCTAGCTTTTAACTATACATATGTGCACTTGCCTCCCCATACTGTAAATAAGCCCACACATGCCAATTTCTCAAGTGTACATGCCTCGTTTAATTTGTATATAAGTTCCTTTGCATACTTAACCCTAACTTGAATGCAAAAAGTTGTAATTCTGCTGTTGACTCTCTCTTCCTTTGTATTTTGTATATTACCCAGTTAGCCCCTCCCTTGTTCATTGTAATTTCCTTTCTCAGTTGACTGTAAACCGACGATGTGTCCTACGAATGCCGGTATAAAAAAGTGTTAAAATAAATAAATAAATAAGTGGAGAGTATCGGGTGCGTGCGCGGCAAGAAGAGGCCACGCTAGTGCGCTCGGCATCGGCCCGAAGAAAAGAAGACTGCAGCGCGGCTCGGAGGAAAATGAAGAGGTTCAACCGCGGCCGATGGGACTCCGCCTCCGCGAGGGCTGAAAATGAAGAGGTTAGCGTTGGGAGGAGGCTGCTGCTGCCGCGAGTTCCCGGGGTGGGGGTGGGGAGAGAGAGAGTGAATGAGCGAGCAAGTGTGTTTGCTCGCTCATTCACTCTCTCTCTCTCCCCCCCCCCACCCCGGGAACTCGCGGCAGCAGCAGCCTCGGCCGCGGTTGAACCTCTTCATTTTCCTCCGAGCCGCGCTGCAGTCTTCTTTTCTTCGGGCCGATGCCGAGCGCACTAGCGTGGCCTCTTCTTGCCGCGCAGGCACCCGATACTCTCCACTTCCTCTTCCGGGCCACGGGGGGGGCGGGAAGAAGAGAGCACCCCGGTGCCGCTGACTCCAGCTGTCCTGCCGCATTCCGCCCGGGCTGACAGCATTTTAAGCCCGGGCGGAGGAGGACCGGGGAGCAGCTGGGTCAGCGGGAAAGTGTGGCGACTGTCTGCGAGCCAGATGCAGCCCTCAAAAGAGCCATATCTGGCTCGCGAGCCATGGGTTCCCGACCCCTGGCCCAGACCATAAGATGCACTATAATTTAGAGATAAGAACATAAGAAATTGCCATGCTGGGTCAGACCAAGGGCCACCAAGCCCAGCATCCTGTTTCCAACAGAGGCCAAACTGGGCCACAAGAACCTGGCAATTACCCAAACACTAAGAAGATCCCATGCTACTGATGCAATTAATAGCAGTGGCTATTCCCTAAGTAAACAATTAATAGAAGTTAATGGACTTCTCCTCCAAGAACTTATCCAAACCTTTTTTGAACCCCAGCTACACTAACTGCACTAACCACATCCTCTGGCAACAAATTCCAGAGCTTATTGTGCGATGAGTGAAAAAGAATTTTCTCCGATTAGTCTTAAATGTGCTACTTGCTAACTTCATGGAGTGCCCCCTAGTCCTTCTATTATTTGAAAGTGTAAGTAACCAATTCACATCAACTCGTTCAAGACCTCTCATGATGTTAAAGACCTCTATCATATCCCCCCTCAGCCGTCTCTTCTCCAAGCTGAAAAGTCCTAACCTCTTCAGTCTTTTCTCATAGGGGAGCTGTTCCATTCCCCTTAATATTTTGGTTGCCCTTCTCTGTACCTTCTCCATCACAACTATATCTTTTTTGAGATGTGGTGACCAGAACTGTACACAGTATTCAAGGTGTGGTCTCACCATGGAGCGATACAGAGGCATTATGACATTTTCCGTTTTATTCACCATTCCCTTCCTAATAATTCCCAACATTCTGTTTGCTTTTTTGACTGCCGCAGCACACTGAACCGACGATTTTAAAGTATTATCCACTATCCACAATATCTTATAGTCTGAAACACACATTGCTTAGTCACCTTCTTCCAGCTATCCACACTCTCTCCTTCAGTCTTTGGCAGTTGGCAGATTGGGCTCTGCCAACTACATGGGTCTTTACTTCAGTCTTTGGGCTACTGGGAGACAGTAGATAACAGCCCCCATTAAGGATGAGGAGCCGCAGGAGGCAGCATTCCATCAGACTATATGCAGCTATGCAATTTTAACCCACTGTTTTATTTTTACATTTTTTATAGTCCAATAAATACAGTAAAAAGACAGCTTTCATGAATGCTCAATAAAAGAAAAAAAGACAAATAGAGTTGAAATTAATTTAATTGTAAGTACACAAGCAATTCTTTCTAAGAAAAGTTGGCTGTTTCTGCTGGATTTCTTTTACCAGGGGATTACGGGGAAAATGCTTTAGATGGAGGGCATCAACCTGGTGCAGCAAGAAAGGATCCTGTAGCAAGGACCTGCTGTCCTTGCTACATTGTCCTTTCACATCAAGGATATCTCCCCAAGGCCTACTCCCCAGCAGGAGGGAAGGGTTAGGTCGGCCGTCATAGTTGGTGATTGAATTATTAGGAATGTAGACAGCCGGGTGGCTGGTGGGCGTGAGGATCGCCTGGTAACATGCCTACCCGGTGCAAAGTTGGCGGACCTCACGCATCACCTAGATAGGATTTTAGACAGTGCTGAGGAAGAGCTGGCTGTCGTGGTACATGTGGGAATTAATGACATAGGAAAATGTGGGAGGGAGGTTCTGGAAGCCAAATTTAGGCTCTTAAGGTAGAAAGCTTAAATCCAGAACCTCCAGGGTGGCATTCTCTGAAATGCTCCCTGTTTCACGCGCAGGTCCCCAGAGGCAGGCAGAGCTCCAGTGTCTCAATGTGTGGATGAGACGATGGTGCAAGGAAGAGGGATTCAGTTTTGTAAGGAACTGGGGAACCTTTTGGGGAAGGGAGAGTCTCTTCTGAAGGGATGGGCTCCACCTTAACCAGGGTGGAACCAGACTGCTAGCGCTAACCTTTAAAAAGGAGATACAGCAGCTTTTAAACTACAACAAGGGGGAAAGCCGACAGTCGCTCAGCAGCGCATGGTTCGGAGGGAGGTATCTTCAAAGGATACTAATGATGCATTAGAATTAGGGCATCCCGACAGTGAGGTTCCAATAATAAGAAAAGTAGTCCAAGTGCCTATAACTAAAAACTCACCTGAGCTAAAAAATTCTAACTTTCCCTATCAATTAAAAAGCAGAATGAAAATACAAACAAAAAACAAACTTTGAAATGTTTGTATGCTAATGCCAGAAGTCTAAGAAGTAAGATGGGAGAATTAGAATGTATAGCAGTGAATGATGACAGACATATTTGGCATCTCAGAGACATGGTGGAAGGAGGATAACCAATGGGACAGTGCTATACCGGGGTACAAATTATATTGTAATGACAAAGAGGAGCATCCGGGAGGCGGTGTAGCGCTTTATGTCCGGGATGGCATAGAGTCCAACAGGATAAACATCTTGCATGAGACTAAATGCACAATCAAATCTTTATAGGTAGAAATCCCTTGTGTGTTGGGGAAGACTATAATGATAGGAGTATACTACCGTTCACCTGGTCAAGATGGTGAGACGGACAGTGAAATGCTAAGAGAAATTAGGGAAGCTAACCAAATTGGTAGTGCGGTAATAATGGGAGATTTCAATTACCCCAAATGTATCATCGGGACATGCTAGAGAGATAAAGTTCCTGGATGGAAAAATTGACAGTTTTATGGAGCAATTGGTTCAGGAACCGACAAGAGAGTGAGCAATTCTAGATCTAATTCTCAGTGGAGCACAAGATTTGGTGAGAGAGATAATGGTGGTGGGGCCACCTGGCAATAGTGATCATAATATGATCAGATTTAAATTAATGACTGGAAGGGGGACAGCAAGCAAATCCAAGGCTCTCTTGCTAACTTTCAAAAGGAAAACTTTGATAAATGAGAAAAATGGTTAGAAAAAAACTGAAAGGAGCAGCTACAAAGGTTAAAAGTGTGCAAGGGGCGTGGTCATTCTTAAAAAATACCATCCTAGAAGCACAGTCCAGATGTATTCTACACATTAAGAAAAATGGAAAGAAGGCAAAAAGATTACCAGCATGGTTAAAAGGTGAGGTGAAAGAATATATTTTAGCTAAAAGATCTTCATTCAAAAATTGGAAGAAGGATCCAACAGAAGAAAATAGGATAATGCATAAGCGTTGCCAAGTTAAATGTAAGTCATTGATAAGACAGGCTAAGAGAGAATTTGAAAAGAAGTTGGCCGTAGAGGCAAAAACTCACAGTAAAAACTTTTTAAAATATATCCGAAGCAGAAAGCCTGTGAGGGAGTCAGTTGGACCGTTAGATGATCGAGGGGTTAAAGGGGCACTTAGAGAAGATAAGGCCATCACGGAAAGATTAAATGATTTCTTTGCTTTGGTGTTTACTGAAGAGGATGTTGGAGAGATACCCATACCGGAAAAGGTTTTCATGGGTAATAATTCAGATGGACTGAACCAAATCACGGTGTACCTAGAAGATGTGTTAGGCCTGATTGACAAACTGAAGAGTAGTATATCACCTGGACCAGATGGTATACACCCCAGGGTTCTGAAGGAACTCAAAAATGAAATTTCAGACCTATTAGTAAAAATTTGTAACCTATCATTAAAATCATCCATTGTACCTGAAGACTGGAGGGTGGCTAATGTAACCCCAATATTTAAAAAGGGCTCCAGTGTTGATCCGGGAAACTACAGACCAGTTAGCCTGACTTCAGTGCCAGGAAAAATAGTGGAAAGTGTTCTAAATATCTTAATCACAGAACATATAGAAAGACATGGTTTATTGGAACAAAGTCAGCATGGCTTTACCCAAGGCAAGTCTTGCCTCACAAATCTGCTTCACTTTTTTGAAGGAGTTAATAAACATTTAGAAGGACATTTTGAAGGAGTTAATAAACATTGTGCTAGGTAGATGTAGTGTATTTGGATTTTCAGAAGGCGTTTGACAAAGGTCCTCATGAAAGGCTTATAGGAAAAGTAAAAAGTCATGGGATAGGTGGCGATGTCCTTTCATGGATTACAAACTGAACTAGAAACAGGAAACAGAGAGAAGGATTAACTGGACAATTTTCTCGGTGGAAGGGAGTGGGCAGTGGAGTGCCTCAGGGATCTGTCTTGGGACCCGTACTTTTCATTATATTTATAAACAATCTGGAAAGAAATATGATGAGTACGGTAGTCTTATCTGCAGATGATACAAAATTGTTCAGTGTAGTTAAATCACAAGCAGATTGTGATAAATTGTAGGAAGACCTTATGAGACTGGAAAATTGGGCATCGAAATGGCAGATGAAATTTAATTTAATTTATTTATTTATTTAACAGCTTTTTTTTATACTGACATTAAAGTACACATCATATCGGTTCATTTGGATAAGTGCAAGGTGATGCATATAGGGAAAAATAACCCATGCTATAGTTACACAATGTTATGTTCCATATTAGGATCTGTCACCCAAGAAAGAGATCTAGGCGTCATAGTGGATAACACATTGAAATCAACGGTTCAGTGTGCTACGGGCAGTCAAAAAGCAAACACAATGTTGGAAATTATTAGAAAGGGAATGGTTAATAAAATGGAAAATGTCATAATGCGTCTGTATTGCTCCATGGTGAAACCGCACCTTGAATACTGTGTACAATTCTGGTCGCTGAATCTCAAAAAAGATATACTTACAATGGAGAAGGTACAGAGAAGGGTGACCAAAATGATAAAGGGAATGGAACATCCACTATGAGGAAGACTAAAGCTGGTTAGGACTTTCAGCTTGTGAGAAGAGACGTCTGAGGGAGGAATATGATAGATGTGTTTAAAATCATGAGAGGTCTAGAATGGGTAAATGTGAATCAGTTATTTATTCTTTCGGATAATAGAAAGACTAGGGGACACTCCATGAAGTTAGCATGCGGCACATTTAAAACTAATCGGAGAAAGTTCTTTTTCACTCAACGCACAATTAAACTCTGGAATTTGTTGCCAGAGGATGTGGTTAGTGCAGTTAGTATAGCTGTGTTAAAAAAGGATTGGATAAGTTCTTGGAGGAGAAGTCCATTACCTGCTATTAATTAAGTTGACTTAGAAAATAGCCACTGCTATTACTATTTATATATTTATTTTATTTAAAATCTTTTCTATACCGTCGTTAAGCTAGTTGCCGTCACAATGGTTTACTAGCAACAGTAAAATGGAACAGACTTAGTTTTTGGGTACTTGCCAGGTTTTATGGCCTGAATTGGCCACTGTTGGAAACAGGATGCTGGGCTTGATGGACCCTTGGTCTAACCCAGTATGGCATGTTCTTAATTTCAAATTGTCTGAAGTATATTTGTCTATTTGACTTAATATGGAACTTTTCTTTTTTTATTCTTCTGATGGACCTTTGAAATTTTCCCACATTCATCAACTTGTTCAAGAAACCTATTTTATTTTATTTTATTCATTTTCAGAAAAACAAAATATCATATAAACTTGAAAAAGAATTCAATATCAGTAAGAAGAAACAAAAGGGAATAAAATTACATACATAATTAGACCTCACCAGAGGAATGCATGAGAGAGGCATAAAAAGCAAGGTTTCCTAAAAAGAATTATATAATACAGCCTATCATACCAGCTAGAAAACTATTGGACAGAAGTAATGGAAACTTCTCCATTTTGTAAAAAAGCTTCTAATTGTAACAGGTCCTAAATACATATCTATTACTATTCAACCTATTTTAAGCAGCAGAATGTATTAACATTTCACTGAAATGTTAAAATAGTTTTTAAGAAGCAGCCTCATATCACTTTCTTCTACAAAAGCTGCCTTCACAAGTATTACCTAAAAATATATACAGAAATGACTTACCATTCTTTTAAACAATGAATGTGACATTAATATAAATCACTAGCGTGCATAAAAGCAGATTAAACTGGCTAAATGCAATTAGCTTCTTGTAACTTATGAACTTTAATATGTTTTAATCATTAAAAATAATCTACACTGTCTCTTCTATGTTTTGATTGTCATTGCATTGAGTATTAACCCAATATTCAAATAAAAATGAGAATAGACACTAAAGTCAACAGATTGTTTCATCTGGCTTGATCATAAGAACACAAGAACTGCCATACTGGGTCAGACCAAGAGTCCTTCAGACCCAGACCACAGTTTCCAGCAGTGGCCAATCCAAGTCACAAGTACCTGGCAAGTACCCATACATTAGATAAATCAGAAGCTACTATTTCTTTTTAATTACCGTAATAGCAGTTTATGGATTTTTCCTCTAGAAACTTATCCAAACCTTTTTTAAACCCAGTTACACTAACTATTGTAACCACAACCTCTGGCAATGAATTCCAGAGCTTAACTATCTGCTGAGTGAAAAATAATTTTCTTCGATTTATTTTAAATGAGCTACTTGCTAACTTCATGGAGTGCCCCTGGTCCTTCTATTATCTGAGAGAATAAATAACCGATTTACACTAACTTGTTCAAGTCTTTTCATGATTTTGTAGACTTCTATCATATCCCCCCTCAGTCGTCTCTTCTCCAAACTCAACAGCCCTAACTTCTTTAGTCTTTCCTCATAGGGCAGCCGTTCCATGCCCCTTATTTTGGTCACCCTTCTCCATACTTTCTCCAGTGCAGCTATATCCTTTTTGAGAAGCGGTGACCAGAACTACACACAGTATTCAAGGTGCGGTCTCACCATGGAGTGATACAGAGGCTTTATGACATTCTCTGTTTTATTTTCCATTCCCTTCCTAATAATTCCTAACATTCTGTTTGCTTTTCTGATAACCACAGCACACTGAGCCAGCAATTTTGATGTATTATCCACTATGATGCCTAGATCTCTTTCCTGGATAGTAACTCCTAAGATAGAACCTAACATTGTGTAACTACAGCAAGGGTTATTTTTCCATATATGCAACACTTTGCACTTGTCCACGTTAATTTCGTCTGCCATTTGGAAGCCCAATCTTTCAGTTTCGCAAGGTCCTCCTGCAATTCATCACAATCCACTTGAGATTTAACTACTTTGCATAATTTAGTGTCATCCGCAAATTTGATCACCTCACTCATCATAGCCCTATCCAGATCATTTATAAATATGTTAAAAAACATTGGTCCAAATACAGATCCCTGAGGCACTCCACTGTTTACCTTTCTCCACTGTGAAAACAGACCATTTAATCCTTCTCTCTGTTTCCTGTCTTTTAGCCAGCTTGCAACCCACAGGACATCACCTCCTATCCCATGACTTTTTAGTTTTCTTAAAAGCCTCTTGAGGGACTTTGTCGAATGCCTTCTGAAAATCCAAATACACCACATCTCCCGATTCACCTTTGTCCTCGTGTTTTGTGATTTTATTCTTTATAACAGTTTCCACAATTTTTCCTGGCACTGAAGTCAGGCTCACAGGTCTATAATTTCCAGGATCACCCCTGGATCCCTTTTTAAATATAGGAGTTACATTGGCCATCTTCCAATCTTCAGGAACATCAGATGATTTTAATGATAGGTTACAAATTAATTGAAATAAGTCTGAAATTTCATTTTTTAGTTCTCTCAGAGCCCTGCAGTATATACCATCCAGCCGGGATAGAAGAAGCGCAGAGACCTCACAGGCAAGAGAAGCTAACCAGACCATAATAGAGAGGAGTTGGAGTTGTGCACTACTCTCCTGATAAAGAACTATTGGCTACAATCCTTTTCACATAAAACGTCTGAATAACATATCCCCTGAAAAAGCCCTTGTTTATGGGCGAAACTTGGCCCAAGTTGGGCAATCTATTATATGATCAATAAAAATAATTTACTTTGACATCATTCCACTTCTGGTTTTTCACTTTCTGCAATATTGGAACAACTTCCGTGTTGCTTTTTGAGATCATCTATGTCATCCCGGACATAAAGCACCACCCAGCCACCAAGATGCTCCTCTCTGTTAGTGATATACCGGGGTACAAATTATATTGCAGTATCTCATTGGTTATCCTCTTTCTACCATGTCTCTGAGATGCCAATTAAGTCTATGTCATCATTCATTGATATACACTCTAATTCTCCCATCTTACTTCTTAGACTTTCTAGTATTAGCATACAAACATTTCAAAGTGTGTTTTGTTTGTATTTACATTCTGCTTTTCAGTTGACAGTGATAAATTGGAATCTTTTTAATTATAGGCACTTGGACTACTTTTTTTTTTATTATTATTATTAATTTATCTTATAGCCGATATACTTAAAGTAGACATGACTTATCACAACCACTAAGTAATATTTAATATAAAACTATGTTACAGTATTTGATGGCACCTGTTTAGTTAATATAACTCAACACATTTAAGTTTGAAATTATGTGCCTTATTGTGAACCGTTGTGACGGCAACCAGCTTAACGACGGTATAGAAAAGATTTTAAATAAATAAAATAAATAAATTATTATTGGAACCTCTCTGTTGGGATGCCCTAACTCTAATGTTTCATTAGTATCCTTTGAAGTTACCTCCCTCTGACCCATGCTCTGCTGAGCGACTGTTGGCTTTCCCCTTTGTTCTAGTTTAAAAGCTGCTCTATCTCCTTTTTAAAGGTTAGAGCCAGCAACTTGGTTCCACCCTGGTTCCCTAAAAGGTTCCCCAGTTCCTTACTAAACTGAATCCCTCTTCCTTGCACCATCATCTCATCCTTGTATTGAGATTCTGCAGCTCTGTCTGCCTCTGGGGACCTGCGCGTGGAACAGGGAGCAATTTAGAGAATGCTACCCTAGAGGTTCTGGATTTCAGCTTTCTACCTGAGCCTAAATTTGGCTTCCAGAACCTCCCTCCCACATTTTCCTATGTTGTTGGTGCCCACATGTACCATGACAGCCAGTTCCTCCCCAGCACTGTCTAAAATCCTATCTAGGTGATGAGTGAGGTCCGCCACCTTCGCACCAGGTAGGCATGTTACCAGGTGATCCTCACGCCCACCAGCCACCCAGCTGTCTACACTCCTAATAATTGAATCACCAATTATGATGGCCGACCTGAGAGACACATCCTCAGTGCGAGAGGATGATGCACCACTTGGAGAGCAGGTCCTTGCTACAGGATCATTTCCTGCTACACCAGGTTGATGCTCTCCCATCATGAGACCTTCCTCCTCCAAGGCAGCACCAGGAATGCCAGACTGGATTTGGCTACTATGTTCCTGAAGTTCTCATCTATATACCTCTCTGGCTGCCTCAGCTCCTCCAGGTCTGCCACTCTAGCCTCCAGAGATCGGACTTGTTCTCTGAGAGACAGGAGCTCTTTGCATCGCATGCACACATACAACTTCTCACCGGTGGGTAAAAAATCATACATGTGACATTCAATACAAAAGACTGGGAGGCCCCCCCCCCTTGCTGCTGGACTGCTGCCTTCATCTTAAATTTGTTCAGTTCCTAGTTAAGTTTTAGGTTGCTATGGGTGTAGGATTGCATACAATTAGGATCCTTTAAATGTATTAGTGTATTTACTATATATCTGGTAGTGACCTACAAGGGAATTATCAAACTCTTGATAAGGTGTAGGGAATTGCTGAGTTTAAGTTAAAAGGCTGACTTTTTTTTAAGTGTGAAAGTGACATCTGCCTATAAATTAAAGGATGAGCTAGGGGTGGGTGGGAGAGGGGTGAGAAATACAAAAACACATAAACTTCAGTTTGTTGCCTGACTTTCCGACTACCTATTTAAAACAAAACACACAAACACACTAAATAATATACCCCAATAGTTTACTTCTCCGCAATACTTAAGTTTTTTTTCCACATAAACATTTTTATTGGTGAAGAACAACAAAAATAAAATACAGAACAGCTTAAGATTTACAATTCGTTATTCCCCAAGTGTTTGTCATTCCTCCCTCCCTTCCCTTCCTACCCACCCTCCCTCCTGCACAGTTCACATGAAATGTCTCACAGTCGTATTAATCCATAGCAATGATGTATTTCGGAGACGTTAGGTCAGATCAGAGTTATCTTTAAACTGTTTGTTCCTCAGGTCGCCAGTTAAGGTAAGCATCCCATGTCAAGTGAAATCTGCTCATGGACTGATGTTTTCTGCAGTCAATTTATTCATTGTACATACTCTGTCGAGTCTCCTCTGAATCTGATGGAGAGATGGGCACAGAGGCGACTTTCCCATGTATGCTATTTCTAGCCATGTTGCGATGCAGACTTGTGTGAACAAATGGATGGGTTGCTCCAGTATTTCTGTGTCAATTACATTTAATAAAGCCTGTTCCATCGTTAAATTAATTTTGTCTTTGAGTATTTGTGATAGCATGCCTTCAATCTGGTGGCATAAAGTAGTTATACAGCCACCCGCCCACCACATATGAATATAAGTACCCATGGAATCACATCCATGCCAACATTTCCCATCAGAGGAAGGGACAAATTTCTGTAAACGATCCAGTGTTAAGTACCAACGATACAATTGTTTATAACAATTTTCAACCAATAAGGAGGAAATAGAAGTTTTAGTTATCTGCTCATATATATATCTGACCATTCAGCATGAGAGTATTCTCTAGGCAAGTCCAAGCCTGTATATGAGCCGGCTTATCAGTAAGACTCATATTTAGTAATTTACAAATTTTTTATATCAGGCCCTTAAACTGTAAAGGGTTTGAGCAGTAACCTTCAAACAAGGTTCTGCCCTGTCGAAGGGCTTCCTCAATATCTTTCCAAAAATGTCTGATTTGATAATATGATAGGAAATCTGAAGATGCCAATTGATAAGTTTGGTTTAATGCTGTAAAGGGTATAATATCCTGTCCCCCCCATAAGTGTTCGAGGCGAAGGATGCCCTGGGTTTTCCAGGTAAGAAATGAAAGTTGTGGTAAGCAGAGTGGGAAGGAGTTGTTATGAAACAAATGAGTTAAGAAATAGAAAGATTATTTCCCAACAATTAATTTTCCATTTGCTCCATATTGCTTAGTGTATGTCTTATAGTCGGTAGGAATATGGGGGACAGGGTCTCCATGTCTTTATGTCTTGCCAAGGAAGGGCAGTTAATGGCATCCCGGATAACATAGATTTTTCAATAACTACTCATTGCTTCATGTCTACTGCTTGATGCCATGTTATTAAAGATTTCACCCGTGCCGACACATAGTACCATGGAAGATTGGGCACTCCCAAGCCCCCGTCTGCCTTGCTTTGGTAGAGAACCTGTGGAATGGTCCTAGGGGGTCGTCTTTTCCAAATGAAGCTGAACACCTTCTTTTGCCAATTTTTCAGGGTAGCACTGGATATGGGTATGGGAAGAGATTGAAAGAGGTTTAGTAATCTGGGTAGGAAATTCATTTTAATGGTTGCTATGCGACCCAGCCATGATATGTGTAAGTAACTCCACTGATCTAGGTCTGCTAACGCTTTCTGTAGAAGGGGATTATAATTCAGATTAAACAGATTTGCCTAGACAGATATGAACAGATATGCCTAAATATTTAACCTTTTGAGAGGCCCATTTAAACGGATGTTGGGCCTGTAGTCTGCGGACTGTCTCCAGTTACAAGTAAGGTTTAGAATCTTGGATTTCTCCCAGTTTACCCTAAATCCTGATACGCCACTGAATTCTCATATGTTCCGTTCTATGGCCAAAAGGGATTGATGTGGGTTAGTTAATGAAAACATGATATCATCTGCAAATAGTGATATTTTGAATGTGTGGTGGGAGGACAATGATGCCTGACACTCCCACATTATTTCTTATAATCGTGGGCTAGGGGCTCTAAAAATAGAGCAAATAGTATCGGAGATAACGGGGCATCCCTGCCTGGTGCTCCTCCCTACCGTAAATAAGTCCGAATAGCCTCCATTTGATTTTCAGACAGGCTGTGGGTTTGTTTATTTATTTATTTATTTAACGTTTTTATATCCCATCATTAAGTTATTCACCATCATAACGGTTTACAATAGGGCACCTATATCAAAGGAAAATATATCTCATAATTTACATGGGTGGTGCCATTAGAATTCGGTAACAAACAAGAGTTTATATCAAAAGACATTAATGTCGGTATATAAAAAATAATAAATAAATAAATAAATGAGTGTTAAGTAGAGATTCATTCTGAAGGTTGACTATAGTTAAAAATAGGTTGAACTAATTCCATTAGGAGCTGGAATATAGTCATTGGGTGCTTTATGCCGCTTATCTTTAAATTCATTTATTTAATTTATTTAATTGCCTGCTTCGTTCTCCTTCTTGAAGGCTTGTTTGAAAAGCCAGGTTTTGAGTTGCATTTGAAAAATTTATGATTGCTCTGTAGTCTGAGGTCAAGGGGCATGGAGTTCCATAATGTGGGTCGGCTAGAGATAATGCGCCGATCCCTCACCTGGGTGAGTCTTGCTGTTTTTACAGATGGAATGGGTAGAAGTGCTCTGTTTGCAGTGATCCATGTGTACAGATTTAGCTCGAATCCCATCTTCCTCAATACGCCAAAGAGAAACGGCCAGTGAACCATGTCAAATGCCTTTTCAGCATCTACCAATAGGAAAATGGCATCACGGCGCTTCCCCCTGACCAGCCACACCAAAACAATCAATTTGCAAATGTTATCACCTGCTAGCCTTCCCGGCATGAAGCCCGCCTGGTCCTGGTGGACAAGTGTGGTGATATATCGCTTCATGCGCCCTGCTAAAATTGTTGCCAAAATCTTAAGATCCAAGTTTAGTAGTGAAATGGGGTGGTAGGAGCCCCAGGCTGCTGGATCCCAGCCTGGTTTTAAAAGGATGGTTATACCTGCCACATTTTCATTATGTGCGAGTCATTCCCCCCCCCCCCCCCCACCCCCACCAGTCTCAAGTAATTGAACACTTTCTGCAGGTATGTGACTATATATGGACGAAACATTTATAAAATTTGGCTGTTAGGCATCTGGGCCAGGTGAGTTTCCTATTTTTAACGTTTTGATCATGTTCAATATTTCAACTGTGGATATCTCTGACTCTAATTCTTGCTGAGCCTCTGATGATAATGAGGGTAATGGTATGGAATCCAGGTAATTGTTTATAGCTTCTATTTGAATACTTGTCTCAGGAGCATAGAGTTTACTATAGAAGGCAAGAAACCGTTTTCTAATATCTATATTATTAGTCAAAAGCTGATCCCTCTCATCCTTAATTTTGGCTATAGAATTTTGATATGCCATTTTCTTTCATTTACGGGCTAAGTTGCGACCTGCTTTATTACCACCCTCAAAATATTCTTGCTTAGTCAAATTTAAGAGATGGATCATTTTAGCTGATTCTAGTCTCATTAATTCTTCCCTAGCTTTAGTCAGTTTAGTTAGTGTAGTGTGGGATCCCCCCTTTTGGTGTGTTCTTGAAAGTGACTGAATCTCCCATCGCAAATCCTGGACAATTTTTTGGTCTGTTTTTTTTATGTGGGCGGCTATGGAAATTAATAACTCCCTGAGTTATGCCTTGAGAGACTCCCACACCAGTGGTGGAGAAACGCTTCCGGTATCATTTATCTCAATAAATTCCTTAATCCGTAAAATAAGTGTTTTGTTAAATTGGTCATCAGTTAGCAAGGAGTCGTTGAGCCTCCAGAAACGGATCCGTTTATCATAGAGAGTAAAAGTGATATCTAGCGTCACTGCCGAATGGTCGGACCATGCGATAGGGGATATATCTGGATGAGAGATACAATTAAACACTGCTTTATCGACTAGGAAGAAATCAATTCTAGAGTGTGTATGATGGGCCGCTGAAAAAAATGTATAGGACCTGGAAGAGGGGAAATGTGCCCGCCATACATCCATTAGCACAGAGGTGGGCAATTCCGGTCCTCGAGGGCTGCAAACCAGTCGGGTTTGCAGGATATCCTTAATGAATATGCATGAGAGAGACCTGCATACACACTGCCTCAGTTGTATGCAAATCTATTTCATGCATATTCATTAGGGGTATCCTGAAAACCCGTCTGGTTTCCAGCCCTCGAGGATCGGACTTGCCCACCCCTGCATTAGCAGCCAAGAGTCCATTAGTTCTTTCAATTTATGTCTGTGGATGGGTAAAGTAGCTACAAACCCCCGTGAGGTGTCCAGATTAGGCACTCTAACCAAGTTAAAATCCCCTCCTATGATTAGTTTGCCCTTGCAATGTTTCAGAAGGACTTGATGTATACCTGATAGGAACTGTCCCTGCTCCTGGTTTGGAGCATAGACATTTACCAAGGTATATGCTGAACCACCTACGAGTATTTGTAGTAAAAGATACCTGCCAAGGGGGTCCCTAATACATTTGCCTAGCTCAAAGACCAAGTGCTGTGAAAATAATATACAAACTCCAGTATATTTAAAGTGTTTGGTGCATGGGGTAAAGAATTGATGTGGATATTGTCTATTTTTCAAAAGGAACTCATATCTGCTTTTTAGATGAGTTTCCTGGAGAAAAATGATATTGGCTTTATGAGTACCCATCTCTTTAAAGAGTAAATGTCTCTTGAACAGTGTATTAAGCCCCTTAACATTAAGGGAGATCATACGAAATGTAGCCATATTTCCATGTATAATGCGGCCCCCTCCCCCTGGTTCACAATCTCATGTTTCGCTACTTCCCCTTCTCATTCACATCATTCCTCCATGGAAATATACAAATCAACCCCAAGTGTATCACCCCCTGAGCATATACTAAACCTGGCATTGTCATTGCTCTGTCCTCAAAGGCCCATCCCAAAATTAGTTTCCTTGCCCCTGGAAGTAATTGTTGTATATTATGCTCAACAATTCGAGTTTGACTAGCGACCCTTCTGCTTATTATAAAGCGTGTGCAGTATCCCAGTACTATGTAATTCCCCTCCCTTTTCCCCTCTTTCCCCAACCTTTGTCTGCCTTTACCTCCAGGCAGCTCAACAGCTCCCCTTCTCAGGGAGGAAGCTATTGCCATGAACAGTTCGTTAACCCAAGGACTAGTTTCTGATTCGCTAAAGCAGGCCATTTTGAAACCTCTCCTAAAAAAAAACCAATTTGTCAACATCAGACCCGGCTAACTTCCGTCCCATAGCCAACCTACCCATCATTGCCAAGATTATGGAGAAAATAGTTACTAAACAACTCACAGAATACCTGGAGGAACACAAGATCCTGGCACCTTCACAATATGGATTTCGTAAATCCCTAAACACGGAATCACTTCTGATCTCTCTCACGGACTCCATCATCTTGAACATGGACAAAAGACAACCTCACCTACTCATTCTCCTTGATCTTTCTGCAGTCTCTGATACGGTCAACCATGCAATCCTTCTAGACCGGCTCGTAGACATTGGTATCTCTGGTACCGCTCTCGCCTGGTTCCGTTCATTTCTCAGCAACAGATCATTCAAGGTAAAAATCAATAACAAAGAATCACACCCAATCAGCTCTAACCTGGGAGTCCCCCAAGGTTCTTCCCTCTCACCTACCCTCTTCAACATATACCTTCTTCCTCTTTGCCTCCTCCTTTCCAAGCTGAAAATCAAGCATTACATATACGCGGATGATGTTCAAATTCTCATCCCTATTAAGGAGCCTCTACAAAAAATCCCTAAAATTCTGGGACAGTTGCTTCCAGGAAATCAGCTCACTCCTCTCGAAACTTAACCTAGTCATCAACAAAGACAAGACTGAATTCCTCATCATGTCCCATGAAGACAACCTCTTTACTAGAGAGACAATCACTCTCCCTGAGGGTCAACCACAGGAAGACAGCCACTCTATCCCCAACTCCCCTTCAACAATGCCGGACAACCTCAAAATACGTCTTATGTTAGAGATCTAGGTGTTCTCCTGGACAACCAGCTTAACCTCAAAAGATTTGTAAACAACACGACTAAAGAATGCTTTTTCAAATTACAAGTTCTTAAAAAGCTAAAACCCCTTCTGCACTCATGATTTCCGCCTGGTTCGCAATCAATCATACTCACCAAAGTTGATTACTGTAACTCATTGCTGCTCGGGCTCCCTGCGGTCCACCATTAAGCCACTTCAGATGTTACAGAACTCAGCCGCCAGGATCTTGACGAACTCAAAAAGAGGGGACCACATCACGCCATCCTCTACAACCTCCACTGGCTCCCTATTAAATATAGAGTTCTCTACAAAGTCCTCAACCATCATGCACAAAACCTTACACAACCTAGCCCCAATGGATCTCGCCTTCCAGTTCCGCACCCAACAACTCCACCAGACCGATTAGAAGAGCATACCAAGGCACTCTCATTCGTCCCACAAGCTAACCTTCTCTAAGGAATAGGGCCCTTTCCACAGCAGGTCCTACTCAATGGAACTCTCTCCCACCGGATCTCCGACAAGACCCCTGTCCAATTTCTTTCAAGAAAAAACTCAAAACATGGTTATTCAGCCTAGCGTTTCCAGAACCCGCATGTTAACCAATTCATTCTCACCCTAGTCTCAACATACCCTTTCTAATTCTCCTTTCAAGTATGGCATGTTATAATTCGCTCTCAAATACATTCTCATAGTCTCTATTCACCCTTTATCCCTCGATAAGGGCAATTGATACCCTCCGGTCCTATTTCTCATGTCTCTTCTTTCTTTCAAGCTCTTTGCACTTCATCTATCTTCTACTCACCCCTACTGCAACCTTGCCCAAACTGATTAAGGTAATCGATCACTTATTTTAACTTTATTACTATGTAATTCAAATTGTTTATGATATTATTTAACTTTCATACTTTGTTACTCAAGTTTTTTAGATGTTTTTTGTTCTATGTAATTGCTCACAGGCAAGTGTGTTGTTTCACTGTAAACCGGTTTGATTTGTATCCAATGCAAGAAGATCAGTATATAAAAGTCAAAAATAAATAAATAAACTGAATGGCTACAGCTAATTTTTAACATTATTACAAAACAGGAGCTTTATGTTATTAATGCTTCAGACAAGCGTAGTAAGTAACACTTATGATGTACATCACCGTTTTATAAAATATTAACTTATCAACAAGGTAGGAACTTTACCCAAGTAATGAGTGTCATTGAATATATATATAAAACCTTTCGGTATTTGAGGTTATTGATCCTTTGAAAGTAGATCCATTTGAAAACCTTTCAGGTCTTGTCCATGTGGGCTTGCTGGGGATTGGAGTTGCGCTTAAGCCGACTGTTTCTGGTAGTCACCCGTTGCCATCTGGGGTGTTGATCTTTTGGATGAAGTTTCTTTGCGCCTGTCGTTTGCCCAGTTGTCGCTATAAATCCTCGGTCTTTCAGGTTTGTGGTAGCGTCTGCCATGTCGAGAATGCGAGCAGACACAACATCCCAGGTGTAAGTTAAGCCGAATGGATGCATCCATCTGATTTTATGTTCTCCTTCCATAGAAACGCGGTCACCTCCTTCAGTTCCTGTCTGTTTTGAAGAGTGGCTTGTGATAGGTCCGCATAATCGAAATCTCTTGATTTTCCCATGACCACTTTATGTGTTTCCTTGCCACTCCTACTAGTCGATCTTTTAGACTAAAATCATGAAAACATAAATAATGTCTCTTGAATGCCCATTGCTGGGCGCTCTCAAAGCCCTGTGGGCCCTATCCAGTTTTATGGATGACTGTTGACCCCCCTCCATGTTCTGGGTTGGAGTCTAATAAGAATGCGCAAAACCTTCGGATAGAATCTACACAGTCAGTGTTTGCTGCGGTTTCATGGAAGCCTCTGAATCGTAAGTTTCCCCTTCTGGCTCTGTTTTCCAGATCAGCTAATGTGGCATGCATATTCAAATTATCCTCTTGTAGTTCAGAACATAATTCCCGGAGCTGTTTTTGGGATTCTGACTGCATATTCACTCTAACATCTATTTCATCTACCCTGTGGCCCAACATTGCCAGCTCCTCATGAAATTCCCCCATCATGTCCTTTATTTCAGTTTTGAATGATTTTAAATCTTGACGGAGTCTGCAAAACCAGTCTCTGAACTCTGACCAAGTGGGGGCCTCTTCAGAGTTCACACTTAAGGCATCCGCCATCTCAGCGTCCTCCGCTGCGGCGTCCGCACCCGTGGCCTGCTCATCAGCCGCAGCCTCCCGCTCCCCCCAATCTCGGTAAGAAAAAAACTGAAAATCAAGTGTTTTCCTTTTGGCTGTCATTACTGGGTCATTCCCTGCGGGTTCCTGCACTCTGTAGCGCTCGTCAGCCGATTTTTCTTGTGGATCCGCTCCTGTTTCTGTTTAAAGAAATTTAGTTGTGGTGCTGGCAGCTCAGCCAGCCATCAAGCTCGGTGACATCACTTCCTCCCGCAATACTTTTAAGTTTTAAAAATTTCTCCAAGTAGTACTTACTGATTATTTCCAGCCACCAGCAAGGTGATCCTCTCCTCTCAGTGCTCCCACTAGATCATTCAGACAATGCTGCTTGAATGTGCTTTGGACTTGGCCATAGAAGCAGTCCTGCACTTTTCCCTAATCTCTGCCTATTGATGCCCCGGACTGTAAAGGTAAGGGCCCAGTGTTAGTTGTCATCTGAATCCAATTCCTCTTTTACCCCTGCTATTAGAAAACAGAGAGTTAATATTGCAAATGCGTGAAAATCATGGAAGCTATTTGGTTAAGGGTAGTAAACTGCCGCTCCATGCTGGTTACCTCCATGATCTCTTTTCTTTATTTCCATGCTCTAGCCTTTAGGGATCCGCAGCATTTATATCCCATGCCTTTTTTAATTCATTTACTGTTTTCATCCTCACTATTCTCTCTGGAAGACCATTCCAGACATCCACCACCCTCCCATGAAGAAATATCTCCTGATGTTGGTTCTGAGTCCATCCCCCTGCCTGCTTTACACAAAAACGGTTTGAAGTTTATAAAGTGTATAGAATATATTAATCTGATACAAAATGACCCTTCAAGTGATGTAACACATATTATAGGTTATTCTTCTAATCAACCCAAATTTAGGAAAGAATAATAATCCTCTGATATCTTTAAGCTTATCTTTATATAAATAAAGAGATTTATTTTATTTTATTTTTTTATAATCGAACATTCGATCTGAGATATCACATCAGTTTACATTCAGGTACTGTAGGTATTTCCCTATCCCCAGGGGGCTTAAAATCTAAGGGGCGGATTTTAAGAGCCCTGCTCGCCTAAATCCGCCCAAATCCGGGCGGATTTAGGCGAGCAGGGCCCTGCGCGCCGGTGAGCCTATTTTACATAGGCCTACCGGCGCGCACAGAGCCCGGGACTCGCGTAAGTCCCGGGGTTTTCGGAGGGGGGCGTGTCGGGGGCGTGTCGGGGGGCGGGAACGAGTGGCAGCGCCGTTTTGGGGGCGTGTCGGAGCGTTTTGGGGGCGGGTCCGGGGGCGTGGTTACGGCCCGGGGTGGTCCGGGGGAGTGGCCGCGCCCTCCGGACCCGCCCCCAGGTTGCGTCCCGGCGCGCTAGCGGCCCGCTGGCGCGCGGGGATTTACGCCTCCCTCCGGGAGGCGTAAATCCCCGACAAGGTAAGGATGGGGGTTTAGATAGGGCCGGGCGGGTGGGTTAGGTAGGGGAAGGGAGGGGAAGGTGAGGGGAGGGCAAAAGAAAGTTCCCTCCGAGGCCGCTCCGATTTCGGAGCGGCCTTGGAGGGAATGGGGGTAGGCTGCGCGGCTCGGCGTGCGCCGGCTATACGTAATTGATAGCCTTGCGCGCGCCGATCCCAGGATTTTAGCGGGATACGCGCGGCTCCGCGCGTATCTACTAAATCCCGCGTACTTTGCTTGCGCCTGATGCGCCAGCAAAAGTACGCCTATTCGCGCGGTCTGAAAATCTACCCCTAAGTTTGTACCTTGAGGCAATGGAGGGTAAAGATGGTGTGCATAAGCAAATGCCTGGCCAGCACTAAATCAGTTGTGATATATAGAGACGTTTTAACATACCTGCATTCTTTTAAGTCTGAAATAATGGGCAGAGACTTACAATCTCGTTTCTGATTTGCCCATTCATATCCATTGTGCAGCAGGTATCTGAATAAACTGCAAGAAAAAACAAACAGACCGTTTTTAGAAGACCTTTCACAAAAGATCCAAGTATAACTGCACACAACAGCTGGAATCTAAACAGGGATATCTTGTCCATCTTACCTACAAGGTTAATGTGACACTGAACCCGGGATTACGAGTTCTAGAATATGTTACAGAGTTCCTCAGACTTTAAACTCTCTGAGTTTGGAGCTTCAAGTCGCCAACCAAAAGCATCTAACACAAAGTAATAATTCTAAAACCAAGTGTAAATAAATAGTTGTTTTCTATGAAGGATTCTGGGCAAAATATATGCGGTTGCATTCTGAGGCCACAAGTTCCACTCTGCATTGTGTGGCTTTGCAAGCAAAGAGAAAAAAAATTGCAAACAGATTACAATGAAAACTTTAGGGCCAGATGTACTGAAGGAATTTCATCGCTCTGTGTCTATGGAAAAATGCTTAGTATAACTGGGCTGTATTGCTAAAACTGTTTATTTTATGATTGTGCAATATTATAGTTGAGTAATATGAATGTGTTCATTATAATGACGCTTTACAGCAGTTCTCGACTAGAGTTTTCTTATGTGGGTGCAGAATTGGAGATGAAGCTGTATGAGTAATAATAGCAGATATAAGAATATAAGAATTTCCATACTGGGACAGACCAAGGTCCATCAAGCCCTGCATCCTGATTCAACAGTTATTCCTGGGGGAATTCTATGCAAAAAATGTTATAATTTCTGTATAAAAATGTACAAATTCTGCACAATATTTTAACATTTTGCAGGCATTATTTATTCAGATAACACAATATAATCACTGTCTGTGTAATAGCAAATATATAGTGCAGTACAGAAAAATGTTATTACTCAAAGATGCAAAATTTTCATTTATTTGGGCAGACTTGTCCTATCTTAAGGCCTGGTTTCTCCAGATTGCTGTCCCCATGCATGATCTCTCCTCCTCCTCAAGTGAAATGCCCAGTTCACTCATTATCTCTTCTTCTTCAAAGGCTTAACCTCTCTCCCATCCCTTTTCTCCCACCAGAATTTTCCTCCTCCGCCTCTCCAAGTCTTTTCCATAGGTTAGCCTACCACTGCTCCTTTCCTCACTTCCGGCTGACACATACTATTCTTTTCTCCATCCTGGCATTCAAAGACCTACACTGCCATTGCTGCTACTGCTTCCTGGTCGCTGTGCTTTATTCTGTGGAGGCAAATTCAGAATTCTGCGCAAGAGGGGTATTTTGCACAATTCACCCAGGAGTAAACAGTTGCTAATTCAGGCCACAAGTACCTGTCAGGGTCTCAAACAGTAGATAGATCACATGCTGCTATCGCCCAAGGACAAGCAGTGGCTTTTCCCAAATCTGCCTAGGTAAACAGTTTATGGACTTTTCTTCCAGAAACTTATTCAAACATTTTTTAAATGCAGCTATGCTAACTTCCTTTATTTATTTATTTATTTATTTATTTATTAACTTTTATTTACCGACATTCGTGCAGCACATCATGCCGGTTTACAAAGAACTCAGATGGGCGATACAATAAAACATTAAAACAAAGCGATGTATGAAGAATAAAATAAAGTAAAACCATAACAATGTAACCTTGGAACAACATACTATTTATCACATCCTTTGGCAAAGAATTCCATTGCATTGACATTTTCCAACATTCAGGGTCATTAATCAAATTGATTAGGGCCTTATTGTTGGCATTAGGGCCCTAACACCCACGATAAATAATGCAGCGATGCATATGCAAATTTTTTATTTTTCCTGAATGGAAGGAGTTTGGGTGGAGTTAGGGTGGAGTAAGTTAAAATAACGGTGCTTAGCATTGCATGCGATAGTGTAATTAAAAATCGCAAATCCCATTTAGGGCAGGAGAGGGGCGAGGAAGAGAGTAGAGAGAGAGAGAGAGAGAGCCTCTGGGGAGGCACACATATTAGTCAACTTTTTTATACCACTGTAGGAGGGGCAACCAGTAACTCAGGGTGAAGTTTTGGTTGTGGCCTAGGTTTCAGGGGAAGTTTTACATGCACAGTCAGAGGTACGAACAGCACAGTACACATCACTGAAGATTTGATGTGATTTGGGGTAAGGAAGGGTACACAAAGTTGAGATTTGTACATTGTACTCTCGACCTAGCTTGATAGCAGCTAGATAGAGAGTGCATCAAACTAGGTCGAGAGTACGTTGCACAAATCTCATCTTTGTGAATCTTTCCTCACTCCAAATCACATCAAATCTTCAAGGATGGGTAATGTGCATACAAAACTGCCCCCCAAAACCTAGGCCACCACCAAAACCTCACCCCGAGTTACTAGTTGCCCCTCCTACAGTGGTATAAATACTTTATTTATATGAAAGCCTTATAAAGAGTCTCTCTATCTTACCTGGAGTATTGCAGTACATTTAACATGCATTGTGGTATTTCAAAAATTACCCTAACTGTGCCCTTCCCCTTTTTTTTTTTATCACGGACGCTATTCATGCAAAATGTATAGCAAAATGATAAATCTAGGTCTGTGTTGGCTAAAGCATGTGAACAAATCCCTTTTCACTAATCCCATAATGTAAACATAATGATCCAGGAGAAAGCTGGATTCTTTAAAGGTTGTATGACAGGGTTCTCAGCCCATCATTAGTATTTTATCCTCAAAGTATATTTTCTAAGCTAGGGGCAATGGAAGGAGTGTTTTTAGAATTGATCTCATTCCTTAAATCCATCGTTTTGAGGGAGAGGCATCTTGGAGTTTATAAACCTTGGGAGCATGCCCAGTGAGGCAGAGGGTTAGTGAATTGGAAAGCATCTAGAGATTCCCCCAGGATCTTAGAGCAATGGTGGATTAGGCATGGCTGAGGAGGCCAGGAGAAAGGAGTCAAAGATCCCTCCTGGATCTCAACAGAGAGGGAAGTAGGACAGAGAAATAGCGGGGAGAGCTGGAGATCACTTCCTGATCTTGAGCAAGGTTGGAGTCTGAGAGAACAGAAGTAGGGGAGCTAATTGGAGATTCAGTCAGAGTCTCCACTGGAGAAGAAGAGATTTGGACTTTTGAAGACTTGACTTCTTGGTCTGAAGGGAAGGGTGGCCACCCTGTGTCCCAGAGGATTGGGATTGGATATCTTTTTGCCCAAGCGACCAGACAAGTGAGGGTAGAGAGAGATTTCAGGACTTTAGAACAAAGAACTCAGAGAGTCTCGATTTTGGATAATTGGTTTACAGTTTAAGGTTTTGGGAAGTGTACATGACTGTAGACTGGAAGAACGAATAAGCCACTAAGTTATTTCACATCAATTATTGTTCAGATCACATCTTCCAAACAATCTGATTTCTTAATTTATTATGTAAGAGTTATTTCCACCAAGCTGTTCTTGTGATACAGTATCTTAATGTATACCAAAGGGATTTAAAGTAGTAAACAAAGCATATGTAATCTGCAAATTGTAGAAGCAGATATGAAATGCAGCCCAATTAAAAGATGTTTTTACAAAGTGATCATTCAAAATTTAGAAACATTTGATTTTTTCTTTTTCATTTTGTAGTGTGCCGTTTGCAAAATACATATTGGAAAAAATAGCTCGAGACAATATAAGTCACTTCAAATGTACATCTTTAAATAATTCTTATATTGGTTACATAAAATGTATTGCAACTGTAGCAGGTCACCCATCTGGTTCTTTATCCTTAACTAAGGGAGCCACAGATCCAGGGTTGACTCTGGACTAGGTAGAAGAATTCTCTTCTGGGGCCCTGGGCACAATCACACTGGCTCACACTCTAGGTAGAAATCTCACCAAGGTGCAATATTGTCCAGAAAAGGAGCAAGAAAACAACCGAGTAGAATAGGCAGAAAATAACACTCAAAACAGTGTCCAACCATGCAGATCTTACAATGGAATCAGCAGGAAAAACTCAAAAAGGAGTCCAGAAGCGGTATTCAACATAAATTGTTTACTGTAATTTAAACAACAATATCCAAAAAGAGCATCCAAAAGATCAAAATGAGGAAAGCAGGAGTCTCCTTGTCCATTCTAAAGTTCTTTCACTCCTTTTCTACCTCTTGCACGTTCATCCTTAGCCAACATATCCTCAGCAGTTGTTGAGATCCGGGAGGGATCTTTGACACCTTTCTCCTGGCTTCCTCCGCCACGCCTAATCCACTGTTGCTCTAAGATCCTGGGGGAATCTCTAGCTGCTTTCCAATCCACTAACCCTCTGCCTGACTGGGCATTTGCAGTAAATATAACCAGTATGGCTGCCTAATATGTAGCTATGCAAATGGTAGTATAGAGTGTAAAAAGTGAATTCATAAACAAATATATGATAAAGAAAGCCAAAGGGGTCATGTACAGACTGAACCTGAAAATCTCATTTTAACCCTCCTGGGTTGAAAGCAGATTAATGCTACCATTGTCTCCTAATATTTGAGGAAGCTACTTTTCAACCTATCCATGATGCTGGCAGGTGCTTCCTATGGAGTTTCCATTTCTAAAGCCGACTGGGTGGCTGGGCGATGGCAATTCAGTATCCTGCATACCATGCACAGAGAAATGAAATCCCCACATATACTTCCACAGACCTGCCGACACTTTGCCTCCAGCACTACTCACCCCTAAAGAGGCTCAGGGCAGTTTTCAAAAGGAGTTTAACTGCTGGTAAATATCCATATAACTATGGAAATTCCTTTGAAATCCTCTTTATGTACAGCAGTGGCATGGTAATAGCCCTGCTTCAGTGTTTGCATGTATTTGAGCATTGTCATGACGTTTTGTCTTTAAACTACGGTATCAATTTTCCATTTTGTCTTTTTTTTTCTCATTCTGAGACTAATAATAAAAATTCTCTTGAAAAGAGAAACAAAAGTTTTTTTGGATTGTATTAATATATTATAAATGCAGCCTTGAGGCTACAGTTCATATAACTAGCTGTGTCATAGTACCTAAGTTAATAGAGTATTATACCATTCTCTGCTTTTTCTGTGCGCGCGCAGTACGCTAGTCAGCAGAGCAAAATACTAAAATAATTCTACTGTACTTTATTCTCTGTGTGTTCTTCATTACATACAGAGGGTTCACTGTAGTGTAGTCACACTAGTGTCAGTGTGTCACACACATCCACTTCATTTTAAGAAATAAAGATTAAAACATCTTTTGTCTAGCCCTGCAGCAGATAAAATCACATCATGTCAGGCAAAGGTACCAGAAGACATAGAAAGCCTGCAGTTGTTGGTAGGGAATTTGTTAGCAAGACAACAGTTAGTCCCCCAACTAAAATAAGGAAGGTTTTTTTTCAAATCCAAAATGTCAGCAGGAGAGGCAGGCATGTCAAGCCACAAAAAATTGAAATTTGGGGAAGATATACCAATTCCATCAGTATCTCAGTCAGATCCTGTTATATCAGTGAAAAGGCACTAGTAGCAGTCGCAGAGTACAACCATCAGTGCCTTTAGAAGAAATACAAGTTGCAGATGATACAAAATTGTTCAGAGTGGTTAAATCACAAGCAGATTGTGATAAATTGCAATAAGACCTTCTGAGACTGGAAAATTGGGCATCCAAATAGCAGATGACATTTAATGTGGATAAGTGCAAGGTGATGCATACAGGGAAAAATAACCCATGCTATAGTTATACAATCTCAGGTTCCATATTAGGTGCTACAACCCAAGAAAGAGATCTAGGCGTCATAGTGGATAACACATTGAAATCATCGGTTCAGTGTGCTACGGCAGTCAAAAAAGCAAACAGAATGTTGGGAATTATTAGAAAAGGAATGGTGAATAAAACAGAAAATGTCATAATGCCTCTGTATCGCTCCATGGTGAGACTGCACCTTGAATACTGTGTACAATTCTGGTCGCCGCATCTCAAAAAAATATAGTTGCGATGGAGAAGGTACAGAGAAGGGCGACCAAAATGATAAAGGGGATGGAACAGCTCCCCTATGAGGAAAAAGATTAAAGAGGTTAGGACTTTTCAGCTTGGAGAAGAGATGGCTGAGGGGGGATATGATAGAGGTGTTTAAAATCAAGGGAGGTCTAGAACGGGTTAATGTGAATCAGTTATTTACTCATTCGGATATTAGAAAGACTAGGGAGCATTCCATGAAGTTAGCACATGGCACATTTAAAACTAATTGGAGAAAGTTCTTTTTCACTCAACGCACAATTAAACTCTGGAATTTGTTTCCAGAGGATGTGGTTAGTGCAGTTAGTATAGCTGGGTTTAAAAAAGGATTGGATAAGTTCTTGGAGGAGAAGTCCATTACCTGCTATTAATTAAGTTGACCTCGAAAATAGCCACTGCTATTACTAGCCACAGTAGCATGGAATAGACTTAGCTTTTGGATACTTGCCAGGTTCTTATGGCCTGGATTGGCCACTGTTGGAAACAGGATGCTGGGCTTGATGAACCCTTGGTCTGACCCAGTATGACATGTTCTTATGTTCTTATGATGTAACCTAAAGCACCAGTAGTACAATCCCTTACTGCAACAGTTTTGTCATCCCCTTCCTCTGAATCAGAGCTTGAAGAATCTCCCTTTAAAGGATTTCTTGAAGCAGAGATCGGAGAGGGCAATAGCTGAAGATTCAGTATTAGAAGGTTTAGTCAGTACTGTGCTAGCTTCCACTTCACTGACAAAGAAGAGTGGCAAGAGCTGATGTTGGTGTGGGAGAGCAGGTCACACTGATGGTACAAGAAGAGAGGATGAGTGAATTCTCTGCCCCAGTTCCTCAGGCTCCATTTGTCTCCCCTGCCATGTCAATGCCAGCAGCATCATCCACCCCCAAGAATGAAGATAGAGGCAAGGGATAATGAAAGAAATCTATGATCTGGAGCCATTTTCAAATTAGGGAGGACCCATTCTTTGTGCATTGTAACTATTTTGCGAAGGACAATCAGCCAAGGGAAGCAACTGGGCCACTTAAGTAATTCTGGGATGCAGCATCACCTGAAGAAGCAACATCCTCTTCAATATGCTCCTGGGGATGGTAGTAGCAGTATTTAGGGGTCTCTTCTGCAAGACAGAGGACACTAGTCTTTGTAAAGGGGAAGAGTGTTCCTCAAGCTGTTTCCCAGACTTCAACTCCTTCTACCAGTCAGGCGGCAGGTCAGCAGCAGCAATCCCCAGCTATATCTAAGAAATGAAAGCCCACAATGGAGGAAAAGGGATTGGAGTTTGGTGGAACTGTCAGGTAGTATGCAAAGTGGTGACTAGGGTTATTGGTGAGATGATCGCTTTAGACTATCAGCCCCTGCAGGTAGTGGAGAACATGGGTCTCAGGCATTTGCTGCAGCTCTTAGCACCAAACTATAAAGTGCCCAGCAGGACCACTTTCAGCAGAAAGGTCAACCCCAGTTTGTACAAGCATTGCCATAGCCATCTGCAGGTGCTGCTGGCAAAGGCACAGGGGGGCAGTGTGCATTTCAGAAGCAACATCTGGACATCCACAAATGCCTCACACTCCTCCTCTCTGATGGCACATTGGTGGGATCTGGCTGAGGTAGGGGCAGGCAACAGCTCCACAGGGGCCAGAGTAACAGGACACAGGTGAGCTTTGCTGCACACACACCTGGTGGACGGTTCCCATACCTCTGCCAATATTTTAGCATCTATTAGACAAATGCTCGAGGGCTGGCAGCTGGATCAGAGAGCCAGAAGTCTTAATGCAGAGTTCTTTGTCACTGACAATGACTCTAATATGGTAAGAGTCATTGACAGGGGATATCAGGGTGTACAATGCTTCACTCACACCCTGCACCTAGCAGTAAAGGAGACCCTGGGGCTGGGGTCCAGGGACACAGGCACGTGTACCTGTGTGGTTTACTAGATAAGTATAGAAAAATAGCTGGGCACTTCAACCAAAATGTGAAGGCAGGGGACCTTCTCCGTGAAAAGCAGGAGGAATTAGAGACGCCTCGCAAGCGGCTTATATATAGATGTGGGTATACTCTGGAATTCTACCTACACAATGCTGCAGAGGCTAGTGGAGCAGCAGACACCACGTTATGATCTGTCTCAGAATGGAGATAACTGTGAAAATTCCCTAGGGCACCATGATTGGTTAGTCATGAGACAGCTTGTGAAAATCCTGAAGCCCTTTAAGGATGCCACAGAGGAGCTGAATGCTACAAGTGCCACCTTGGGAGATGTCATCCCTATAGTAAACCACCAAGCAAGTGGAGATCAAAAGCACACCAAAGGATAAATCCAATAAGGCAAGGGTGTGTTAGAAAAAGTAAAGCATCCACAGGCACAAAAGTTTTTATTCAATCAACATTACAACCAGGCAGGCATATCTTGCTTATTGAAGCAGTTGAACAAATTATGATAAAAGCATTGTAGGACCTACAATGTCTGCCTGATAATAATGTTGATTGAATAAAAACTTCTACTGCTACTTCAGAAAGGCTTTTGTGCCTGTGGATGCTTTACTATCCCTATAGTAAAATATTGTTAGAAAAGTTGGAAGGCTTTCAGCAGGAAGAGGGAATGAGAGGTGAGATGCTGTGTTATTTGGTGTCCTTAGAAAAGCAGGTGACAAAGAGACTAGGACCTCTGACCAGAAACCCTACATACATGCTCGCTATATTATGTGATCCACTTGTGAAAGGGAGATTTGCACTACAGGCCAGCAATCTGATACATATAAAGAGCATGCTGACAGAGAAAGACTATCAACTAGAGCGTCAGAGGTTGAGGCAGAGAGGGATGTAGCAGAGGAAACACCATCATTGCTCAGGTCAGACAGTAGTGTAAGTCAGAGCAGCACCTTATCATTGCCACCTAGCACTCCCTCCAGCATAGTAAAATGGAAACAATCCTCACTTCTGACCCAGGAGATCACAAAAGCAGCTGGGAAGAAAGATAAATGTCCGATGCCAGCAAAGGAGCCGGCAGCTCAAATCTCAGTGACCCGCTATCTCACAGAGACCATCAAGGGCAAAGAGACAGAGGTGCTGGCATATTGGTCTCACAAGTCCAGCATCTGGCCAGACCTAGTGAGAGTGGCTCAGCTTTGTCTCTCTTGCCCACCAAGTGTCCCCAGTGAAAGAGTGTTTTCATTGATAGGAGACATCATATGCCCTCATAGCTCCAGACTGTCACCACACTTGATGGAGAAGCTAGTGTTCCTTAAAATTAATCTGCCTTTGCTTGGCTTTCTAGATTTGCCATGCAAGTGACAAGACGAATGAAAGGAACTTGAAGGTCCTGTTGCTGGCTGCTGTGCCTACCTACCTGCCTTGCCTTCAATGGGGCCTACATCCAGCAACCCTGGGATTCTGTCAAGAAAAAGGGAATCCTTCTAAATGGAATCCAGCATTTTTTGACAAATTATTGTTTTAGGAACCTAGCAACCAATCTGTGTACAACCTTTAAATTAGCTCCTCTGTATTCCTGCACACCAACTTTTATAATATGCCTTTTAATTCCCCCCCCCCCCCCTTTTCAAGTTTAGTAAAGAGAAACTCAATCAATAAACAACCCTTTCCAATCCCAGTCACAACCCCCGTCCATCCTACAGCACCCAAATATCCCTCAACAGCCCTGTACCCCCTTCAAGTGGGAAAATTTTTGGGATCCGAAGGGAGAGCCACCCCAACAACATTCCCCCAACCATACTCAAATCCAAAACCAACCCAAACCTATCCTTCCCCTAACCCATAATCCTCACCATTTAATCCAAACCTTTGAAAAAGAACCCAAACACCACCCCACCACTTTCCCTTCCAAATTCTTCAGATTCTCCAACCAGCCTCTCATGTATGTAAATACACAATAACAGTTGCCTTTTGCATCGATTTCAGTCCACAGAAAGCAAAACATTTTTTAAAAAATGCATTGTTGCACTCCAAAAAAAAAAAGTTAAAAAAAAACAAACCCCCACCACAGAATCACAAATGGAAAAGTTTAAAAAAAGGAGAGAAATAGCCCAAATTAACAATTACTTTTGCTTTGCACAGTCTTTAGTCTCAATTTGCCAGCTCCTGCCAATCCAATAATAAATCCAAGTTGAATAACAAATAACAAAAGAAAAAGATATACAGATCCAAAGGAAATTCAGTAAACAAACGTCAGCACATTCAAATACAAGAAACCACCAACACTAAAGAACAGGATTTTGAACCAGTTTAAAGGGATTCAGGCTAGCACAGCAAAAAAAGAAGAAAAGAGCAGTCAAAACGCAAGATCCTGCAAATAAGATGATTGCATCTCATATCCACCAGCCAATCACCACTCCCTCTACCAACATGATAAGTCATTTTTCTTACCAAACCATGGTTGCGGAAAACTTGTGCAGACAAAACTAATAAAGTTTGAAACATGGTGTACTCCAGCCATGTCCTGAGAGAAAAATCAAATTCACCTAAAGCATAGCTGACTGCAATGAAACAAAAGTCTGCGCATATGTCAAAAAAAAACAAAAAAAAAACGACAGCATTATAGTCTCTGAAATAAATTAGCGGGGCGCGTTCTAAGATTTGAAAAATAAACTGGAAAATTAGTGCATTAAAGAAGAAACAAAAGAAATTACAGCTTCCATCTGCAGACAAATTCTCTCCAATAGTATCTTGACCACTTCTCCTGCCAAATTCAACAATAATTGTAACAAAAAATTCACATTCACCCAACATATAGCCTCCTCCACACGGCCTTCCCAATGATTATGCAGCCACTGTTCAACTGCAGACACCATATCCAAAATGACAGGAGCTCCGTGGCAAAAAGATGTAATCTAACTGGATAAAGCATAGCATATCAGATGTTTAGCTTTTGCAGCTCCTTTTTGACAGCAGTGAATTGTTGCCGCTTCCTCTGCAGATCTGGTGAAAAACTAGGAAAAATATAGATATGGTGACCCTCAAAACACAGATCTTCATAATCCCACACTGCATTCATAACTTTTCACTTGTCTGTAAAATAATGGAGCTTGACAATACTTGCCCACGGTCTTCCACCTTGATTTGACATTGGGGCCAAGGCTCTATGTGCTCAATCCAGCTTTATGGGTCCATGACTCTCCTCCATTTTTAGCAGAGTAGATAACCATTTAGAAAAGAATTCAACTACATCAGCACCTTCTATTAGTTCTGGGTCACCTAAAATCCTAATGTTGCACCGGTGAGATGGTTCTCCAGGTCATCCAGATTTTCTAATATTTATTTTTTATTTTTATTTTTTTTTTATATTTTTAAATATTTATTTTTTTTTATTTTTTTTAATATTGCTGATTTTTTAAATATTTTAATATATTTTTTTAATATTGCTGATTAATTTTTATAGAGTTTCTCCATTTTAGCACAGAAACATAGAAATGACGGCAGAAGAAGACCAATCGGCCCATCCAGTCTGCCCAGCAAGCTTCACACTTCTTTTTTCTCATACTTATCTGTTTCTCTTGGCTCTTAGTAACCTTTGGTTCTATTTCCCTTTCACCCCCACCATTAATGTAGAGAGCAGTAATGGAGCTGCATCCAAGTGAAATATCAAGCTTGATTAGTTAGGGGTAGTAACCGCCGCAATAAGCAAGCTACACCCATACTTATTTGTTTACCCAGACTATGTTATTCAGCCCTTATTGGTTGTTTTTCTTCTCCCTTGCCGTTGAAGCATATGCTGGATATGTGTGAAGTATGTTTTTCATCTCCCCTGCTGTTGAAGCAGAGAGCTATGCTGTATATGCATTGAAAGTGAAGTATGCATTGAAAGCCTTGATGGCTTGGTTAACATGATTTGGTTAACATGATTTGCAGGCGGTATATAAAATTTTAATAAGCAATAAGGTTCTCACATACACACTCCCACTCTCACAGGCTCCCTTATACACACAAACTCTCACTCCCACACACATAGGCTGTCTGTCAATCCCCTAACCACATATACACTTTCTCTCAGGGTCTCCCCCTCTCTTCTGGGCCTCTACTTTGGCTGCCATGGGATGGGTGGTGGCCTGCTGCAGGGCCTCCTCTTTGGCTGCTGCGGGATAAGGTCTGCAGTGGCCCTGGCCTCCTCTTTGGCTGCCACAAGATGGGGTCCATAGCAGCCCTGCTGCAGTTGCCCTGATTGGTTGTGTCTGAGCCTAAATTGAGTGGGCCACTGCCTACTCAGGCTTACCTGTGGCTACACTAATGCTCAATGCTATGACCATCAGATTTATAATGACCTTATATTTCTCAGGAAAATAGCTAGAGCAATGATCTATTTTCTGAAGCAAACAGTGGTGGTGGCTTGGTTAAAAAAGTAGATTCAAATACAGATAACTTACAAATTTGTACATGTGGGGACCTCTCCTTCCCCAATATACCTCCTTTTGGAGTTACAGTATACTAAATCGTTTGGATAGGGGAGACTGCTTTTATCTTGTTAAGCTTGGGAAATGTTTGATTGTTTTATACTGCAGTGTTGCTATAAGACCACTAAATGGCATTTTAGATGGGTGAGCACTGTATAGTTGTCTGAAAATGTGCTTTGGGAAAAATAGTGGTTTGGCCTGTTTTGACTGGACTGATGCAGGTTTAGTGGAATATATAAAAGCTTGGAGTTTTGGTGGGCATTTGCCCTTTCCAGAAGTGGGGTAGGATATTGGGACCTCCAGAAATCCAGGAGGATCTGCAAGAGTAGCCAGCCTGTGGGCTGGTAGGCCCAGGGACACTCTCGATGGGGAGTGGTAGGAGCTCTTCCCCTCAAGTGGACAGGCCCAAGGCCACAAAGGAGATGTTCCCTCCTCCCCCTAAGGACATTACCAGAGTGGTGAAATGGAGAGGCCAGTAACCAGAGGGTGCAGTGTTTTCTCTTTTGTCCTCCTCCCAAGGAATTACCCAAAAAGTGACGAGCAGGAGTTCAAGAGTGGAGTAAATCCAAGTAGTGGAATGCTCCAGAAGAGTCCTTGATATGCAGTGAGCCGGGGAACCTGCACTGGGAGGAAAGTGGTGGAGACCAAAAGAAAAAGGATCAAAGACCATATGAGCATGAGAAAATCTATGTGAAACAGAAAATTGCATGTGGGCCCCTTTAGATGTGAATTTAAGTATAGGTAAGCATAAAGGGAAACCCCATTTCTCAAACAAGCATGGAAGCTGGGTAAAGCGTAGAAGGAGCATATAACTCTCACAGTTAGTTTGATTTCTAACAATGAGAGTAATGTAATTATAATTTTCCCAAAATCCTGACTATAGAATGCCCATAAACTTCTGATAAATTCAGCATAGTGTTCATATCCATATATATAGTCAGTCACATCCATGTAAACAGTTGCTGGCTGGTTCATCCAGATAACAAAGAAAAGTGTTTTGAATTTGACTATGGTGTCTTCTGCATTTATTTGGCCAGCACTATTGGATGTTTGGGACTGGAGTTCATGAGGGGAGTGAGGGGGATCCTCCCTGTTCAATCAGAAAAAGGGGGAAATTTATTTTTTTTTTGGAACCCAGGCTGTATTTATACAGGTCCATGTCATGATCTGCAAGACCAATAGAAGAGCCCACAAAATGAATTTGAGAGGGATAACCCTTAAACAATAGGAAAATCCCATTCCGTCAGGGTAAGGTTACACATGTGTTCTAAATACACAGAAGGGTAATTTTATAATTGTGCAGATAGGGCTAAAGTGTGTGTGTAGCTTGTACATGCAGACTTTAGCCAACATTTTAAGAGCAAACTTATGCACATAAGTTCACTCTGGACGTGCTTGACTAATTGACTCAGTTTATGCTCAGATTAACTTGCACAGTTACACCTCCTCTTTGGAGGTCATAACATGTCTTAGCTTTTGCGCAGATGCTTTTATAATCAAAAAAGTATGCACATGCCCCCCCCCCCCCCCCTCACGCCCCCAGGAATGTCTCCCTCCAGTTTGCTGAAAAGGACACCCATAACCAGGTTATGCTTAAGAAGTCCTGGATGATTTTATAACAGCCACATACATGCACAAATATGGCTTTGTACAAGTACATGGCTTTGAAAATTCAGCCAAAAGAGATTAAAATAAAACAGTTTCTTTGTGTTTTGTTTTTTTTACAAAACAGAAATAGCAGTAAAATGAAATTAGAAAGGACAACAATAAGGACAATGCATAGGTTTTGGTGCTGGCCCAAAACTCCTGGTCAGATTACAGTTCTGGCCTGGTGGCAGAAGACAACAGATTTTTGCTGTCATAGCTGCTGTTTTTCCAGGATTATAGAGTAATTCCTGCTCATTCTTATGTGATTTTCTTTGTCAGCATTAGGAAATGTTCATCTCCAATATCTACTAGAGACTCCATCCTGATCTGGGTTAAGTAATAAGCCACTGGCTGAATTTTCCAGGAGTGGTGTGCGACTGTCTTCCAGCGCAAACCAGAATCCGAAGCAAACAGCAATCCCTTCCATGTTGGAGACGTATTAATTATATTTCTGGCCATCTGCTTGTTCCAGATATTTTTGGATAATTATTATTCATACCCCTTAAATTGAAAGGGTTTGGAGTTCAGATTTCTAAAAAAAAAAAATGTGTAGGGCCCCTTTGGGATCCCTACTAAAAAGTATTAAGGTCATGCTGTGCAATGTAGGTAAGAAAACTCTATCATCTTTGCCAGAGCACCCCCATCGAAGGCTGATTCAGTGGTTTATTCTAGCTTTTTATACAGGGTGGCTAACAGAGCACCTAAAAATGAGGACACACCTTCAAAAAGGAGGTCAAAATTGAATTTGCAAATATAATTAACAGAAATTAATTTAAAAACATTTACACAGATGTGACATTACAAATTATTACTATAATTTAAAAAAGAAATACAATTCACCCTATTGTAGATGAAGCTGACCAAGTAATGCAGATTATAACTTTTGGAATTCAGGTACAATAATTCCATACCCCTAAGACTTTACTATCTATGTCAGGTTTGGCCAACTCCAGTCCTCGAGAGCCACAAACAGGCCAGAAAGATCTGCATGCACAGCCTTCATTGTATTTAAATCTATCTCATGCATATTCATTGTGGATATCCTGAAAACCTGGCCTGATCATGGCTCTTGAGAACTGGAGTTGGCCATCCCTGATCTATGTGGTTTCTTTGCCACAATTTTTGCTCTTTCTCCCCACAATCCTCCAACTATCTATGGAGGTACCCTGCCCATACCTTCCATCTCCCTCATCCAAACCCCACTCACTCTATCTCCCCCTTTCCAGCAGATCCCTGAGCCTCTCCCCCTGGCCAACAGCAGATACAGATCCCCTCTCCCAACAGAAGGTCCCACTCTCCCATTCCCCTGCTCCCTTCCCAACACTAGGTCTTGCTCTCTGCACACTCATTCTCTATGGCGAGCATGCATGCACACACATACACAGAGCCGGTGCAAGGGTGTTGGGCGCCCTAGGCGACCCTTGTGCTGCCCCCCACCTGTTTCGACACCAACTGTGTGCACACAGTCTCTACTTCTCTTTGCCGCGAGCAGGATAGGCCCCCATTGCGGCACCATGTGGCTGCTCTTCGGCGCCCCCTACAGCTCAGCGCACCAGACGACCGCCGAAGTTCACCTAATGGAGGCACCGGCCCTGCACATACACACACTCTTTCATTGTGCCGTTGCTCATGTATTCAATAAGGAACTGCTTCCCTCCCTCCTTGCCAGCAGGCCTTGCAGTAATATTACATAAAAGTTATATGCTGGCTGCCAGCCCTTACCCAGTCTGCAGCAGCACCTTTTCCCCTCTCCCCTCCCCACACCAGGTTTCTCCACTCTCGCATACACTTGCTCAAGGGCTCACCGGTTCTCTCCTCTGAGCTCAGGCTGGCTGCCACACATGGACATTGCTACTTGTAAGTTCTCTTGCAGAGAGTCAGTGCCCCACCATTTTACAGTCACCACAGCACTGAAGCTTCCCCTGACACTCCCCCTCCCTTCCTGAGACTAACCTGCTTTTCACTTTCACATCCACACAGCTTTGCCATTGGCTGTGTCCCACCCTGCTCTCTGCTCTGCTGATTCCTGGCCCTTCATAAACACTGCTAGAGTCTGCCTGCTGTGTTGTGAGGTAATGTGAAGGGGGGGAGGGGGAGGCCAGGTCGGGCCCCCTAGGTAGAGAACAGATGCCATCCAAAAGGTGAACATATGGACACCCTATTATTGTATCATTGAGTAACCCCCTTCCCCCCTGGTGTGTTGTGTGGACTTTTTGAGTTAGAGTTTGAGGGAGCAGAATCCTGTTCCTCTGCAAGAAAGATGGATTTGTCAGAGCTCTTAGCTGGGTCCATTGAAAAACTATTTTCTTTTTGTGATATGCTGAAGTGAATTTATGTTTGTGCCCATTTGATTATGATATCCAAGCTGTTGCGCTTGATTTGCTGCTGAAAGCTGCCTAAACTCTTTTTTTTTTTTTTTTACACTATTCACTGACCTGGCTCATCTGTCCTGCCTATTCACCCACCCCAGTCTCCATCAGTCTTTGAATTCCAAACATTAAGCAAAATACATAGAAAAAAAAAAAGAAAAAGGGAGGCTGCATATATTAAAAATAAACAAAAAACCCAAATTCTACAAAAGGACATTGAAAGCAGCTATATGGTCATCCTTACACACATTCAGTTCTCACTACTGCCTAGACAGACTAGTGGTGATGGACAGTACAGTAGGCAATGCAGTACTAAACTATGTCCTAGGGAAGTAGTCAACTGTCCACACTGGAGTCTGGATTGCAAACAAGAAAGATACTCAGAATTTGTATGCAAGAATGCAAATAGGAGCAAAAGCTACAACGCGCATAAGAGCAAAAGCTATGAGGCGCATAATTGCAACCCTCAGCTTGGGACTCCCCAAAGATCATGTCTAATTCAGCCCTGCTTATCAATGGAAAAGAGTGTTTACTTAACATAAATGGTGTTTTCCTAGAAAGCAGGATGAATTAGACATGACCTTCCTGCCCTCCTCCCTGGAGAACATACTAAACCTCTATTAGCTTGGATACGGACTGAGGAGACAAGGTCAATGCCTGCACGAGAACACCCGTACATGGTCAGTAGAACTCAAAAGTTCTACCAGCTTTAAGAGACAATACCGTTCAGTGCCGCCTGATGACATCATCCCCATAGATCATGTCTGTTTTGACCTATTTATGGAAAACACTGTATACAGTAAGCAAACTTACTCCTACTTACTTATCTGAGTCTCATAACAAAGCCCATTTTCATGATCAGATACCAGAAACATCAATTTGACAATATATACTCTGCATTAATCAGAAAATCTAGTTTATTTATTTTAATCTAAGATTTCATCACCAGGAATGATTTCATCTATGCAGATGTTAAACAAGAGTTTGTTCTGTAGTAATGACAATGATATGATATGTTAAGTTTGCCGGCTTGTGGGCTATCCCCACAAGCCGGCACAATCACCTAACACCACCACCAACAGACCATGCTTTGCTGCGGGGACACAGTCGCCATCTTCTTCCCAGGGCTTCCCTTTGCGCGCAAATGACATCGCATGGCTGGGAATTTAAACTCCAGCAATGGGTTGTCTGCCGTCCGCAGTGGCGAGTTGTTCCTCCGCATCCCAGATTCTGTCTCTCCAGTTCCTGCCTACCTGATCGCCTCAAGCCTGATTCTGCCTCGTCTTTCCAGTTCCTGCCTAACTGCCCGCCTTGTCTCTCCAAGTTCTGCCTGCCTCCTTGCTCCAAGCCCAGCCTGCCCTCGGACTGATTACCGGATCTGACCTCAGCCTGGGCCACGACCATCCTTGCCCGCCACCTGTCTCTGACCCTAGCCACAACTGGGACCTCTCTCACTACTACTCTCCATGAGACACATACATAAATCCTGCTGGCCCCCCGGAACCCAAGGGCTCAACCTAAGGGGAAAGGGGCTGGTATAGGTGAAGCCTTAACACAGTCTCGCACCAGCCTAGTCTCACCAGCTGTTGGGGAGGACCTACAGGGCCTTCCCTGTAGGTTCAGTCAACCTCCCCTCAGCACCAAGGATCCACCCTTCTTACTGAGGCCATTGACCCAGCAGTTGTTTCTTTACTCCAGGCCATCCTGTGCCTGGCCTAAAGAGTAGACAGACAGACAGACGCTGACAATCAATATGAATGCCCTAACTTCAGTACCAGCTCCTCTTGCCCCAGTCACCGTTTCCCCTAATGCCTCCATTGTATCCAGGCTGGTATTCCAGCTTCCAGTGCCATCTCACTATATGGATTGATCCAAGATCCTCTCGCTCCTTGGCGGCATGGCATTAGCCTGGGCTTCCCCGTATGGGAGAGAGAGGACCCCGTGCTCCACAGTATGCACCCCCCTGCGCGCGCCAACCCTGGATTTTATAACATGCGTGCGGCAGCGCACACATGTTATAAAATTGGGCATAGATTTGTTCGCGCCGGGTTGTGCGAACAAATCTACGCCCGCGCATAACTTTAAAAATCTACCCCTACATTTTTTGACTAGCTTTCTAAAGCTAATACTCTCCCTTCAGGTCAGAATTCAAATGAGAAATAGATGGCATTTACATCACACTAGTTTTATTTTAAGGATCAAAATCCAAAGAGTTGGAAAATGCAGGTTTCCAGATATATTTAGCTTTTTGGATTGTATTCATGATTTTATTAAGTTATAGGTTATAAAAATAAATGACTAAATTATGATATAATCTGGTACTTAAAAATGTTTACATCATCTTTTGGAGATAAGGTATAAATAGCAGGACTGTGATTCTGAAAGGCTGAACACAATCAAAAACACAGAAATTGTGCCCTTTCTTCCTAGTTCATAATCCTCACAATCCAAAAGTCAATTAATTTCCTCTTCATATCCAAATGCTACAATGCTCAGCACTATTGGTGTCTAATCAACTTCTCCAAGTGCTAAAACCAGGAAATCCTATTACAGCCTATTGCACCTCAGCCTAGGATATCCTGAAATACCACTTTCAAGAATATAATTTCATGAAACAGACTACTAGACTAATTTAACCTAGAAGTAAAGGAAAGTTGACACATCCATACTCTCCATCAGCCAAATGTACAAAATCAGCTAATGCACAGTACCATTACCAGTCCTGATGGTTCATGGATTTACTGTTGGTCAGTATTTCTTTTCTTCAAGATACCTCAAATATGTGGAAATAAAGGTCAATCATACCTATAAGGGAGCCTGGACCGACGTGCCGCAAATGCGCAGTAAAGAGCAGCTGGGACCGATGGGCTGCGCATGCGCGGAAGAGATAGCTCCGATGGACGTGCTGATTTGACGCCCCAAGGCAGAGCGATCATCCCTCTGATGCCGGGGAAGGGGGGAGGGAGCTGGGACGGCCGGCACATGCACGGGATCGTCCCTCCGACGCCGGAGAAGGGGGAAGAGAGCTGGGACGGCCAGCGCATGCATGGGATCATCCCTCCGACGCCGGGGAAGGGGGGAGGGAGCTGGGACAGCCATGAGACACCTCGCGAGATCCCCTTCGGCCGCCGCTGCAGCTCCTGCCACCACCACCCACCTCCGGCCCTTCGTGGTGCTGGGGGAGGGGGGAAGGTCAGTCAGACCGACAAAGCCTGAGCCCGTCCCTCCGCCGCTGCCGGGGAATGGGGGAGGGAGTTGGGACAGCCGGAGCACTGCAAATCTCGCCCGTTTTAACGGGCATTAAGGCTAGTAAAAATATATAAGGCTATATCTTTTTATTAGCTTAACAATGTAAGAACATAAGAACATAAGAAAATGCCATACTGGGTCAGACCAAGGGTCCATCAAGCCCAGCATCCTGTTTCCAACAGTGCCCAATCCAGGCCATAAGAACCTGGCAAGTACCCAAAAACTAAGTCTATTCCATGTAACCATTGCTAATGGCAGTGGCTATTCTCTAAGTGAACTTAATAGCAGGTAATGGACTTCTCCTCCAAGAACTTATCCAATCCTTTTTTAAACACAGCTATACTAACTGCATGAACCACATTTTCTGGCAATAAATTCCAGAGTTTAATTGTGCGTTGAGTAAAAAAGAACTTTCTCCGATTACTTTTAAATGTGCCCCATGCTAACTTCATGGAGTGCCCCCTAGTCTTTCTACTATCCGAAAGAGTAAATAACCGATTCACATCTACCCGTTCTACACCTCTCATGATTTTAAACACCTCTATCATATCCCCCCTCAGTCGTCTCTTCTCCAAGCTGAAAAGTCCTAACCTCTTTAGTCTTTCCTCATAGGGGAGTTGTTCCATTCCCCTTATCATTTTGGTAGCCCTTCTCTGTACCTTCTCCATCGCAATTATATCTTTTTTGAGATGCGGCGACCAGAATTGTACACAGTATTCAAGGTGCGGTCTCACCATGGAGCGATACAGAGGCATTATGACATTTTCCGTTTTATTCATCATTCCTTTTCTAATAATTCCCAACATTCTGTTTGCTTTTTTGACTGCCGCAGCACACTGAACCGACAATTTCAATGTGTTATCCACTATGACACCTAGATCTCTTTCTTGGGTTGTAGCACCTAATATGGAACCCAACATCGTGTAATTATAGCATGGGTTATTTTTCCCTATATGCATCACCTTGCACTTATCCACATTAAATTTCATCTGCCATTTGGATGCCCAATTTTCCAGTCTCACAAGGTCTTCCTGCAATTTATCACAATCTGCTTGTGATTTAACTACTCTGAACAATTTTGTGTCATCTGCAAATTTGATTATCTCACTCGTCGTATTTCTTTCCAGATCATTTATAAATATATTGAACAGTAAGGGTCCCAATACAGATCCCTGAGGCACTCCACTGTCCACTCCCTTCCACTGAGAAAATTGCCCATTTAATCCTACTCTCTGTTTCCTGTCTTTTAGCCAGTTTGCAATCCACGAAAGGACATCGCCACCTATCCCATGACTTTTTACTTTTCCTAGAAGCCTCTCATGAGGAACTTTGTCAAACGCCTTCTGAAAATCCAAGTATACTATATCTACCGGTTCACCTTTATCCACATGTTTATTAACTCCTTCAAAAAAGTGAAGCAGATTTGTGAGGCAAGACTTGCCCTGGGTAAAGCCATGCTGACTTTGTTCCATTAAACCATGTCTTTCTATATGTTCTGTGATTTTGATGTTTAGAACACTTTCCACTATTTTTCCTGGCACTGAAGTCAGGCTAACCGGTCTGTAGTTTCCCGGATCGCCCCTGGAGCCCTTTTTAAATATTGGGGTTACATTTGCTATCCTCCAGTCTTCAGGTACAATGGATGATTTTAATGATAAGTTACAAATTTTTACTAATAGGTCTGAAATTTCATTTTTTAGTTCCTTCAGAACTCTGGGGTGTATACCATCCGGTCCAGGTGATTTACTACTCTTCAGTTTGTCAATCAGGCCTACCACATCTTCTAGGTTCACCGTGATTTGATTCAGTCCATCTGAATCATTACCCATGAAAACCTTCTCCATTACTTCTTGACTTTGAGGCATTGTATTATCTTCTAGAGGTGTACATTCGTTTCCTACGTATTTGTAATCCGCAATGTATAGGGCCATATTCGTTGTATTCGTGGGAAGCGAAACATATCGCGATTCCCACGAATACAACGAATCTTCGCCGAATTATTTGGCCGTTTAAAGGAGCCAAAATTTTTTTTTTAATTTATACTTTATTAAGATTTTAAACAATACACTTGTAAAATCAAAGGAACAAATTTTGTGAGCCAGGAAAAAAAAAAATTTTCATAATCTTTTACATTATTTGTTGCATCAAAATTATTAGTCCACATGATGGGAGGATATTTAAGAAGAAAAATAAACATATAGAAATCTGTAAAACAAGTTTACTAACTGGAGATACATTTTTACTTTGCAGCCTATGCCTCAATCTCTTTCTTTATCTTCCAGAAAGGATTCCAGGTGGGTGGGATCTTGGAAAATAAATTTATTCTTATGGAGAACAACCACACATTTACAAGGGAATTTTAAAAAGAACGTAGCTCCCAGAGTTAAAACTCTGGGCTTCAGAATCAAATATTGTTTTCTCCTTAATTGCGTACTCCGTGACACATCAGGGAACATCTGGACCCTTTCTCTGCAAAATAAGAAATCCTTATTCTTAAAATACTTTTGCATTATTAAGCTTTTATCATTTTCTCTGCACAAAGTAACCAAAAGAGTAGCTCTTTGTGGAATGTCATCCACTGAGGATTCCAAAAAGGAGGTTAAATTAGGGGATTGCTGCTGGACCAGGTCCATTCCTTCCTCTTCCACCTGGTTCCTTAATCTAGATCAATTCATAACATAATAAATTTTTGATACACTTTTATTATCTATTGTCGAAATTGACAAAACTTCTGATAAGTATTTTTTTTAATAACTCACTGGCAGATAAGAGTCTGGTAATGGGAACGTTCAAAAATCTTAAATTCCTAACCCTCTGTTCATTTTCCAAATTCTCCATCTGTCTGTGGGTCACCAAACTATCCTTAATATGAGAGTTGTTAACAGCCTGCAAGATCGAAACTTGTGCTGTTGTTATTTTACCCAACTCTTCTAATTGTTTTAAACGATCATCATGAATTTCTAATGCATTTTTAAATTCTATAGAAGTTTTGTTATTCTGACTTATAGCATTAGACATAACTTTCTGAAGTTCAGTTATTGCCCTCCATACATCTCCCAAAATTATATTTTGAGGGTCTATGGGCTCTGGAACAGAAACCTGCAGTCTAGAGCTCACCATATTCCCACATACATCTGTCTCTCCACACCCTAAGGAGTGGACAGTCTCACACGTAGTTGTATTCTCAACTCCTTGTACAGTACTTTGGGGTGTTTGGCTAGGTAAATCCATCAGAAATTGTGGCTGCTGCACTTGGCTGGGACTGTCAGAGGCACCAGAAGAAAAAGAAATGTCAGGTATTGAATCACGGGTAGATTGACTCACCCGTCTCATCACGTGTACATCCATAGGACCCCTTACCACTTGTACAGCCGGAGAAGTCCAATTTAAACAAACCCCCCATGCTCCTGACCCCCCCCCCCCAAGACTTACCAAAACTCCCTGGTGGTCCAGGAGCCATCTCCTGCACTCACACCCTCGGCTGCCGGTATTCAAAATGGCGCCGATAGCCTTTGCCCTTACTATGTCACAGGGGCTACCGGTGCCATTGGTCAGCCTCGTCACATGGTAGGAGCAATGGATGGCCGGCGCCATCTTGTGCTCCAATCATGTGACAGGGGCTGACCAATGGCACCAGTAGCCCCTGTGACATAGTAAGGGCAAAGGCTATCGGCGCCATTTTGAATACAGGCAGCCGACGGCCAGAGTGCAGGAGATTGCTCCCGGACCACCGCTGGACCACCAGGGACTTTTGACAAGTCTTGGGGGACCATCCTGACCCCCACAAGACTTGCCAAAATTCCAGCGGGGGTCCGGGAGCGACCCCCTGCACTCGGGCCGTCGGCTGTCAGTATTCAAAATGGCGCCGATAGCCTTTGCCCTCACTATGTCACAGGAGCCGACGGTCGGCCCCTATGACATAGTGGGGGTCAGGAGGGTCCCCCAAGACTTGCCAAAAGTCCCTGGTGGTCCAGTGGGGGTCCGGGAGTGATCTCCTGTACTCGGGCCGTCAGCTGCCAGTAATCAAAATGGCGCCGATAGCCTTTGCCCTCACTATGTCACAGGGGCTACCAGTGCCTCGGTAGGTAGGAGCCTCGGTATGGTAGGAGCATAAGATGGTGCCGGCCATCCATTGCTCCTACCATGTGACAGGGGCTGACCAATGGCACCGGTAGCCCCTGTGACATAGAAGGTTAAAGGCTATCGGCACCATTTTGAATACTGGCAGCCGAGGGTGTGAGTGCAGGAGATGGCTCCTGGACCCCCCGCTGGACCACCAGGGAGTTTTGGTAAGTCTTGGGGGGGTCAGGAGGGTGGGGGGGTGGTACTTAATTCAATTTTAGCTGGGAAATGAATAAGAATTAACGCATGTACATATCGGGGGCCCCCCTTGCCAAATGCGACGTATCTGCCCCCCGACGAAGACGAATCTCGAATGCAACGTATGGCGTCCCTCTGCACATCCCTATTATCTTCATCAGATCAAAAGGCAATGAGCAAAGGAGAATGTTATTGGAATATATAAGTGAGTCTTAGTTAAGACAACATTGGTGGTGAAGGGAAAGAGGAGAAGCAGGGGTAATTTATTAAAGTGATAAGAAGATGACAGAGACACAACAGAATTATGTCTGGCAATAAGTAACAAACCTATGTCTCTGACTCTGTTAAGTCCTCTTGGGGTAATTTTCTAACAGTTCACATAAAAAAGTCAGCAAATACACCAGTACGTTCACTTTGAAAATTATCCCTCTAGGACATTTTCAGGAAAATTTGCATGCATTCTGTTGCAGCAACAGCTATCTTTGCCATGCTATTCTGCTGCCCCGGCTGTCTTCCCCACACCACTATGTTGACCTCCCACCTCCGAAGAGACTGCCAGGCCTGGAATCTGCAGCTCCACTGCCTCCGCTTGACCCCGGTAGAGCACAAATTCAGTCACGGGTGGAGATGATAGGGGCGGGGGAACAGAAGTTAGAAAAGAGGGAGATGGTGGAGAGAGAAAATAATTGGGTAAAGCTGGGGGGGAGGGGGAAGGCTGAAAAGAAGTAGATGAAGAGAGGCGAAGAAAATTGGGAAAAAACAGGGCAGGAAAGCTGAAGAGAGGGAGATGGAAAGAGGAGAAGAAAATTACAGAAAGCTGGGAGAGAGAGAGAGCAGGGGAGAGAAAGAAAACACTGGGCAAAGCATGGGGGGGAAGAGAGAGGATTGGCGTTAGGGAGCAACCAGGTCAATTGCCCTGTACCTGCCCAACGCAGGCAGAGCCTGGACTTGGGCTCAGTTGTGTCAGGGATGGAGACCTTCAGGTGCAGCTATAGCACAGAGAAATCAGCATGGGGCCTCTGCCGAGCGTGCACTCACAGGTTCTAGTGTGTCCCATCCCCTTTCACGGAATGGGCATCTTTTTACCAAGGAATCCCAGGCATGGAGCATGGCCACTGCAGGACCTGTGAGTGCTGTCTAGACCCTATCCTATTGCTGCACTTGAAGGTATCTTGCTGGGACCTGGAGCACTCAAAGTAGATGATGAGTCAGGAAGGCTAGAGGCTACCTTGGAAGGGGCTATGGGTTGGAGAGGGAGGGTAGAAGGAAGGGGAGAATCCAGGAAGGAGCAATGGGGTAGGGTGGTAAGGAGGGGGGAAGACCAAGGAACAGGCCATAGAAGAGAGAGTTCAAGAGTTCAAGACTTTTCTCGTCCAACAAGCTTTCCCAGACGCTTAATTTACAGAGACGGATAGACTTCCTAATTACTAGGTATCCTTTATTTATGGACACTGTACTAAGTAACTGGACACTGTACTAAGTAACTGGACAACTATCTTTGAGTTCAAAAATTCACTTTATTTCTTATATATATTTAGCATTGTTAATATTTATTTCTACTTTAAACAGTTATACTGCTTATAGTAAATAATATAATTCTTTATTTATTACCAGTTAAACTATTATTTTTATTTATTTTTCACTATGTTTAATTGTCATCCATTTATACTGTTCCATATGTTCTACGGTTCCATGTAAAGCTCCACTCTCTGTTGAGCAGTTCTTTGTTTTATGTAAACCGGAGTGATTTGTAGTCCCTACAAGAACTTCGGTATATAAAAATTAAAAATAAATAAAATAAATAAAGAGCTTGAGGTCCTTTGGGAATCTCAAGGACTGGAGAGAATGGTGGGAGAGAGAGAGAGAGGACCTAGGACAGGGCCCTGCAGGAAGGGATGAGGAGGGAGAGGACCGGTTGTGGGTTGCAGAATGCTGCCCTTTGCCATTGTAACAAAATAAATGACAGCAGTAAAATATATTTTTGGTAGCTGGAAATGGGCAGCATATCAATGTAAATAAATAAATACATATAAAACTTGGTTATAAGTCATTGAAGGGATCTGGGTGTTGCAGCTGATGATGGGCTTGTAAGAATTTTATTATAATTATAAGAATATGACACGGTCTGAAATGGAGATGGTAGATTTGAGAAAGACAGACAGTGTGGCAACTCCTGGCACCCACAAACAGCAGCAGCAGAGAGAAAGGGGCAGAGAAGATAAAGTTAATGACATTATTATTACTAATGATAATCTTTAAAATGTTAAAAAGTAGTTGCAAAAATGTGTGACTCTTAAGCTCTCTTTGTTTTGATTTTTCTGTTCTTGGTCTGTGAAAGGTTGGCCACCCCTGCCATACATGGTGCTGGGTCCAAGGAGCAAGCAGGCAGATGATCTAATACACGAGAGAAATTTAGCCAAGTCAGGACTAGTGCGAGAGTCTCAGGCAACCTAGGTGGAGCCCCTCCACATCTCTCTGTCTCTCCCCAATGCTGCGTGCTTCCAACATGCACATCCAGTCGCTGCTCCTACTCCATCTCCATCCGGCCCTGAGGTACAGTCTCCTGATCACTGCCAGTGGGAGCACTAGACCATCGCCCCCAAACATCCAGCATTCTAGGCAGTCATGTAACCTGCCTAGTGCTTCCACCAGCTCTGAGGCAAGTCCTTCTCAAGGACAGGCCGAAACTCACACCACCACCACCAGTTCTGACTCAGTGTTCAGACCCCAGTAAAAGACTCCATCCTAGACGAACCAAAACTAGAGGAACCAAATGTTCTGCACTAGACAGCTCAGCTCACAGGGTGGTGACTTTATTAGAAAAAAATAAATAAATAAAACTGCTAACTTCCTGGCTTCCCGTCTCAGTAAGAGCAGCACTTCTGAAATACCAGGTGACCAACTGCCACTTACATCAATGTTCCACTCAGAGACCAGAAATTATGTGGCGCAGTTCTCTGGTTCCCAAGCTTGAATATTTGAAGAATTTAAAAACTCAGAAGGCTCTGACTAGTATAGCTGACAAACTTTCCTGAAAATAGGGCTATGAGATGAAACCTTAATAGGAAGCACAAGGGAAAGCGTGACTAATACAGGAGAGTGGGACTAGCTGAACACTGCTTAATATACACTCCATCTGGAGTATCTGCTTTTTTGCAGTCCTTAGAACCATCTGCAAGAAAGGCAAATCTTTCCTACCAGCCCTTGTCTAAAATATATTAAATTTTGAACCCAGGACTGATCCCCAGAGCTCTGAAACCCCCCCGCCCCCTTCCCTCTGGCATGAATTCTGTTTACAATTACCCTATTTTCCCTATTACTCAACCAGTTTCAAAGTCAGCATACTATTTTAAGTCCTGTTTGTCCTAATCTAAATCTTTGGATACCCAGTCAAAATTGATCATAGTTGTACCTACAGATCCCTCACCAAGGAGACATATGTCTCCACCAAGGTGCGCACATGGCTGAGATTAGAGAAGTGTAGTGTACTCAAGACATGCCCCAATGGGGCCTTCTATCTAAAGCAGAATCTTTAGACAGAAGGCCCGACACAGCGCAGGATGCAGCCCATCTACATATTTCTGCTAGGTACCTCGGCAGTTGACTCCTGAAGTCACCACAAAACATTTTGTCCCAGAGCTGCTCCCACCCTGTATTTGAGCACCTACAACATTGCCTGCAATACTCCTGTGAATAGGTAGATGAAAGCTCTAAGCTTCTGAGCTGCAGTAGAACGTCGGAAGGTAGTACTTCTCTCTTCCTGATACAGTTCTTCCCTTTCCCTGCAGTCCATCGGCCAATGAATGGACTGCAGGGGGCCCTGAGAGCAGCTGCTATTTAGGACAGGTAAACTTCCTGTTTTGGTTTTTCCCTAGGTACAAAAGAGATGAGCAGGGACTGGGAAAGGAACAAAGACAGAGAGGAGCTATGAGAAGGGAGAGAGAAAGGCAGGGAAAGAAGGAAAGAGAACTCTAGCTGGGAAATGGAAATAGATGTAAAAGGAAGGTCTGGGAGAGGAAGTGAAAGAAGATATAGTTGCGATGGAGAAGGTACAGAGAAGGGTGACCAAAATGATAAAAGGGGATGGAACAGCTCCCCTAGGAGGAAAGACTAAAGAGCTTAGGGCTGTTCAGCTTAGAGAAGAGACGGCTGAGGGGGGATATGATAGAGGTGTTTAAAGTCATGAGAGGTCTAGAAGGATAAATGTAAATCGGTTATTTATTATTTCGGATAATAGAAGGACTAGGGGGCACTCCATGAAGTTAGCATGTAGCACATTTAAAACTAATCTCGGAAATTTCTTTTTCACTCAATGCACAATTAAACTTTAGAATTTGTTGCCAGGGATTGTGGTTAGTCCAGTTAGTGTAGCTGGGTTTAAAAAAGGTTTGGATAAGTTCTTGGAGGAGAAGTCCATTACCTGCTATTAATCAAGTTGACTTAGAAAATAGCCACTGCTATTACTGGCATCAGTAGCATGAGATAGACTTAGAGCTGGATTTACTAATACTGCCGGGCTCTGAATCCCACGGTAACAGGGGCGTGAAGCGGGGGTGGTCCTGCACTAGCCGGCAGCGATCGCACCTCCGCGGTGCGTTTGCTGCCAGGGTCGCTCCAAATAACTACACCATAAAAGGTGTAGTTATTCAGCGCGAAACTGGCAGCGAAAACGCAGCCAGTCTTTGCAGTGTCAGCCACGGTGCCGCCCCGACTCCTCCTCTTCCAGGGCTGACGCTGCAAAGACTTTGCCGACAGCGAAAGGTATGCTGCGTTTTCGCTGCCAGTTTCGCACCGAATAACTACACCTTTTATGGTGTAGTTATTTGAGGCGACCTTGGCAGCGAACGCACCGCGGAGGTGCGATCACTGCCGGCTAGTGCAGGACCGCCCCCCCCCCCCGTTACCGCGGTGCCCCCTCGTAACCCCCCACCCCCTGTTACCATGGTGCCACCCCGGTGCCGCCCCGACTCCTCCTCTTCCGGGGCTGACGCTGCCCCAACTCCGCCCCGATCTTAGTATCTCACGCGATAAGGGACTTTTTGCGTGCAAAACATCCCTTATCGCGTGCGATCCGCTTGGAAAATTACCCCCTTAGTGTTTAGGTACTTGCCAGGTACTTGCAGCCTGGATTGGCCACTGTTGGAAACAGGATGCTGGGCTTGATGGACCCTTGGTCTGACCCAGTATGGCATGTTCTTATGTTCTTATGTGTGGTGAATCCAGGCCTCAAGTCAAGAGCCTCTGGGTTCTCAGAGAATGAGTGCATGAAGCAGATTGTGAGGGGCTTCAGGAGGGAATCTGATTCCTGTGGAGATGGGAGGCTTCTTGCTCTGCTCTGGATAAATCCTTTCCAGAGTTTTGAAGAAGCTGGAAAGATGTAAAGGAACAGAGCAAATTTCAGTGTGTCCGCATCTATGGGAGAATTCTGCTACCAGAAGGTGTTTCTCTAGATTTGCTTTCTATTCAAGAAGGGAAAAGGAGAGCATAAAGGTTCAGGGAGCAATCATCTTGACCAGAGACTGTTCATTCTCAACAACTTAGGACAGGAGAGTCACAAGAAGAAATCAGGGACAAAGGGAAATCCAAATGAATTAAGAATAGATCCCTGGAGTAGCCTGAAGGGATAACTAGAGTCAAGGGAGGTGCCTGTATGTCTTGGAATTTTTAAGCAACTGTTTAAATTTGTTTTATAAATAGTACCGGAAGAAAATGGGTTTTTTTCTCTTAATGGATCCCTATGCAAATTCTTCCTCAGTAACATTTTTCCATTTTGGAACGATACTATCGGGAGCTGTCAATTGTTCTCAAGCCCACAAAAAGATGTCCATAATCCTAAAGACTTCCTCCCTGCTGGAGCCCCATGGGTTATACAATGGTATAGCAGCTCCCAGATGTTCCCTCTTATCCAGTGCAGGTTTGAAAAGGGGAGGGGGGGTTACAGTTACATAAAAACATGTTTACTCGGGCTGAAAAATAAATACATAAAAATGTAAATGCAGCAAATCTGTATCCTCTGAATTTCACAGAATAGTAATCTTTAGATTTAACTTCTGTAAAATTGCTGTAAAAAGTCATAAGTGGAGCAAAAGAACTGGTAAGATTTTGAGAGCTATATGGGACCCTCTTCCCATACCCAGCAATGTGGTAAATCAAATAGCAATCAGAAGAATAAGATGTTTATGTAAGCTGGCAAGCTTTCATGAAGGTACAATATGGTATCAACTTCTATATGAGTTGTTCTAGGACAACAGGAAATACTACTTTGTCTGGAATCACCTATCAGCGGAGGTGGTAGCAGTCAAGACAGTGAAAGAATTCAAACATGCTTTGGACAGACACAGAGGGCGGTAGCAAGGAAAAGGAAAGGAGATGATCAGGATCTGTGGTTATGCAGTACTTGGGAGAAACTGAGCAGACTGGATGAGTCAAGATCTTTACCTCCTAACCCAGTTATTGTGTTGAGATGGATTAGGTCTGCTCAGCGTACTGGAAAGCAATTGGAGAGAAGCCAACTTTATAGTAGCTTGCATCTCCACTGAACATGGTCAGTTCAAGCACAGTCAGCTTTGCCCGTCGCCCTTCTTTGAACTGTTGAATACATCTGGTTGTGCAGAGAGATCAATTATAATTTCATTGTGCACCCTCACCCCTATTAGTCTGAACACTGTATGTGCAAAATAACCAAAACTGCTAGGCCTTTCCTAGGATTACCAGATGGCACTATACGACCAAAGACAAAACGGAGGAAACTGAAGTCACTTGATGCAGTGGAGCAAAACTAGAACTGGAGACATCTGGCAACCAAACTCCCAGCTCAGTCTGATGAGCACTTGTTTGGTTTTCACCCAGCAGTTTCTTCCTGCTTCTTTGGACATTCAGCTCAATCAAAAGCAGGGCTGGAGTCTGATGCCCTGAGTCTTCATTCAGTCTAACCCAAGGATTCTTCCCCCCTCTTTTACATCCCTCTTCCCACTTACTTTTAAGTCCAGACATTGCAGCAACAGCCCCTTAGCTCTGGGCCATGCACTAGTGCTCCTTACAAACCTTACAATCATGGGCACTAAATCCAGCCACTAGGTGTCACTATTGTGCAATCACAGTAGCTTACTCCCCCATCTCCAGTGCTGTGAATGCTGCTGTTGTAACCCCAGCCCCGGCTGACCAGGGAATAGAAAACTTTATCCAGGATCAAACTCGGATCCCTATGCATGGCAGTGTACAGCATTACCACCGAGTCACAGGGCCAGTCTTTGCTCACCCTGTTATCATCCAGGGCTGAAATTGGAAGAGAAGAGATCTGAGACTCAGAGGTAATAACTGTATTTTAAATCCCATAATCACTAACATCTTTACCTAAACCCATTACAAAGAGTGTGGTTTGTTTGTGATTGAAAGAGTATACCTACCCAAGATTATTTGAGATTTAGATATACTAGCAATGGTATTTATAACATGGTACACAGAACAATAACTATCTATGTACAATCATTTACGAGTGAAAAAAAAAACCCCAGAAACCCAGAAAAGAAGTATAAATGTTTCCAATTCTTATTTAATGGCTCCTACTCTTCATTCCAAGACCTTTGAATTCTTCTTATGATAATTAGTGGAAGCAAAACTTTCCTTACAATAATTTTTTTTTTTTTTTTGGTTAAACATTTTTAAACACGGGATTTTTTTAATTTGATCTGTGATGTATTGAAAACTAGCTCTGCACCCTACAGCACCTCCTGGAAATCAGTTACCAACCCTGAAGGGTAAGCACAAAACTCAGAAGGGAAATTATCTCTATTAAAAAAAAAAAAAAAAAGTGTTCCTAGCCCAGCAGCATCTTCTGCTGCTCATTTTTCCCAAGTCAAGCAGTCTTTTTGTACCATAAGTTTTTTATTTCAGAGTTGCTGGAATGTGAAGCCCCTTCCAGCATCTCAGGGCTCTAACCACTATGCCCTGTACTCTCAACCACATGGCTCTGCTATTCTCCTCTGCACCCCTCACCCCTGCAGTGTACACTCACATGCTCCCCAGCGACTCTCTCCCAGCCCATGCACATATACCGTTTTGCATCTTTCCCGTGCACACATACTGTTTGCTCTAGATTGTTTTGCCTTCCGTTCCCCTAGTGTCCCTTTATCTGTGCCTTTCTCCTTCCACCCCCCGCCCTCGTTGAAATGCTGTTTCCAGCGCTTTGTCGGTAGCTCTCCCTCTCTCTCTGCTCTATGATCCCCCGAGCGCTCTTCTTCTGTCCCTCTCTCCCCCAACCTCGGCCCTGCTGTTCTTACCAGGCCCCAGGAACAGAGGCAGCACGCCGAGCAGAGCCAGCAGCAAAGCAAGCGGCTTCTCCATCAGCCCAGATCCAAAGCGCCGACCAAACGGAGATTCCACCCCTCGGGACTGACTTCGTCTCTAGAGCCAGCAGGAGCTTTGGGAGAAAGAAACCTGCGAGGAGCAGCAGCTCGGCAAGCACTGACTGCTCTCTTTGCTCCCTTTCAATTATCCCGCCGGCGGGGGCGGGGGAGGAGGAGAGAGAGGCGCGTGCCTGAAAGTCCCAAATCCGACCCTTTCCGAGACTTGCAAGTAGGCTGATCGCTCTCCTCTGGCAAGAAAAACATGATAAAAAGCGGGGATATAGCTCACATCCTCTGTGTATTTTTTCCCCCGCAATTCCTTTCCCACACTGTTAATTTCAGTGACTTTATTTCTGGACCCAGTGGCAGAACAATGCTCCTATGGAACTCTATTGGAGGCTGGAATAGAAATTGGTATTGATTAGACTGACCACTGTATTATGCTTTTATAGTCATTTATGTTATATTTTTTGTATAATATTTGGAAATAATGGACCTACTGTCTAGGTTGGGAATATTGCCCTTGTTTTTTTTTTGTGCTTTGTTTTGTATGTGGGCCTCAAGCACTCAGCTTGAGAAGGCAACTTTTTTTTTTTTAAATAAAATACCAAATAAATCAGAAATGTCTGGTTTATGGCAGAACTGATCTCACACATCATTGTCTGTACTGAAGACCCTTGTTCCCAGTGTATAGCATGTTAGCGTTGTAGATACAGAATGCACATACAAAAGGGTTGAATTAGCACAGCAAGCTTGTACTAATTGCACCCTTTCTGAGTGTATGCCACCCTGTATCCAAGTTCTGTGTACTTAGTTTTAGTAATTGTGTGCAAAAATATTTTCTTTGCCTTCTAAACATATGTGAGGGGATATTTTGTTGATTGGCACCACATGCTATTTAGTGTTTTGTATTGCATAGGATATTACTGTAATACTTATATAAAATATTACTACAATGTATCAGATCAGGGGGTGTTTGTTTGCTTTCTGTATTCAGCTAATCTTTCAGGAAGAAGTTAGGGATGTTGATTGGTAGAACAATGTCTTCTGCTTAAGGTGTCATCACCTTTCCTTGTTTTAGGAGTCCTTAGCAAACATTAGCAGAGCCTTTGCTTCTAAATAACTAGCGGAAGCACACATGGTACTGGTTAAATCCCAAAGCGTTCTGCTAAATTTCAGACAAAGAATCATGGCAGGGGACCATGAAAGCCAATTGGAGGAATTTCCCTTGGAGACAGTAATGTATAAAATATTCTTTCCCTGGACCTGCGGGTGATTGATATCACTGTGTAAAAATGAAACCTTTGGATTGCCTGTGTGTGTGTGTGTGTGTGTGTGTGTGTGTGTATGTGTGTGTGTATGTGTGTATGTGTGTATGTGTGTGTGTGTGTGTGTGTGTGTGTGAGACTGTTCTGTAATTTTCTAGTTATCATTGCTACTGACTTGAAAGGGGAAAACATGTTCATTTTGTTTGTTGTTTATTTCATTTTGTTTATTAGAAACAAAACAAACACAAAGTGGAGAGAAAGAAAGAAAGAAAGAAAAAAAGAAAGAAAGAAAAAGATAATATGGGTAGCCAGGACATACCCTTCCCTCCGCATTTGCTCTTTTAAAAGAGCCATACAATAAACACACAGACAACAGAGTGGAATCAATAGGCCGCAGCTTTATTACATGAACAACCAAGTGCCTGAGCCCACCAGAACCAAACTTAAGGAACTCCCAGTGAACATCCGCCACCAGCCAGCAAGATGATCACCACCATGCAGGTTCCCGCATAGCACAAACTCTCACGACCCCTGCCACCGCCCAGCAAGGAGCCATATGGGGACAACTGCACCCAACTGATTCCCAAAGAGTCCAGACCTGACCACCATCAAGGCAGCAGACAACTCAGCACAACACTGAAACCCCCAACCGGCTCGGGCCAAGCTACCCCCCCCAGCAGCGACAAAAGCAGAAACACCCCCCGATAACAATCCGAACATAAGGACGGGTGGGAGGGAAGTGACCGCAACTGAGACGGCAGAGTAAGTAAACTCTGCCCTGCCTCGCAAGCCCCTGAGATCCCAAACTCCTCTCATTACCCTATTGACAAAGCCCTCTGAGAGCCAATCAGCTCCCAGCCCACCATGCAACAGCCCTAAGCTGCCTGACTAGAGATCCAGTCAGACCAGCCTCCCCAATCCCCTCCTTCCCCTGCGGCCTGCTCACAAAGTGAGCCTGGAACCATATTATCATTGACAACCGGGCACGAGGCCCATCTACCCTTTCATAACATGGGTAGCCAGAATATATACTTCCCTCAGCATTCACCATTTTACCATACAATAAACAGACAACAGAGTGGAATCAATAGGCAGCAGCTTTATTACATGAACAACCAAGTGCCTGAGCCCACCAGAACCAAACTTAAGGAACTCCCAATGAACATCCGCCACCAGCCAGCAAGATGATCACCACCAGGCCACCCGGCATGCAGGTTCCTGCATAGCACAAACTCCCATGACCCCCGCCACCGCCCAGCAAGGAGCTGAGTCTATAGACCCCCCACCACCGCCCAGCAAGGAGCTATATGGGGACAACTGCTGACCACCGTCAAGTCAACAGACAATTCAGCATAACACTGAAACTCCCACACCGGCTCAGGGAACCTGCCACAGGCACAGGTATGAAAATAACCTGTGATCCCCAAAGATGAGGCCCCTGATTCCTAACAGAACAAATCCTCCAAGGCCTCCTGAAATTAGTTCAAGAACAAATCCAAACCAATAAAAGACAAATGGACCCCATCATCTCAGAACAGACCTTAATCCAAGTCCCATGACCACTCATGACGGATATGACGACCCCTCCATCAAGCTTAACCAAGAACCAATCTGTTAATTGGCCTTTGCCCGACTCCTATGCCAAATTACCTTGTTCATCTCAGAAGGCCTTGCAATTATATCGGACCAGCAAATTACAGCATCAGGTAACAATATGGAAATAAACATTAAATCTTTCCTGACCATGCTGATGAATTTGCGCCTTGACATTTTACCCCAGTCATTCCCGCCTAAGTTAATAATCAGCACACGTGACTGACCAAACCATTCCAAACCCCGTTGCAATCATGGGATCAGTTTATCCCATTGCATCCTGCTACGCTACACATTTAGTTAAGTCCAACTGAGACCCGTACGGGCAAGCGCATGCATGCCTATAGGCCCACACAATATAAGAAAGTCCAACAATCCATGCACCACGTCCCAAGCATGCAGTACCTGAAAAGAAAAAACAATTAGTAAAATGCTCACATATCATAAAGACGCTGGACGGACATAACCCTCAAATGCATCAGACCCCCGCCTACCGATCCTCTAAATTACCCCACTGGATAAGCCCGAATGAGCTGCCGAAGTTGCAGCTCCAATCCTAAACAAGTGAGTACCAAACCAACCCACATCCAGCCCAATTGCAGACAAACTAGACCGTAATACTATTGCAAATTGATACTTGGTCAGGAGGCAAAGGTCAGAATGAAACAAAAACTGAGAACCCACCCAGAGCCCAAATCCGAGAAAAAGCCAATGAATTGGCGACTGGACATGTACGTAAGCCCGGAACAGCTCACAGAACCACAGAAACTCCCCTACCACCCTGATCAGTTTTAGATCTAGGAACATAAAGAATAATTAAGAAAGTTTGTGCATGTCACCACCTCTAACTAATCCACAACAATCTCAGAGGGACTGGAATCAAAAGTTCCTAGGTATGGAGAGCAGGATAATTTTTTTTAAATCTTTTATTGTTTTTAATTATTGGATGGTATTTCATGTGTCTGCTATTTTAAAATATTTTATATTTATTAGGGAAATTGTTTACATTTGTTTAGTTTTTGATTATTGGATGCTCTATTCATCAGCTGTTTTGAAATATTCTTTTTATTAGTATGGATTTAGTATTATCATTTATATTTTGTTTATATTGTTTGATGTTTTATAAGGACTGGTAATGTTTCTGGTTTTTCATTGTTGTACTGCTTGTCTGCCTTGTTGCAGTTTCCAGTTCAGTTTGGTCTGCATGTTTCTATTTATACTTTATGACCTCCCTATTCTGTATTTGGTGAGATTTGGTCTGTGTTCTGCATGTGTGACTGAGGTGAAGTATTCTGCTAGCATGTAGTTTCTGTGTAGGAATCTATATATTTATAAATGATCTGGAAAGGTGAACAACGAGTAAGGTGATCAAATTTGCAGATCACACATACATAATGACTCTGTATCACTTCCATGGTGAGAATACTCTTTGAGTACTATGTTCAGTTCTGGTCTCTGCATCTCAAAAAAGATATAGTTACACTGGAGATGGGACCGAGAAGGGCAACCAAAATGAAAAAGAGGATGGAACAGCTCCCCTATGAGGAAAGGCTAAAGAGGTTAGGGCTGTTCAGCTTGAAGAAGAAACAACTGAGGGGGGATGTGATGGAGGTCTACAAAATCATAAAAGGACTAAAATGGGTAAATGTAGCACATTTAAAACAAATCAGAGAAATGTTTTTTCACTCCACACAATTAAGTTCTTGAATTCCAGAGGAAGTGGTTAAAGCAGTTAGCTTAGCTGGGCTTAAAAAAAGGTTTGGACAAGTTCTTGAAGAGAAGTCCATAAAATGCTATTAGTCAAACTGATTTAGAGAATAGCCACTGCTTATTACCAATATTAATATTTATTTATTTATTTAAAGTCTTTTCTATACCGTCGCTAAGTTATATACCATCGCAACGGTTTACATGTAGGCACATAAGTAAGTTTGGAGTAAGCGTACTATAGTATAGCTAACCCAAGCACACTTCCGAACAGTTCTACAAGCTCTTATATTCTCTAGCACTGACTACTGTAACACACTATTTCTGGGACTACCGTATGTAACAATAAGACCACTACAAATCTTACAAAACTCTGCTGCCAGAATACTTACTGGAAAAAGCAAGAGAGACCATATCACCCAAACACTTGCCGAATTGCACTGGCTGCCAATAGAACAAAGAGTGCACTATAAAACACTCTGCACAATCCACAAACTGATAAACGAAGAAAAAGCAGACTGGTTAAACACAGCACTACGCCTACACATCCCACAAAGAAATCTCAGATCAGCTAATAAAGCTCTACTACCCATCCCATCAATCAAGACAGCAAAACTGACCCAAGTCAGAGAACGAGCCCTATCATTAGCCGGACCAGCACTATGGAATTCATTGCCACTGGAAACAAGATTACAGAGAGATCTAAAACTCTTTAAAAAAAGTTTGAAAACATGGCTTTTCAAGAAAGCATTCTACAATGAGAATGGAGATTCTGAAGTCTAAATGAACAAGCTAAAGTCACCAAATACCACACCTATACCTATACATTATCATTTTTACTTAACATTATAATAGAATAACTTAAGAAAACTGTAGTTCAAAGTGCAATGATTGTATGGTTTTTTTCCTATTTTACCATTAAAAAGGACAAGATCCAGATCACACAACATTTACCATATATTATGAATTCTTGTTACCGATAAACATTATGGCACATTGTTAGTAAGAATCTCACTAAACATATATTTACGTGCCTCATTGTAAACCGTTGTGATGGTGCTTTACTAAACGACGGTATAGAAAAGATTTTAAATAAATAAATAAATAAATAAATAAATAGTACATTCTAACAGGTGCCATTAAGTTCTGATTACATTAAATCATAAAAATACGTACAAATATTTAGTGATGTAGGTTCTGGCCAGGTGTACCTAGAAGGTACTTTTACAGGTCAAAAAAAATCACATTTACTGTGTTATATTATTACAGTCATTGTGTACTCAATTTGTTAAAATATTGTAAAGTACATTTATGAGACTAGTGCTGTGTGCCGGTGCTCTTCTGTTTATTCCAGTGTATTTTCTATTCTCCGCTCTCTTTATAAAAGGCTTGTTTAATAGCATGGGATCTATTTAATATTTGGGTACTGGACATGTACTTGTGTACCGGATTGGCCATTGTTGGAAACAGGATGTTGGGCTTGATGAACCCTCGATCTGACCCAGTGTGGCAACTTATGTTCTTATCTTATTTTGTTTTCCTAATAGGAGGTGTATTGCTGTCTTAGGGCCTGGTGTAATATTTGCAGTGTTGCATTTCATGCTTTATACTGTTTGAGTACTAGCACTTAATGCTATTTCGGTATGGGTATTGTAATTTGTAATTCAGTTTACTCATGGCTGTTTGAAGGCCAAGCTCACACTTAATACACTTTACAATATACCTAATATCATATGGGTTCCAAGCAAGGGCATAGGGTGACTGCTGAAACTGGTGGTGCACCAGAAAATTTGCTGCTACTATGAGCCCTAGAACACAATACACCCTCCTACATTACCCTGTGAGCACTACTTTCTTTGATGCAAAAAGCCTATCAAATTTATGCTCAAGCAACCCATTAGATAATCCCTTCAAATAAACACCTACTCTACTAACAACAGTTACAATAAAATATGTGAATGAAAAAATATTTTCTGCAAGAACATTCAAAATCGCTTTCTGTATTGCAAATGAAATTAAAAAGAGAGCAAACTTCTGTTTAAAATAGAAATGAGGAAGAGATAATCATAATGCCGTAAAGCCAGTGATAAGTACCATCATTTTCACAGCAAGAATTAAAGTTACACAAGAACTGGATCTTTAAAATACAGACAGGCCCTCACCTAACACAAAATAGAAATGTGCCAACAAAAACTGAATTGGAAACCACAAGCCTAACTGTGTTATGCAGTGCAACTATGGAGAAACAAAAACATCATCATTCCTCTCAAAACATCAAGCAATAAAACTGGAGATATAAAACATCATTCATATTAAAACCATGCTAATAAAAATATTAAATGTCAAAACAGCTGACGAACATCCAATAAAAAAACCTGCCTAAATGTATTCTATTTCCCAAACATCAATAAAATATTTCAAAACCCCTGATGAATAAAAATTCAATAATTAAAAAATCTTATACATGTCTCCAAACACCAATAAAATATTTCAATACATCTGGGGGCGGATTTTAAAACGAGTGCGAATAGCCTACTTTTGTTTGCGCTCCAGGCGCAAACAAAAGTACGCTGGATTTTAGTAGATACGCGCGGAGCCGCACATATCCGCTAAAATCCTGGATCGGCGCGCGCAAGGCTATCGATTTCGTATAGCCGGCGCGCGCCGAGCCGCGCAGCCTACCCCCGTTCCCTCCAAGGCCGCTCCGAAATCGGAGCGGCCTCGGAGGGAACTTTCCTTTGCCCTCCCCTCACCTTCCCCTCCCTTCCCCTACCTAACCCACCCACCCGGCCCTGTCTAAACCCCCCCTTACCTTTGTTGGGGGATTTACGCCTCCCAGAGGGAGGCGTAAATCTCCGCGCGTCAGCGGGCCTCCTGCGCGCTGGGACGCGACCTGGGGGCGGGTCCGGAGGGCGAGGCCACACCCCCGGGCCGCCCCGGGCCGTAGCCACGCCCCCGGAACGCTCCCGACACGCCCCGAAAACGCCGCGCGGTCCGGGCCTGCCCCCGACACGCCCCCCGACACGCCCCCTCCGAAAACCCCGGGACTTACACGAGTCCCGGGGCTCTGCGCGCGCCGGTAGGCCTATGTAAAATAGGCTTCCCGGCGCGCAGGGCCCTGCTCGCGTAAATCCGCCCGGTTTTGGGCGGATTTACGCGAGCAGGGCTCTGAAAATCCGCCCCCTGATGAATAAAACATCCAATAATTAAATAATGTTCTAATAATTAAAAATTAAACATTTAAAAGCAATAGAAATATAAAATTACATCCAATAATTAAAACTAATAAGGATTTAAAAAATCTCCTGCTTTCCATACCTGGAATCTTTTGATTTCCGATCAACCTGAGATTATTGTGCATTAGGGGAGGTAGGCTGCACAAACTATCTTCTTTCACTCCCTCACTCATACACACATACTAAAGATTCATTCTTTCAGGTACTCCCTATCTCATATACAGGGCAATGCTTTCACACACGCAGGCACTCACTTCCTCTCACATAAGCACTGTATGTGTGTGCATGTGCCTGTGAGAGCCTATCTGTGACACACAGGCTCTCACAGGCACACACTCACACACATAGGCTATCACAGATACACAATATACACACAGTCTCTAAACACAGACACACACACACACACAGCCTCTCACACAGACACACAAGCTCTCACACTTAGAGGCACACAGGCTTTCACATATGCAGTCTCGTACAGACATATACACATACCCACAGGCTCTCACACAGACATACTCACAGGTACACAAGTTTCACATAGACATGCACACAGGCTGTCACACATACAGGCTCTTGTACAGACATATACATACACCCACAGGCTCTCACACAGACACACAAGCTCTCACACAAATATGCATATACACACAGGAACATAGGTTTTCATATATACAGGATCTTGTATAGACAAACACACACCCACAGGCTAACAGGATTTCACACAGACATGCACACAGACCATCACACCTACAGGTTCTCATACAGACATATACATATACCCACAGGCTCTCACAAAGACAAACACACATACATGTACATGATCCTACACAGACACACACACATGTGCACATACATATACACATACCTACAGGCTTTCTCACAGACACACAAGCTCTCAAACAGACATACACTGCCTCCTCTTCATTTCGGTCCATGACAGGATGGGGAACACCATGGCCTCGCTGGCCTCCTCTTCACTTTGGGCTGTGGTAGGATGGGGTACACTATGGCTCCACCAGCTTCCTCTTCATTTCGGGCCGTGGTGGGATGGGGTACACTATGGCCCCACCAGCCTCCATTTTGGGCCGTGGTGGGATGGGGTACACTACGGCCCCACTAGCCTCCATTTTGGGCCGTGGTGGGATGGGGTACACTACGGCCCCACTAGCCTCCATTTTGGGCCGTGGTGGGATGGGGTACACTACGGCCCCGCCAGCCTCCTCTTTGTTTCAGGCGTGGCGGGATGGGTACTGCCACAGCCCAGCCAGGTTTCCTGCACTGGGAGGGGGGGGGGGGCAGCTGTGCGCACCCGCTGGAAGAGTTGTGCACAAGCGCATTTTCAGCTTAGAGCTGCATACATGTGCAAGCACGGAACTTTTCCCACGCACGCATGCAGCTTAGAGGGAACATCAGTGGTGTTGGTCAGCAGCACTGTTGTTCTGCAGGGAGAACCAGGGAAGACGTGATAGCTTTCTAAGTTGGTGGTGCATGGCACACCCCATTTTAAAGTTGGTGGTGCCCATGCACCACTGTGCACTATGGATGCTACGCCTAAGGTTCGGGTATCTTGCTTTTTTGCAATATTTTTCCTGGAATATCACTAGCACTCTATCTGCCACTCCTCTGGGAAGCATGGCCCTTGACTTCCCCCCTTCCCTAGCATTTCAAATCGCCAAAAGGGATAGACTCCAAGGGGAATAACCCCCCTCCCTTTGTAATTTAACCTGCACCGTGTCTTAGGGGAGAGGGTGTTTGCTTTTTCCTTGCCTCAGGCAGCAGATTGCTTTGAATCAGCCCTGCCTTTCAGAAGCTTGAAGAGAAACAAAATGGGAGCACTGAGTCACTGGTTGCCAATGTGGCTGCCTGGTGAATACAATATAGGACAGGAATAGGGACTTGATTAATACAATATTGGACAGGATGTTGGAAATGTTGAATTTCGTGAACCCTTGAGCCGGCTAGGACTGGTGATGATGCACCACGGGGTGCCCGCAGTGGAGGTCAAAGCCAGTAGGCGGCGCGGAGCAGGAGATCGAAGGAACTTCGCCACTGGAAGCCCGAGGTCCCCCCAGGAGGAGCCCGTGAGGACCCGAGCCGCTTGGACTTAGGCGGGGTCTCCTGGACGGAGCAGAACAGGATACCAAGGGCCAGCTGAAGTCGAAGGCCAGGAACCGAAGCTGAAGTCTGAAGTCAGGAACAAAGCCGAAGTCTGAAGCCAAGGATTATACCGAAGTCTGAAGCCAGGGATAAGCCAAAGTCTGAAGCCAGGGACAAGCCGAAGTCAGAAGCCAGGGACGAAGAACAGCAACTAGCAAACTCTGGGAGCAGAGAGAACCTCATTGCAAGGCAAGGAGTAGGGCAGGCTGCAGGGTTTAAATCCCTGCCGATGTCTGACGTCCTTCGGGGGTGGAGCTGCAGGTTCCTGCGCTGGTCCCTTTAAATCCTGTGCTCTTGCAAGTGTGCACACCTAGAGGGGCGGAGCCAGCAGAGGACGGTGGCGGCGTCTCCCTCGCGGAGGAGCTAGCCAGGCCCGAGCAGGCCTTACCGAAGCCGCTGCTGCCACGAGGCAACCATGGTAAGTGAAGGGACGGCACGCGGGGGTCCGAGGTTCGGAGGCATAACACAGGAGTGTCACAATATAAATTATGGTGTGAAATATATTTAAATCTTTATTGTATTTAACACTGGATTGGACCAATACAGCACAAAATTAGACCTATAAAATTTAGGAATTAATACCGTGTAGATTGTGTAAAATATTAACACTGTATAACTGTTCCAAAGTATCTTGTATATTTGAGAATGAAGTTATATTAGATACAATATATGTAGTTTTAGATGATGTGATAAAGGGAGTAGTGTGTAGGAGCTCTTTATGTGGATGGTGAGTGTGTAGTTTCTAACGGATAGAATAATGGTTATGTAGGTATTTTTAATGAGCAATAATTTTGTAAAAAAATATATATGGTATGTTGATAATAAGTAATAAAGATTTTTAGTACATTTCAAATTTTGTGGAAATACTAAAGGTCTTTCACATAAATTTGTATTATAATTAAGAACATAAGAACATGCCATACTGGGTCAGACCAAGGGTCCATCAAGCCCAGCATCCTGTTTCCAACAGTGGCCAATCCAGACCATAAGAACCTGGCAAGTACCCAAAAACTAAGTCTATTCCATATTACTGTTGCTAGTAATAGCAGTGGCTATTCTCTAAGTCAACTTAATTAATAGCAGATAATGGACTTCTCCTCCAAGAACTTATTCAATCCTTTTTTAAACACAGCTACACTAACTGCACTGACCACATCCTCTGGCAACAAATTCCAGAGTTTAATTGTATGCTGAGTGAAAAAGAAATTTCTCCGATTAGTTTTAAATGTGCCACATGCTAACTTCATGGAGTGCCCCCTAGTCTTTCTATTATCCAAAAGAGTAAATAACTGATTCACATTAACCCATTCTAGACTTCTCATGATTTTAAACACCTCTATCATATCCTGCCTCAGCCGTCTCTTCTCCAAGCTGAAAAGTCCTAACCTCTTTAGTCTTTCCTCATAGGGGAGCTGTTCCATTCCCTTAACATAGGGAAGCAAGACTATTGGATCGCTCCCGGAATCCCCCTCTCTCCCAAAAATTACATCACACAATTTATGGCGTTAAACAGAAGGCCGCAGTTTATTGAAATACCTAACCCGAGCCCCTAAACTAATACATCAACACTAAATAATTTTCTTTCCCCCCCCCCAACCCTCATAACCCTTCTTCACTTACCACCGCGCCGCAGTGGTAAGACTCGCTCCCTGATCCCCCAAATCTTACCCCGCCACGGCTCCAGCAAGGGTAAGAGTGCGGCCTGAGCATCGGCCCCCCCCCCCCCTTGCTCTTAGGCCTTCCCATGTAGCAGCCCCAAGCTACACGAGCATTTCCCCCCCCTCCCCCAAAGCCCATCAGCAACCGAACACAACATATTTCAACATCGGGCTCGGGTTTTCCGCCACAAACAAAAGTAACCCCTGTTACCTTTGTTCCCCCACTGCGGCCCTCTATTCACGCAACTGTTCCCAAAATCCCTCCTCCAATGCATTATTAACTAAATCCTATCCTATTTCAGAAAGGTGTACCCCGTCTCCTAAGAAAAAAACCCCCAACACTTCCCACGACCAACTGTGCCTTATACAAAAACCCCCTTGCTGAACCAGCCATTTGCCAATCTGCCGGTTCAGTTTTTTAACACCTTTCCGCCATATTGGCTCCGAACAATTTTTAATTCGAATTATGATATCGGACCACCCAATTCTGGTGCCTGGCATACTATTCATTATCATTGCCAGATCCTTACGAATGATCGCCACTAATTTGCGGCAAAGCATTTTACCCACATCATTCCCCCCCAAATGTACCACCATCATGCGTGGTAAACCCCATTCCAGCACCCGCTTTTGGAGGAAGGACCCAATACATTAATGCTTAGTCAAAGCCAGGATTTATAGTTCCATATCTCTCTCTCTCTAGAGAGAGAGAGAGATAGATATAGATATATATAGTAACCCAACTTGGTGGGCCCCAACCAAATACATGAATGGAAAGGAGTCTACGGCTCAAAAAGTTTGCGGAACCCTGCTTTAGACAATACACACACTTCCCCTACTGCGTGTTGAGTCCTACATTAATCTCCTACAAAGTGAAAACAGAGTACTGTTTTCTGAGCAGTTGTTGGGCAATTATTAGTAATAAACATTAATACAAAAATATTTAGAAAACATTTTGAAAGCTAAGAAAATAATGCCCTTGCAGTTTCGTTTTTGTGACAATTCTAGATGCTATGTTATAGCAAGGTACAATATGAACCAGCAAGAAGATAATGGGAGCATAAATCTGTAATCTCACACATCACTTAATAAACTGAGCCACTGGTTGAAGCACTTGCTAGATCTTTAGTAGTAGCATAGCTTGGAGACTAATATTCACTGTTAAGAGATATCTAATTCATGGGTAGCAGTGTGATATTTACTATTATACTACTTGTTTGATGTTTAAATCATGCTAACCTGGGTTTACCTCTTCTTTTTATTTGAAAAACTAGAGCTGTGTGAGCATAGCTTAAAGATCATGATGGAACAACCTGCATCTTCAAAGCAAGACCAGTTACTTCCATATGGATCCACCCTCACTTCAGTGCCTGGCAGGATGGGCTCTGATTGCATGCCTAAACATTTTCCTTTATTCTCCGGTGTGGATTTTTGTGATCTGGTCCCGTGGTTGGGATTTAAATTGGGATTCACAGCTCGATACAATATCGTCCAGACGAAGATTGCCCGTCTGTAACGTGCTCGGAGCGCACAATACAGACGAGTAAGGCCATCCAGCGATACAGTCTCCAGTTTCACGCGTCCTTAGCGCTTTGTAAAATAGACACATAACCCTTTCCGCACCCAGCATGTAAATGAACGAAAAAGCTGTATAATGAAGGAATTAGCTATTCCCCTCCGATACTGTAACGGGCGCTGATACTATCTCCTCAGTAACCCGCTGTTTTGCCGCGGCCTTAACCTGCTACTTTACCGCCTCCCCCTAGAAGGAGTTAGGACTGTGAGTCTAGTAACAAATCCATCGACACCGCTTAAGATACTCAAACACAATAAAACAATAAGCCTGGCACCCTCCTTGATGTAGTACGTCCCGGATGCCCCCCCCCCCCTCCCCAGCGCGCCCGCCACTACCCCTTTCATCAGCTGCATCCACCCATTATGCCCCTCACGGGCATGTCCCGCTTCACAGAGCGCTCCCACTCAAATCCGTTCATGGGTATATACCCTTTCGCCCCCCTCACAGCGCCATGCTACCACTGCGACCCGGCAGTCCCGTGAGGCCTACAAAAAAAAAAAATCCCCGGCTCCCGCGCCCCCGCACTGGCCCGCCGACTCTAACCCCCTCCTCCCGATCGGGCGGGTAGGCGGCAGCGAAAAGCAAAAAAAAACCAAAATCAATTTTTTTTTTTCAAAAAGCGACATCACACAATGCATAAAATAATTTCTCCAGCCTTAAAGCGACAATTTTGTTTTTTTCGAAAAGCAACTTACTTTTGGGATCTGTCAAGATCCCAAAGTAAGTCGCAAAAGTAACTTACTTTTCTGAAGCCATCAGGAACACGATCTTAGCTCAAGACGAAGATGGCCGCCTGCACGGGGAAAGCGTGCAATTGGCAGCTGAAGACGTGACGTCACGACGTTTGGCGTCACGAGATGTGACGTCACGTCTTCAGCGGCCAATTGCACGCTTTCCCCCGTGCAGGCGGCCATCTTCGTCTTGAGCTACGATCGTGATGGCTTCAGAAAAGTAAGTTACTTTTGCGACTTACTTTTGGGATCTAGACAGAGTCGGCGCGCCAGTGCGGGGGCACGGGAGCCGGGGATTTTTTTTTTTTTTTTGTAGGCCTCACGGGACTGCCGGGTCGCAGTGGATGCAGCTGATGAAAGGGGTAGTGGCGGGCGCGCTGGGGAGGGGGGGGCATCCGGGACGTACTACATCAAGGAGGGTGCCAGGCTTACCGAACCGCTGCTATTGCCTCTGCTCGCAGGTCTATTTCGCCGGCTTGCTGCACGCTTTCGCTTTGCTCGGCTCGGCTCGGCTCTGCTTTTTCTCCTCTCCCGACTTTTCGTGTTTTTTACACTTCCTGGTGCCTGTCATTCCAAATGCCATTTGAAATGACATTTGAAATGACAGGTACCAGCACATCCAGGTTACTGTATAGGCGCTGTATTAAGCGCCTATACAGTAAAATGGGTTACGCGGGCATAACCTTTCCCTAACGCTTTAAAGCCGCGGCATGCATTTGCATGCGATTAGAAGAGAGTATCGGGGAGTTAGTGAAGAGAACTGTGCGTGCGGGGAGGAAGGGTGCGCCTGACACTGCCGCACTGTTTTTACCGCGGCCTTACTGTATCGACCTGAGAATGTGGCTCAAACTGAGGAAGGCCAGGGACATAGTTTTATGCTTCCAGCACCAGTGAAGAGCACTCCCTCCTGCTGTCTTTCTCATTAGTGATCAGTAGAAGTGCAAAAAGCTATCAGTTCCCTGCTTTCTTGTGTCTTTGTGTAAGAAAACAGAGATCAACAGGACAAGGAGCCTCCCTGCTGGCAAAATGCCTCAGCTCAGTGACACACACGCAGAACAGAGACCCTCACCAACTGCAGAATTCATTATCACAAATCAGAAACAGAAATATGCAGGCAAAAACTGAGCTGCCAGACTTTGCATGCAGAGAAATAGAAACAGACATGCATTCCCTTCTGTACTGTGCAAACGACAAAAAATATAGATGCACATTTCCCAAAACTAACAGAGAAAATCAAAGACATGAAAATGAGCAGAAAAAAACTGCATATAAGCCTGAGGGAAACAAGAAAATGAGCAGCTACAGCAGCAAAATGTTTTTTATCCAGGCAGACATGTAATCTAACCAGAGATAATTCAAAACTAGTGCTTGCCTATATTATCTGGCGAATTATCCTTTTTGTTGTGATTTATGTCATCTTTAATTATCTTTTACTATTATCACTATAATACATTATTTTTCTCTCTTCGTTTTAACCATTTTATGCATTACTTTGGCAACACGTACAAAACATTATCATGTCTATAAAGTTTTCTGACAGGAAGAGCTGGCCACAAATTGCAATCTGTTTTCAGATACCCAGCCACAGCAAAGCTCCACCTCTAGCCTTCTCACACCAAGCTGAGATCTTAAAGGCGGATAGGAGCTTTCCTACTGTGAATGCCACTTTCATGTCCCAAAACAAGGTCTACCTCAATAAAAGAAAGGAAAAAGGATACAATTTGTTACATTTCAGGAAAGGTCTAAAGACATGGCTAATGTTTGCTGGACAAGCACTGGCTAGAATTAAAGGCAGAATTTGAAATATTGTCATTGTTTGTTTTCTATATGCTATCAGCCTGATTTTAAATAAATGCCCGGCACGTGTAAAAAACGGGGGTTATGCGCGTGGCTGGGCCTTGCGCACACTGGGGTAGATTTTCAAAGGGTTACGCTCGTAATATACGCCCGTAACCCCCGAAAACCTACCCCTGCATGCGCCAAGCTTATTTTGCATAGGCTCGGTGGTGTGCACAAGCCCCGGGATGTGCGTATGTCCCGGGACTTTGAAAAAGGGGCGGTCCGGGGGCGGGGACAGGGGCGGGATGGCAGGCTGGGGGTGGGGTCATGGGCGTGGCGCCAATCCGGGGGTGGTCCCAAGTACTCCGGCACAATGGCCTTGCTGGAGGTTCGCACACCGGCAGCCGGCCAGCGCGCGCAAGATACGCCTGCAAGAGGCAGGCATAAACAATAAAATAAGGTAGGGGGGATGGATTTAGATAGGGCTGGGGGGTGGGTTAGATAGGGGAAGGGAGAGGAAGGTGGGGGGGACCGAAAGAAAAGTTCCCTCCAAGGCCGCTCCGATTTCGGAGCGGCCTTGGAGAGAACAGGGAAAGCCATCGGGGCTCCCCTCGGGCTCGGCGCGCACAAGGTGCACAAGTGTGCACCCCCTTGCGGCGCCGACCCCGGATTTTATAACATGTACGCAGCAGCGCGCACATGTTATAAAATCAGATGTACATTTGTGCGCGCCAGGTAGCACTCACAAATGTACCCCTCGCTCCTCTAAAAATCTGCCCCACTGTGCGCGTTTTAAAAGGGGTCCAGCCGGGCGCGTAACACGGGCCAAAAAAAGGGGAGTGAGGAGGGGTGGGCCAGGGGGCGGGGCAGGGCAGAGCTGGAGGCCGCCGGTACAGCGGTCATTTACCGCTGTGCCGGGGATTGTCTGCTGGTATGCGCAACTAACACCAGCTCAGAAGCTGGCATAAGTTCGAAAACAAGAAAAAACCAAAATGTAGGGTCTTCCAAGGGGTCGGGGAGGAGAGGGGAAGAGGTAGGGAGGGTAGGAAAGTTCCCTCTCAGTCTGCTCCTAAATTGAAGCGGACTGGTAAGGAACTGGAGGAGGCCCGATCTCATCACCATGCGTAATTTGCTATTTTCAACCCTCCTCCTTGTGCGCACCGCCCCGTATTTTATAACATGCGCATGCCAGCATGCGCATGTTATAAAATCGCGCATCCATGTGTGCGCATTTTTTAAAAACCAACCGTATGTATATTTATGTAATTTCATATACTTGATTTAGTTGTACATCGTTTTGAGCAATTTTTTTTTATCTGGAAAGCGATTGATAAATATCAATAAATTAAATAAATATGTTTTTCTAGTTTTTAGATTTCTGTAAGGCCAATCTAATAAATGCCCCTAAATTCGTAAATGTGACTTCACAAACTAAGATTGCTGTTAGCACAGATTAAATAGATAATAAGAGCCAATAACTCATTCAGGGGTAGATTTAAAAAAAAAAAGCGCGTTCGCGTACTTTTGTTGGCGCACCAGGCGCCAACAAAAGTACGCTGGATTTTATAAGATACGCGTGTAGCCGTGCGTATCTTATAAAATCCTGGATCGGCGCGCGCAAGGCTGCCGATTTTGGGCAGCCGGCGCGCGCCGAGCCGCGCAGCCTGCCTCCGTTCCCTCCGAGGCCGCTCCAAAATTGGAGCGGCCTCGGAGGGAACTTTCTTTCGCCCTCCCCTCACCTTCCCCTCCCTTCCCCTACCTAACCCACCCCCCCGGCCCTATCTAAACCCCCCTCTACCTTTATTCATGGATTTACGCCTCCTGGAGGAAGACGTAAATCCACGTGAGCCAGGGGGCTGCTGGCGCGCCGAGACCCGACCCGGGGGCGGTTCCGGGGAGGGCACGGCCACGCCCCCGGAACGCCCCGGGCCGAAACCACGCCTCCGGGCCCGCCCCGAAACGCCGCACCCCGCCCCCAAAATGCCGCTTCGTTTGGCCTCACCCCCGACACGCCCCGACACGCCCCCTTCAGAAAACCCCGGGACCTACGCGCGTCCCGGGGCTCTGCACGCGCCGGCGGCCTATGCAAAATAGGCGCGCCGGTGCGCAAGACATGCAGGGCTTTTAAAATCCTCCCGTTAGCATGCAAAGTAACATTTTTTTTGCAAATATCAATTTGGGTGCACACCTTTTCTTTTATGTGTGTTAATGCAATTTCAAAGCTAATGAGTGAATCAAAAAGCAGCTAAATAGCTATAAACTACTTGTGAAAAACAGTTCACAAACACAGTTTCGCAAAGAATGTAACTAAGCCTTAGGATGGTGTAATTAAATATTTTACAATTAAAAAAATCTTAGAAAACCTATTCATGCTATATTGTAAATGGTTGCATTTGCTTATAGCGCTGGAAAGAAAAATATTGCAAAGCTCAGCATATATTAGAGATGTGAGTCGTGTGATCGATCGTCTTAACGATCGATTTCGGCTGGGGGGGGAGGGAATCGGATCGTCGCAGTTTTGTTTTTTTAAATATCATGTAAATCGTAAATCGGGGGAGGGCGGGAAAACCGGCACACTAAAACAACCCTAAAACCCACCCCGACCCTTTAAAATAAATCCCCCACCCTCCCGAACCCCCCCAAAATGTCTTAAATTACCTGGGGTCCAGTGGGGGGGTCCCGGTGTGATCTTCCACTCTCGGGCACACTAAAACAACCCTAAAACCCACCCCGACCCTTTAAAATAAATCCCCCACCCTCCCGAACCTCCCCAAAATGTCTTAAATTACCTGGGGTCCAGTGGGGGGGTCCCGGTGTGGTGTTCCACTCTCGGGCCACGGGTGCGTTGATAGAAATGGTGCCGGCGCCATTTTGGTTCCTGTCCCCCGACGTCACGAGCGTAGGAGATCGCTCCCGGACCCCCGCTGGACCCCCAGGGACTTTTGGCCAGCTTGGGGGGCCTCCTGACCCCCACAAGACTTGCCAAAAGTCCAGCGGGGGCCCGGGAACGACCTCCTGCACTCGAATCGTGTTGCCGTACGGCCGGCGCCATTTTGCAATATGGCCATATGACCGGCGCCATTTTGCAAAATGGCGCCGGCCGTACGGCAACACGATTCGAGTGCAGGAGGTCATTCCCGGACCCCCGCTGGATTTTTGGCAAGTCTTGTGGGGGTCAGGAGGCCCCCCCAAGCTGGCCAAAAGTCCCTGGGGGTCCAGCGGGGGTCCGGGAGCAATCTCCTACGCTCGTGACGTCGGGGGACAGGAACCAAAATGGCGCCGGCGCCATTTCTATCAACGTACCCGTGGCCCGAGAGTGGAAGATCACACCGGGACCCCCCCACTGGACCCCAGGTAATTTAAGACATTTTGGGGGGTTCGGGAGGGTGGGGGATTTATTTTAAAGGGTCGGGGTGGGTTTTAGGGTTGTTTTAGTGTGCCGGTTTTCCCGCCCTCCCCCTTCCCCCGATTTACGATTTTTGACGATAAATCGGGGGAATTCCTATTATATATTGCCTCTAACGATTTTTGACGATTTAAAATATATCGGACGATATTTTAAATCGTCAAAAAACGATTCACATCCCTAGCATATATTATTACATTGGCATCTTCATCTCTAGCTAACTGGGAATTGCTTTGTATATAAAGACAGACACAAAAAAGGGCTAAACTTTGAAACTTCTGCTAATTCATCCCCTTTTTGTGTCTGTCTTAATACCGTATACAAAACAATTCAGATGAAACGGAGATGGAGAAGCCAATATACTAAGAACATAAGAATTGCCATGCTGAACCCAGCATCCTTTCTCTGACATTGGCTAATTCAAGTTGCAAGTACTTGGAAGATCCCACAAAGCAGTTCTAATTCCTGTTACCCACTCCCAGGGATAGCAATAGCTTTCTTTTGAAGCTGGAAATTAGTCAAAATAGTGCAAAAATTAAACCTGCTATTCACCCACGTGACCCAATACCAGCCAGATCCTTGAAACAAGTACACCAAGTTATCGCTCCTCCAATCACAACCTTAATTAATCATTCAATATCAGAAGGAATTATACCATATGGATTAACACAAGCGGTGATAAAGCCGATCCTAAAAAATAAGACTGGTAGAACTGACAACTGGGACAACTATCGTCCAATACCAACTTGCCATTTCTAGCAAAAGTTCTTGAGAAAGCAGTGTTATCCCAACTTGTAAATCACCTGGAAGATCAAAATATTCTCTTCCCAAATCAATTTGGATTTAGGAAACATTACTGAGACATTACTTTTCTAATTAACAGATTCGGTTTTACAAGGGCCTGACGCAAAGGAATCTTATTGTCTTGTGCTAATTGACTCAAAAGCCGCTTTTGACATTGTGAACCATAACCTGTTATGCCATCAGATGAGAAATATTGGGATTGATGGCATGGCTCTCAGATGGTACTCTTCATTTCTATCTAACAGAACATTCCAAGTCAAATAAGGCAACCATATATCTGACACTTTCCAGTGTGATAGAGGTGTCCTTCAAGGCTCAGCCCTCTCAGCAACACTATTCAATATTTACATGCTCCCACTGTGTAAATTACTGATGAATCTAGGAATAATTTTCTTCTTGTATGCTGACATACAGTTTTACATCTCACTCTCCAGATCATTTGAAAATTCAACCTCGATACTCTCTACCTATATGAAAGTAATACAACAAGAACTATCACAGCTTAAACTGACATTAAACCCTAAAAAACTGAAATCATTTGGCTGAGTAGGAACTCATTGATAGTGTTATGGTCGTGGACCCTTGGGCCGGCTGAGACTGCAGATGTTGCACTGTGGGGACCCACAGTGAGTGTCACAGCTGGGAGGCGGCGCTGACGAGAGACTCCAGAGAAGTCTTCACCACTGGAAGTCCGTGGTCCCCCCAGGAGGAACCCGTAGGGACCCGGACCTCTTGCACTTAGGTGGGACCCTCTGTGACCAAGGATCCAGGAAGCAGTCGAAGAGATGGTTGATGAGGACGGTAGAGCCCAGGAGGAGCCCGTGAGAGCCCGAGCCGCTGGGACTTAGGAGAATCACCTGGGACAGCAAGAACCAGATCCCTGAAGAGGCAGAGGGAACAGGAGTCGGAGTCCAGGAACGAAGCAGGGTCAGAAGCCAGAAGTCAGAGGTCCGAAGTCAAAGCCAGGGGCGGAAGCTGGAAACAGAGTCGTGGATGGAGCCGGGTCAGAAGTCAGAAGTGCAAACCAAAACCAGGAGCGGGAGCGAAGACAAAGTCAATGGACGAAGCCGGGTCGGAAGCCAGAAGTCCAAACCAAAACCAGGAGCGGGAGCGAAGATGAAGTAAATGGATGAAGCCGGGTCAGAAACCAGAAGTAGAAGAGACGATCCAAGAGCCAACGCAGCAACTAGCAACTCAGGGGACTGAGTGAACCTCGTTGCAAGGCGAGGCATGTCAGTTATTGCCGGGTTTAAATAACCCGGCAGCGTCTGACATCAGTTGGAGGCTGTCCCTGAGTTTCCTGTGCTGACCCCTTTAAGACTGAAGCCCTGGCGCGCGCGAGCGCCTAGGGGGCGGGGCCAGCTGCAGATCGTCGGCGGCGACTCCCTCGCAGGGAGAGCGCCGCAGTAGCCGCGTTTCAGGCCTTTGGGGCTGAAGTGGATGGATTCCCGTGGCCGGCCCGGGCCGGGAGGTGAGTGGAGGTCCCGGGGCATGGCCTGGGACCATAACAGTACCGCCCCTCCTATACTCCCTTCCTGGAGGCCTGGGTTTACCTGGATGAGCCACGTGAAACTGGTGGAGAAGGTCCTTGTCCATGATATTGATGGCAGGCTCCAAGAAATTTTCTTTGGGGCCATAACCTTCCCATGAAAGGAGGTACTCCCAACATCTTAGGCGGAACCGCACGTCCAATACCTCCTTAACCTGATAAACAGTATCTTCTTGTGCTTCAGGAGTGGCTGGTGCAGGCGTCTTCCTACGGAAGGGAGAGAGAACCAATGGCTTCAACAGAGAAACATGGAAGACATTGTGTACCCAGAGTGTGGCAGGGAGACGGAGGCGGTAGGAAACTGCCCCTATCCTTTCCTTGATAGCGAACAGGACAATGTACTTCGGAGCCAGACACATCGAAGGAAGCCGCAAGCGGAGGTGTCTGGTGCTTAGCCACACCTTCTCCCCAGGGCTGGCCATCATAGGCGGTCCGCAAATCTTTTCGCAAAGACTGCAGTGCGGAGAAGTTTCTCCCGAGTGGATTTCCAGACCTGTCGCAACTGTCGGGCCATGATCTGTACAGCTGGCGATGGCACTTACAATGGTAATGGCAAAGGAGGTCGAAGACGTTTCCCATATACTGTGTAGAAGGGAGACCTACCGGTGGTGGAATGCTTGTGGTGGTTGTAAGAGAACTCCGCCCATGGGAGTAATGCCACCCAATCATTTTGTAGGACCGGAAGAACGTCTTCAAAGTCCGGTTCGTGCGTTCCACTTGGCCGTTAGCTTGGGGATGGAACGCGGTAGTGAAGTCTAGCTGGACCCCAAACTTTTTACAGAGCGCTCTCCAATACTTCGCCGTGAATTGGGAGCCCCTGTCCGAGGTGATGTGTAGAGGGAGTCCATGAAGGCGAAAGATATGATGAGTAAACAGGTTCGCCAGTTCGGGTGCTGAGGGCAATTAAGCAAGGGGCACAAAGTGAGCCATCTTAGACAACCTGTCTATTGTGACCCAGATCACCAATTTCCCTTCAGAGGCGGGTAAATCTACGATAAAATCCATGGATAAGTGGGTCCACGGTTCAGTGGGGACAGGCAGAGGCTGAAGAAGACCCCAGGGACGACCGGTGGGAGTCTTCTGTCGTGCACAGGTTGGGCAGGAGCTGACGTAGAGACGGACGTCCCTCTTAAACTGAGGCCACCAGTAGAACTCAGAGCGTAGCTCCTGGGTCCTAGCTACTCCCGGATGACCAGTGGTCAGGGAGTCGTGGGCCCAAGAGAGGACCTTTTTTTGAAGTCAGAGAGGCACCACTGTCTTCCCCATCGGGACCACGTCGGAGGCCGCGAAGAGCACTTTGGCTGGGTCAAGGATGTACTGTGGTGGATTAGGGGTATCCTCCGTCTCCGCTGTACGGGAAAGGGCATCCGCCCGGATGTTCTTGTCTGCTGGTCAGTAGTGGAGAAGGAAGTCGAAGCGGCTAAAGAAGAGAGACCACTGGGCCTGCCGGGGTTAAGACGCTGGGTGCAGCATAGGTATTCCAAGTTCTTGTGGTCCATATACACAACCACCGGGTGCTGGGCCCCTTCCAACCACTGGCGCCACTCTTCGAATGCTAGTTTGATGGCCAGCAACTCTTTATCCCCTATGCCGTAGTTCCTCTCTGCGGGTGAGAATCTGCTTGAAAAATAGGAACAGGGCAGGGATTTACCCCCACTGGATAATTGGCTTAGGACGGCCCTGATGGTCATGTTGGAGGCGTCGACCTCCACGATAAACTGGCATTGAGTGTCTGGGTGCCGGAGACATATGTCCTGGAGGAAAGCGTCCTTCAATTCCTGAAAGGCTCGTAGGGCCGTCGCCGGCCAGTTCTTAGCATCGGCCCCCTTTCTGGTGAGGGCAGTCAGTGGGGCCACCATCTGGGAATAGTATGGGATAAATTGCCGGTAGAAATTGGCAAAACTGAGGACCCGCTGAAGCACTTTGACTCCCACAGGCTGAGGCAAATTCTTGATGGCGGCGACCTTCTCTGGGTCCATATGCAACCCCGTGGAGGATACGATATACCCCAGAAACGGTAGTGACTCTTGTTCAAATTGGCATTTCTCCAATTTGGCATAAAGCCGATTCTCTCCCAGTTTCTGCAGTACTTGACTGACAGCTCGGCGGTACATAGGGAGGTGGAGGTGGTGTTACCTAGAGTTAACTTCCCGACTGACTCTAGGTCCAAGCGTTTCCCGGACGCTTGTGACAGCGGGCAAGGAAATGTCCCTTGCCCCCACAATATAAACACAGGCCCTGGAACCAGTGCCTTCTCCTCTCTTCTTGTGAAATAGGATCCCGGCCCAACTGCATGGGTTCAGCATCGTGTGGCCCCGGGGAGGCAGGAGGAGAATGCCTGGTTCGAGGAGGCATGGTTCCAGAGCCCCCAAATCCCTGAGCGGGTCTCCTCTCCCGGAACCGGCGTTGGATGCGGCAGTCTACACGGCCAGCCAGGTCAATCAGATCATTCAAGTCGTCCGGGAGATCTCTGGCAGCCAATTCGTCCTGAAGTCGTGGAGAGAGCCCCTCCAGGAATATGCAGTGCAGGCTATCACTTCTCCAGTTCAGCTCGGCAGCAAGGGTCTGGAACTCTATGGTGTACTCTGCCAAGGGACAGTTACCCTGCCATAGCTGGAGTAATTCGGACGTGGCCGTGGATCCACGGGAGGGCTCGTCAAAGATCCATCGGAAGGACGTGATGAACTGAACCAAATTGGCTAAGCAGGGATCCTGATACTCCCATAGGGAAGAGGCCCAGGCCAACGGCCTCCCATCCAACAGGGAGATAATGTAGCTTGTCTTGATCTGGTCTGAGGGAAATTGCGCTAGTAGTAGGTTGAAGTGGATATAACATTGGTTCAAGAATCCGCGACATAATTTCGTGTCCTCTGAGTACCGAGAAGGTGCTGGCATCTGTATGGGCGCAGATGGCCCTGCATTAGGGATGGCTACCGATACTGGGGAACCGGAGGCAGCGGCTCCTTCCACACGGGCCACTAGCCTCTGCACAGTTGCCATCAGAGAGTCGAGGCAAGTTTGTTGCTGTTGCAACCTTTGTGCAATTTCCGGAATGGCTTTCAAGGTCGAGAGATCTGCTGGGTCCATGGCCTTGCAAACTGTTATGGTCGTGGACCCTTGGGCCGGCTGAGACTGCAGATGTTGCACTGTGGGGACCCACAGTGAGTGTCGCAGCCGGGAGGCGGCGCTGACGAGAGACTCCGGAGAAGACTTCACCACTGGAAGTCCAAGGTCCCCCCAGGAGGAGCCCACAGGGACCCGGACCTCTTGGACTTAGGTGGGACCCTCTGCGACCAAGGATCCAGGAAGCGGTCGAAGAGATGGTCGATGAGGACGGTAGAGCCCAGGAGGCTGGAAGAGTCTTCACCCTCGGAAGTCCGCAGCTCCCCCGGGAGGAGCCTGTGAGAGCTCGAGCTGCTGGGACTTAGGAGAATCCCCTGGGCCAGCAAGAACTGGATCCCTGAAGAGGCAGACGGAACAGGAGTCGGAGTCCAGGAACGAAGCAGGGTCAGAAGCCAGAAGTCAGAGGTCCGAAGTCAAAGCCAGGGGCGGAAGCTGGAAACAGAGTCGTGGACGGAGCCGGGTCAGAAGCCAGAGTCAGAAGTCCAAACCAAAACCAGGAGCGGGAGTGAAGACGAAGTCAATGAACGAAGCCGGGTCGGAAGCCAGACGTAGAAGAGACGATCCAAGATCCAACGCAGCAACTAGCAACTCAGGGGACTGAGTGAACATAGTTGCAAGGTGAGGCATGTCAGTGACTGCCGGGTTTAAATAACCCGGCAGCTTCTGACGTCAGTGGGAGGCTGTCCCTGAGTTTCCCGCGCTGGCCCCTTTAAGACTGAAGCCCCGGCGGCGGCATGTCCCTCGCAGGGAGAGCGCTGCGGTAGGCTGAGTTTCAGGCCTTTGGGGCCGAAGTGGAGGGACTCCCGTGGCCGGCCCAGGCCGGGAGGTGAGTGGAAGTCCAGGAGCATGGCCAGGGATCATAACAGATAGTTAAACCACCTGCCCTAGACCTGAGTAATTTTCTAATTAATCCCTCAAATCAAGTACAGGATTTAGGTGTTCAGCTAAATGAGAACCTCACAATGAAAATGCACATCAGTAAAGTAATTAAGACAGGTCACCTAAGTTGCATATACTACATCGGTTGGAACCATTATCAACTTTTGAGGACTTCCATACTGTATTGCAGACTCTAATCTTCTCAAACCTTGACCTTACTACAAGCTCTTCCAGCAAATCACTTAAAACCACTACAACTATTACAAAATGCTACAGCAAGACTATTATTAGGATCTAGGAAATATGATCACATTACACCCTTGCTGATGTCACTGCATTGGTTACCAGTACAATCCAGAATCTACTATAAAGTATTAACGATAATATTCAACATCATTCATTCCAATAATACCGGCTTGCTAGGAGTGACATTACAACCTTACAATCCTCAGCAAACATTAAGATCTCAAAATAAAGGACTATTGACTATTCCCACAATACAGAGCACACATCTGAATCAAATAAAAGATCGAGTGTTTTCCATAGCAGGTCCAAAGCTCTGGAATTCTCTGCCTAAGATGTTACAAATTTTACCAAGTAGAAAGAGATTTAAATATGAATTAAAAACATGGCTATTAAAAACTGCATATAATTTAATTTAAAAACATCAAACTATACAGAACCACAAAGACAAGAAGGACAAAAGATAATAATCAAATCATGAAGAATAAATCAAATGAAAAACAATCCACCAACTAAGATGTGAAAATGATCATTTTGCTTTAATTATCCGTACTCTTTGCCTTATGTACTAGATCAATTTTAATATGTGCTAGAAAATTTCACTTAATAGATATTAATGCCTGTCTGTGAATACCACCTCCATAACCAATCTTTCAGGGTCATTCTTCAAATCGCATTGGGCAGTTATTGCATGTGTTAGGGCGTTACCACATTGCAAATTGAGGGAAAGGGGAGGAGTTTGGGCAGGGTTTTAGGAAAATGAGGGGCTGCTGGTGATAGTTTCGGACATTATTGCCAGCAGTAGTGCTGGAAATAAGTACACCTTTTCCATTGGCGCTATGGGGGTCAATAGAGTGTACCATGGCTGCAACCACGGCAGGTAAAAATGCACCACAGCAATGCAGCCACCTGCTCAATATCCCCCCCACCACCACCACCCTTTTTTTTCTGCGGCTCATGATTCTGGACTTCGACTTTGCCTGGACTTGACCTTGAGCTATATTTATAGTGGAATGATGAATCTAGGCCTTTGTTTGTTTGTTGAGTTATAACTATGAATGTCACTTTGTAAACCATTGTGATCTATAATTGGAATGATGGTATATATAAAATGTCTAAATAAAATAAAAATAAATACCTTACCAATAATATGTTATAGACTTTTCCTCCAGGTACTTGTCCAAACCTCTTTTCAACCCCGCTATGCTAGTCGCCTTGATCACGTTTTCTGGCAACAGATTCCACAGCTTGATAGCGCACTGAAAAGTACTTTCTACTGCTTGTTTTAAATCTGGTTGCTGGTTGTTAGTTTCATGGAGTACGCCCTTGTTTTGGTATTATTTGAAAGAGTTGAAACTGCCCTTTATTTATTCATTCCACCTCACTCGTGATTTTATATTTAAATATGTTTTATTAGATTTTCAAGCAAACAATCAATGAAATGAACACCAGGTGACTCTTACCAGTGCCCCAACTACCCACTGAACCCCCCCCCCCCCCCCCACAGAAGGCAATGAATAAGTCCTCAAACGGGTTCCAAAGAGACAGTCTCAGAAAAGTCATTCAAAAGCAGGCTCCATGTCTTATGAGGGAGGGACCATATGTAGAGATCCCAAATCAGAAGGAAGGGCCTGGTTTTCTTCGTTGTATCGACGTGTTCAACATACTTCTCAAAAAGGCATACATTGTGAACTAATACTCACCACTGAGATAGCGTGGGGAGATCTACCTTCACCCAATTCTGTAAGATACCTTTTTTTCCCCAATAAAAGTACTTTATGAATCCACAATTTTACATAAGGTTTCCCCACCGCCACCCCAGGCAAAAGATCAAATAATAATACCTTGGGACAAAGAGGTAATCTAACTTTTGTCACACTATAGATATAATTCGCTATGTTATCCCAAAAACCAGTGATACAAGAACACGACCAGAAACAATGACCTAAGGTACCCTCCACCTGAGTGCACTTAATACACATGGCCGTGGTGGCCAACTGTAATTTCTGCGCTAATGTCTGGGAGACATAATACCTTGCCAGAAATTTATATTGTGTTTTTTGCAAGTCCATCCAGCTAGTAATAGAGCAGAGCTTGCAGAGACATTGTATGTAATCCTCACCTGGAAGTTGAAGCCCCAGGTCATTAGCCCACCCCTGTTGATGACTCGTAGGTGTGCCTAGGTTTACACCCTCAAATTTGTTTATATAAAAAGGAGATGGAGAGTTGAGTCAGGTCTTCAAAGTCAAAAAGGTCTGATAAGAATTCCCTGTACACAGGAGATCAGTCTGATACTCCCAAGGAGCGTATGTAATGGCGCACCTGCACGTACTGAAAGTAATGTTTATCATTCAAAGATAATTCTGCCTCAAGATCAAGGAGCAATTTTATCTGATCCATATCATCTAAGAAATGGGCAAGCAGATAAACACCTAAAGTAGTGCAGGTTGGATAGCTGGCCAGCGTGCACAACTTACTTCAGCCTGGGTACCTGAAGTCAGTCTGCAACAAACATAAAAAAAAAAAGACAAAGCTAGGATTTAGGGGGTGGGGAGGAGAGGGGAAGGGGAAGAGAGGTTAGGTAGGGGTTTAGGGAAGTTCCCTCTCAGTCCGCTCCATAATTGGAGCGGACTGAGAGGGAACCGGGGAAGGCCCGAATGCGTTACCGCGTGGAAATTGCCAAAAGTCCCCCCTTTGTGTGTGCCACCCACACATACTAGTGTGGATTATAAAATCTTGCACGCATGTGTGCGCCGCACTCGGATTTTATGACGTGTGCGCACTAGCGCATGCATGTTATAAAATTGGTGCGTCCATGTGTGTGCGCCAGGAAGCACGCACACATTATAAAATCTACCCCATAATATACCCGTGTATTTTTACTTCAAATTTAAAAGGATACATGAGTAGATTTTACACGCATTATTTAGACACAATTACACCCCCACAAGTCAGCTTTTACACACACATAAGTTGGGGGATTTTCTAACATGCGCACAGCAATGAACTATCCAATTTTATTAGCCTACCAGTTCACCCAATTCATCTACAGCTCGTGAACACCCACCTGGCTCTTGAGCCTGAAGTCCCCCCATTTCATCCAGAACCCCTCACCCAATCAGTTTCTCACTTTTAAGATGTTAGCGATCACCTATTCCAGAAATTGAACAGGAGTAAACATACGCAACTGAGGTGCCAAATTTACATATGTAAATTGCTTATGAACCAGCAACTTCTTCATGTAAATGTTGGCCCCTCCCTGAATAAGCCCCCACCCCTCCAGGGTGTATTCATAGTGACCCTCCTGCTGCGGTGGCAGAGGCAGCGTTGGAACAGCAATGGGGTTTCAGGTGGTATCAGTGGAGTCACAAATTGTAATTGCCTAGAGGGAGAAAGGATAGAAAAGGAATTCTACCTCTTACCGGGTCTCCCAATATTAGGAATAGGGGTCCGGAACCCACCCAGCAAGTCTCCCAGGGGAAGAGAGAGAAGGCAGAACCCACATTTTAAAAAAACTTGAATGCAAGCAGATAAAACTTTTACAAATTCTGAGCTGTGACTCAGATTTATTATGGTAAGTTTAAACAGTGAGAAACAAGTAATGAAAATATTATAAAGTTTTCCACAGTTAACACAACGTGGTTGTCTTTTAATTCCCAGTTAACAAGTATTTTAAATGAAGAGAACCGTTTCTCCTAACGTTACCATAAAACAATCAGATAAGTATGGTTCGAGTATTAACTGCTATACTTTCTATAGCAAAAATTTAGTAATTAATTCTACCATGAAGAATCTTTGTGTCCCAATTCTGTCTTGCAGGTGCAGCAGGACAAAATCAACTCTAATCGCAGGTAAGTACATAACAAGTGTTTTGTGTTGTTTCTTTTCTATGTTGTTTGACTCTGATTGTCTATTTAACCTTTTTTTTTTCTTTCTCTGTCTCTTTCCAGTGAACTCTCCAGTCCCAGTGAATTTTGAGGCTTTTGTTCAGCAAGTTCTTCACTTATGTCACTGGCACAATTACTTATGACAGCTGATGCAGTGATTCTCTACTCTTTCTTTGTGGTGTTAAAAAGTTTCAGTCTAGCTAGCTTTGTGGCAAGTATTTATTAATTTTATTTATTTAAGAGTTTTTATATACCGTCATTGAGTTATTTACCATCATAACGGTTTACAATAGGGCACCAATATCAAAGAAAGTATAGATCCTAATTTACATAGATGGTGCCATTCCGATTCGGTAACAAACAGTATTAAGAATAATATGGTTTATGCTAAGGAAATTACCTTTAGAGAAATTCCCTTGTGGGATTAAGAGTATTATGGTAATTCATCCTGATGGGTTGACTACAGTTAAAAATTGGGTGAACTAATTTCCTAAATAAAGTCAGCTAAGTATACACTTAGCTGACTTTATTTAGGATGAATCTTCATACCCTCTGCTGCTGATAGGGGGTGTGGCTTGCTGCAACACTGCTCATGGGCATGGTTTGTGAATGAGGCTATTAGTTATTCACTCTGAATGCACAAAAAAAAAAGTGTGTCTAAGATGCACATTTTTGCGCTTAGAAATTAACGACTGCCCGGAGCAGGCATTAATTGCTGTGTGCTCCCACAAGTTGAACAGAAAAACTGAAAAAACGCTTTTCTGTAAATCCTCCTTCTTAATATCGATATTAAGTAGGAGGAACAAATCTTTCAAAAACTTAAAAAAAAAAAAAAAAAAAAAAAAGGTAATAAAAAGCGTCGTCGATCGGATTCATGAAATGGATGCTCAGTTAACAAGCATCCGTTCCTGAACCCCTGGCTGTGCGCCGATTAGGAAAACCGACGCTGATAAATTCGGTGTCCGTTTTCCTAAACGGCGGACGGCCGACTGCTCGCAGGCTCCTGTTCTTAAGGAGGCGATAGGAGCGCAACCCCTAATTTATATATTGCATGGTGCCCCGCAGGAGCAGGGCCTGGGGGCGTGTTAGGAAAGCGGGCGCTGAGCGTTCAGCCACCACGTTCAGCACACATATATTGTATCGGCCCCTCAGTGTTTATTCGTGGAAACTAACAGGAACTGGGCTAGCTGATTGTGGAAAACAAAAGATAATTCAATATCCTTATTCTAGCTAGCACAGAGGAATTACATTCAGATGCTCTTGTATGGTGAGGATTATTTTCATAGTTTCTTTCACTCACCTCTCACACTGTTACCACAGAGCACTGAGTAAAGGTTCAGGTGCTCATCAATATGTAGTCACAACTGGTGGCTGTATATTTATATAGGTAATCTGAGACGGTGCCACCAAGTATTTTCATATTGGGGATGTTATAAGTATTAAAGCACTATTATCTGTACTTCTCTGTACTCTGCCTATATTCTCAACCTGGTGCAGAGTGATGATTCGCAATGTCAGACTATTTCCACCTAAGATCAATAACAAAAATGGTTGCTCTCACTTTAGAAGCAGCTCTGCTGTTTGTCACCACTTTTATTTTAGCTTTCTCAGTGGGTTCTGTTATCAGCTTTGCTATAAGCAAGCTTACAGTTTCATATATCTAGTCTGTCTCTAACTACAGCACCCCACTACAGTAAACTAGACTTCTCCTGAGTCAGATTCTGGTTCTCCTAGATGAGTTCAATTTGAGAGAACATACTTCCTATATTATGAGAGCTGTAGCCTTCTCCTTGTTAGAGGAAGCCAAGATCACTTATTATTATATATTTCTTAAAAGCAAGCAATGATATTATAAAATCCGATGGCTGCTCGCACATGTGAGCACAGATTTTATAATCCACACGCGCATGTGCAGGCAGCGCATGCAGAGGGGCCCAATTTTGTAAGATTACATGCGGAGAGCAATCAGTTCCTTCCCAGCCCACTCCAATTAAGGAGCGGTCTGGGAGGGAACTTCCCTACCCATACTCCCTCCCTCTTCCCCTCTCCTTCCCACCCCCTAAACCCTTTTACCTACCTTTTTTTTTTGTTTTGTTTTATTGCTTACTGCACACGCTTCCCTGGCACAGTGGCAAATGGCCGCTGTACCAGCCCTCCCTCCAGCCCTCCCCCAGCCCTCCCCCAGACCGCCCCTCCCTCTGGGCCCGGCACTTCGCATAACAGGTGTTACGTGCATGGCCCGGCCCCTTTGAAAATGCGCACGGCGCGCGCAAGCCCCAGCCACACACGTAACCCTCGTGTTTACATTCGTGGCCATTGTTACGGGTGTCGGCCGCGGCAGACCTGCAGCCTGGCCCACTCACCTCTCTCAGTCTAATCCAGTGCCTGGTTGCTTGTCCCTGGCGGCGGTGGGCCGCCAGCTCCATCCTCGGGCTGCCCCCAGTGCCCCTGGCTCAGCTGCTGATCCCAGTGCTTTATGTTGGGCCTCTCTGCGTGGCCCGCTGAGAGACGCAGCTGTCCAGGGCCGTGCCCATTCCTAGGTGTGCGCGCACATCCTTCAGCCTTATGAAGGGACTGTGACGGGAACTTGGCCATGGCCCCGGATGATGACATCAGCGTAGCTCTAGTACTTAATGCCGGGTTCCGCTCCTAATGATTGCCTTTGCAACAGGTCTCCACGCTGGTCGTGTACTCGTTGCTTCCTGGTGATTCCTCTACGTTCCTGGTTCCTGATCCTCGTTGTCTCCTGTTCCGGTTCTCTTTGTTCCTTCGTTCCTGATCCCTAGCTACCTTTGGACTGCTTTCTCGGACACGACCTCTGCTTTGCCTGACCACGTCATTGACTCTCTCCAGCCTGGACCTCTGCATTGCCTGACTATGCTATTGACTCTCTCCAAGCCCAGACCTCTGCATTGCTTGACTACGCTATTGACTCTCTCCAAGCCCGGACCTCTATATTGCCTGACTACGCTATTGACTCTCTCCAAGCCCGGACCTCTGCATTGCCTGACTACGCTATTGACTCTCTCCAAGCCCGGACCTCTACATTGCCTGACTATGTCTTCGACTCTCTCCTCATCCAGACCTCAGCTTGACTTGCCAGTGCTTCCTGATTGCCACCGGCCCTGACTTCAGCCTGCCTCACGACGCTCCTTTGTCTACATCCTGGACTTGGCCTATTCAGGCTTCACCTGCTCTTGCTCAGGCGCCCCCTGTCCGACTTTGGATCTATTGGCACCCGGGTCTCCGAGCCTCCGCCTCGTCCAGTACATACTTCTCCATCCTACTGTTGCTGCCTCTGGGCTGACCTCTAGATCCTTCCATCGACGACGACATACGAAGGCCCACCTAAGCCCAGCCGGCAACGTTACCCAAAGGCTCAATCCACGGGGAATGAGGGCTGGTATTGGTGAAGCATCAACCGGCCTGCGTCCTTCAGCCCACTTCACCTGCCAACAGTAGGGACCCGTAGGACCCTTCCTACGGGTAGCGTCAACCCCACCTTGGCCCAAGGGGTCCACCTCCAGTGCAAAGCCATTTTACAATTCGGCCGATTGTGTGTGTGTGCATGCATGCGTGCCCCTAGTCTACAACAATCTTAGGTTGACAAATATAGAGAATGGGAGATTTTTTAAATCCTTATTAGTTTTAATTATTAGGTGCTTTTTGATGTGTCTGCTGTTTTGAAATATTTTATTGATGTTTAGGAAATTTTAAAACTATATATTGGGGGGGGATGCCAAACAAGTATCCACCCCAGGTGCCAAATACTCTAGATACGCCTCTGACACTTATACACTTATAATGCTATCAATGGCTGATCAAAATTCACCTCGATACAGCCAGGTTACTTTAATATTAATGATTATCCTGAACCTTCCCTGGAATTTACCTTATTTCTAAAATGAATATCATACTAACACAGTCACACATTCTTCAAACAACCATACTAGAGATGTGTGCCTTCCGCTCCGTGCTCCTCTGTTGTGTATTTCTAGGATTTCACTGGTAGCCCTGATGCAATTGGCTGCTACTCTATGGCAACCAAAGATCCACCTGGCGGAATAGCCCCCAGATGCTGCCTACCACTCATAATACTTTAAATATCTGGAGAAAATGGAGCATGGGTTTAGTGGGCACTCGTCAATATTTTAGGCTATCTCACCTTTTTCATAACATGAATTTTCTCCCTGGTGTTAGGATTCATAGGTTTCGTGAACCCTTGGCCCAAGGTGAGGGTTGATACCACCTGTGGGGAGAAGCCCCACAGGTCCTCACCGTCGGGAGGCGAGGCCAGCAGTAGCAGGAGGTCAGTGAGTAGTAGCAGAGAGATAGGGCGTCCTGCCTCCCTGGAATTTACCTTATTTTTAAAATGAATATCATACTAACAGAGTCACAGGTACTTCAAACAACCATGCTAGAGATGTGTGCCTTCCGCTCCGTGCTCCTCTGTTGTGTATTTCTAGGATTTCACATGGTAGCCCTGATGCAGTTGGCTGCTATACTATGGCAACCAAAGATCCACCTGGCGGAATAGCCTCCAGATGCTGCCTACCACTCATAATACTTTAACAGGCGGATTTTACAAGCCCTGCTTGCGTAAATCCGCCCGGATTTATGCGAGCAGGGCCTTGCGTGTCGGCGCGCCTATTTTCCATAGGCCGCCGGCGCGCGCAGAGCCCCGGGACACGCGTAGGTCCCGGGGTTTTTCGAAGGGGGCGTGTCGGGGGCGTGTCGGGGCGGGACCGTATGACGCGGCATTTCGGGGGCAGGGTGCGACGTTTCGAGGGCGTGGCGCCGGCCCGGGGGCATGGTCCAGGCCTCCAGACCAGCCCCCAGGTCGGAAGACGGCGCGCCAGCCGTAAATCTACGCCAGCTGGCGCGCGTAGATTTACGTCTGCTTCTCGCAGGCGTAAATCTAGGAACAAAGGTAAGGGGGGGTTTAGATAGGGCTGGGGGGGGTGGGTTAGGTAGGGGAAGGGAGGGGAAGGTGAGGGGAGGGCGAAAGGAAGTTCCCTCTGAGGCCGCTCCGATTCGGAGCGGCTTTGGAGGGAACGGAGGCAGGCTGTGCGGCTCGGCACTGCCCTGAGGAGCGGGGAAGCACGGAGAGCAATCTTATGTAGAATGTAGGCACTGCCCCGAGGAGAGGGGAAACATGGAGTGCAGTCTCTTACATAGAATGTAGGTGCTTGCCCTGAGGAGTGGGGAAGCATGGAGTGCTGACTCCCAGGCAGGAAGGTGGTCTGAGGGGCAACCCTGAGAAGCAGGGAAGCCAGCAGGCAGGGTCTCTAGAGGTGCGGGGCTAACCCGAGGAGCGGGGAAGCCTGGAGACAGAGTCCCCAACAAGAGTGCGAGCAGGCCCCTGAGGAGTGGGTACCCAAGCTAGAGTCCAGAGCCAAGAGCAGGTCCGATGCAGGAACCACGCTCCGAGGAGAAAGGAGCAAGCACTAGGCTCATTGCCAAGTCAGTTAGCAACGGGCGAAGGAGGTCCTTAAGAATCCCAACCTTGTGATGTCATCAGTCAGGGACGCCCCCAAGGTTCCCGCCATTGGGCCTTTAAAGAGAGGTCTGGTGGTGCGCATGCGCCTAGGAAGGCCCGGAGTCAGTGTGGGTTGTGGTGGCGTCCCGGCCGCCAGGAGGAGCCTTGCAAAGCCGGAGATGTGCAGCGATGGCGGTTAGCTCTGGCCGCGAGCTGACCTGCAGAGGAGAGCAGACCAACTCCTGTCGTGAGTTGAACTGGTCACAGCCATCTGCGACCGACGGTCATAACACCTGGCTTGTCTTTAGCAGCGTTTACACCCTGGAGAGACCGAGGCATAACTCTTGTAGACCACATATGGGAGGGCGACCATGTGCTTTCTTTTGCACAACTGGAAGCATGATATTTATTTCCAAAATCTGAATTCCTCTCCTACCAACAAATTGTTCACTTCCTCTTAAGCAAACAGGTTAAGTTGCATTTACTGCAAGGTAAAACTATTTTTGAAACCTTTTGCTTGGAGGGAAAGAAATTAAGGGTTTAATTTCCAAATTGTATAACCTACTGCGTCTGTCCGTTAAAGCTAAACCCAAACACTTTCAAATTTGGAAAAGAGACCTAGGTGAAAATTATTCAGAGGAAGATTGGGATTTCATTCTTTTAGGCATTCATAAAGCTTGTTTCCTCTGTCATTGTAGAAAATGGATATAAGATGCTAGGGGTGTGCAGTCGGTCCCTACGTATTGGCAATCCGCAACGGATGTGGCCATATTCATTGTATTCGTGGGGAAGCGAAACGTATCGCGATTCCCCACAAATACACAAATCTTCGCTGAATTATTCCGTCGCCTAAAGAAATCAATTTAAATAAACCCCCCACCCTCCTGACCCCCCCCAAGACTTACCAAAACTCCCTGGTGGTCTAGTGGGGGGTCCGGGAGCCATCCCCTGCACTCACACCCTCGGTGCCGGTTTCAAAATGGCGCCGATAGCCTTTGACCTACTATGTCACAGGGGCTACCGGTGCCATTGGTCAGCCCCTGTCACATGGCCATCTGCACTATCTTGTGCTCCTACCATGTGACAGGGGCTGACCAATGGCACCGGTAGCCCCTGTGACATAGTATGGGCAAAGGCTATCGGCGCCATTTTGATTACTGGCAGCCGACGGTCCGAGTGCAGGAGGTTGCTCCCGGACCCCCCGCTGGACCACCAGGGACTTTTGACAAGTCTTGGGAGACTCTCCTGACCCCCACAAGACTTGCCAAAAGTCCAGCGGGGGTCCAGGAGCGACCTCCTGCAGTCCAGCCGTCGGATGCCAATGGTCGGCCCCTGTGACATAGTGAGGGCAAAGGCGATCGGCGCCATTTTGAGTACTGGCATCCGATGGCCGGAGTGCAGGAGGTCGCTCCCGGACCCTCCGCTGGACCACCAGGGAGTTTTGGTAAGTCTTGGGGGGGGTCAGGAGGGTGGGGGGGTTGTAGTTAATTTAATTTTAGTGGGGAAACGAATAGAAATTGACATATTAACGTATCAGGGCGCCATACGGCCGAATGCAACGTATCTGCCCCCCTGACGAATCCGAATCCCGAATGCAACGTATGGCGTCCCTCTGCACATCCCTATAAGATGCTCTACCGCTAGTACCTCACCCCGGACAGACTAAGTAAAATGTTCGCAATTATTACCAACTTGTGCTGGCAGGGTTGTGGCTTAGTGGGATCTTTTATACATATTTGGTGGAATTGTTCACTTATTCAGCAGTACTGAGAAAAGATTACAGCTCTAGCCTCTGCTATTCTTGGCTCCCCTATAAGCATAGTTGCCCCCACGGCCTTATTGAACTTACTTCCAGAAGGTATAGTGAGCTCTGCCTGTCACCTCCTTTTGCAGATATGTGTGGCCTCTAGGACTGAAATAGCGGTACACTGGAGAAAGCCAAATGCTCCAGCGACCTCTAGACTGCTTAGTAGACTTGACAGAGTATGCACTATGAGTAAGCTTACACCTGCACAGAGAGACACCATGAGCAAATACCATGTCATCTGGGATATATTTTTGGACTGGAGAAAGACCACCCAAGGAGAACCTTTATAATTCTGTATTTGACTGTGAGAGAAAGAATGCTTATAGAGTTATAATGCAACACATGTCTATGTTTAACTCGACCGGATGTCTTTTGTGAAATGTGCAGTCATTGGATATATGTCAGAACTTAGGGCTAGGCCTATTTGGGGGAAGGGAAACTTTAAAAAAAATGTTATGTATGTCACTGTCTACATTTTATTCTGTTGTCCAGTATATACATTACAATGTTGACATAAATAAACAGATAATTAAAAAACAAATTGACAAAATAAGCATTGGAGCCAAGTTGGAGGGGCTTCTCCTGGCAAAGGTGATCTGGGGTCTCAGAATGTGTCAAAAATACCCCAAAGTGCCAAAGATGGACCTGAAGATCCACATTGTCCAGGGCAGAGATGCCTAACTAAATACATCCTGTGTTTTTGGAGGGGTTCTGTGAGGTTTCACAGGCTATGCTCTGGAGATAAGCATAAATGAAGAAAGAGGATCCTCTACATATTTTATTTTAATGAAAGAGTTGGAATTTTTAAATATATTATGGTGTTATAGGAAGTAGGTTTTATGGTAAAGAGGGAATCTGAAATACTAGAAAATGCTGTGAATCACTTCAAAATCCTTCCTAATTATTTGGAAGAGAAAAATTTGGATTTCCAAACAAATCTTGCCAGTGAAAGAGAAAAAAAATCAAACTCCATTTTGTCACTGGAATCCTGAGGAAAGTGTCTGTGTCTAAGCAAATGAGCTGGTGACACCATTTTGTAAGCCAGTGCTGGAGGGAAATTATGTGAAGGGGTTAGAGGACTGATACATATAAGTTTTTCACTGACAAAAGAATTCAGATTCCATCTCAGCCGCAAACTATGTCTCAACATTCCCAAATGTTCTTTTCTACAACTTCATACAAAGATGGGGGTTGTCCATAGGTCAAAAGTATATTAAAACTGGTCCTAAATGCCTCTTAGAACTATTTTTTGCTGAGATCATCACAGAAGCACTGATCTTCCTGGGTGAGTCAGTTGGAGATTTCAGTAAGTCTGGGTTTGACTAAGTGAGAAAGCAGAAGGCACCTGCCAGTTCTCTTTTCTCTAGAGACCCTGCCTGCCGGTTTCCCTGCTTCTCAGGGTTGCCCCTCAGACCACCTTCCTGCCTGGGAGTCAGCACTCCATGCTTCCCCACTCCTCAGGGCAAGCACCTACATTCTACGTAAGAGACTGCACTCCGTGTTTCCCCTCTCCTCGGGGCAGTGCCTACATTCTACATAAGATTACTCTCCGTGCTTCCCCGCTCCTCAGGGCAGTGCCTATGCTCTGCAGAGACTGTACTCCATGCTTCCCCACTCCTCAGGGTAGTGCCTACATTTTACATAGAGACTGCACTCCGTGTTTCCCCGCTCCTCAGGGTAGTGCCCACGTTCTACATAAAGACTATACTTCGGGCTTCCCGCTCCTCGGGGCAGCCCTTGATTCTCTATCAGAAATTCCTCTGCGCTCAGCTCCGCTCCTCGGGGCAGCTTACATCACTGCTTCGGAGAGTCGACTCGGGCTTCCCCGCTCCTTGGATCAGCCTACATCATCACACCAGAGCCTCGCTCGCTACGTTGTCCCGCCCCTCGGGACAGTCTCTGCTGTACACCTCCTACAGTGCCTGTCTTGCGCTCCCTGCTCCTCGGGGCCTGCCTGCGCTCCTCTGTTGGAGGCTCTTGCTCTGGCACTCTCATCTCCAGTCCAGCTTGAGTACTGTGGGTTCTCTCTGGATTGTGTCTCTACCCCGCTCCTCGGGGCACCCCACAGTATCCTCTCTACAAGCTCCTGCGATCACGTGGCTGTGACGCAGGACATCCTATCTCTCTGCTACTACTCACTGACCTCCTGCTACAGCTGGCCTCACCTCCCGACGGTGAGGACCTGTGGGGCTTCTCCCCACAGGTGGTGTCAACCCTCACCTTGGGCCAAGGGTTCACGAAACCTATGAATCCTAACACCAGGGAGAAAAGTCATGTTATGAAAAAGGTGAGATAGCCTAAAATATTGACGAGTGCCCACTAAACCCATGCTCCATTTTCTCCAGATATTTAAAGTATTATGAGTGGTAGGCAGCATCTGGGGGCTATTCCGCCAGCTGGATCTTTGGTTGCCATAGAGTAGCAGCCAACTGCATCAGGGCTACCATGTTTGTTCCACTGATACCCACATCTTGGGGCATTGAACATTATGCCAACTGCTCACTTGTCGAAGTTGGGCCGCTACATAGTACCATTCCAAATTTGGAACTCCAAACCCCCCCTCTTGTTTCAAAGCATACATAAAGCTGCAATGTATTCTAGGGGGCCGCCTGTTCCATATAAAACTGAAAACTTTCCGCTGCCAGTGCTTTAACACGGCACAGGTTATGCGAATGGGCAGAGTCTGAAAGAGATAAAGAAAATGGGAGAGGATATTCATTTTTATAAGGGAAATCCTTCCAAGCCGGGAGAGCTGTAACCTTTCCCACTTCTCCATATCTTGCCAAATCTGGTCCTCTAGAGGAGAATAGTTCAGCTCAAAGAGAGAGTCTGGGTGGTGGCCTAGATTTATGCCTAAATATCTAATTTTTCCTGTGGCCCATTTGAAGGGGTGATTAACTCGTATATAAGTAAACAACTCTGCATTACAGATGACATTATAAATTTCAGATTTTTCCCAATTTACTTTGAAACCTGAAACTCTGCTAAATTCCCCCAATCTATCCCAATGAGCGGTGGTGCTCACTGATAGTAAAAATAATATTGTCTGCAAATAGTGATATTTTAATCACAGAGTCGCCTACTGGTATACCTGATATAAGAGGGTCCTTTCAGATTTTAATTACCAATGGTTCAAAAAATAGGGCAAACAACAACGGAGACAGGGGGCAGCCCTGACTTTTACCTCTTCCCACCAGAAAGCAATTTGAATACCCTCCATTGACTTTAATGCAGGTTTTGGGGGATTCATACAATTTATGAATCCAGGACCGAAAAAAAGGCCCGAAGCGCATGTGTTCTAGCACCTTGAATAGAAATGGCCAATGAACAAGGTCAAACACCTATTCAGCATCTACTGAGAGAAAAAGAGTGGGAATGTTCTTTCTATGAACCAACCATTTTATGTCCACCAGTTTGCATACGTTATCTCCTGCCATTCTACCAGGGATAAAACCCACTTGATCTTGATCTATCAGCTGAGCCAAATAGAAGTTGAGACGGGCCGCCAGTATTCTGGCTAGTATTTTCACATCTACATTGATAAGGGAGATAGGCCTATAAGATCCACATAACGTGGGATCCCTCCCAGGTTTGGCTTGCTGGAAATGCCTGCAACATTGGAATTTGGTAATAAAGAGCCCCCTTCCCTCAAGTAATTATATACTTTTTGTGGTGGAGAAACTAAGAAAGGGGCAAATTGTTTATAAAATTTAGTCAACAGGCCATCCAAGACTGGAGCCTTTCCCATCTTGAGTTCCTTAATGGCTGCCAGAATCTCAGGGCTCGTAATTTCTTTATCTAAGGCCACTATCATATCTTGGTATAAACAAGGAAGATCAGTGTCTTGCAAATAAATCTCAATATCGTCACTGTTCGTAGTTGTATTGGCACTGTACAGGTCTCTATAAAATTGAAGGAATCTTTCGCGAATGTCACTAGAATTAAATAATAAGGACCCATTGTCATCTTTAATTTTTAAAACTTGATTCTGGGCAGCCACTTTTTTTAGACGGTGGGCTAATAATTTTCTAGATTTATTCCCATATTCAAAATATTCTTGTCTAACCAAGGAGAGAGAATATGCTAGGCTTGTGCTTTTAATTGCTTAAGCTCTTCACATGCATGATCTAATTGGCATAACACTCTAGGGGACCCCTCCCCCCCTTAGCATGCCGGGCAGCTAACGCATGTATGGTAACCCTCAGGTCCTCCCTCTTTTCCTCCCTCTGTTTCTTAACATAAGCAGTTCTGGAGATAAGCATTCCCCATATATAAGCTTAGAAGAAGAGGATAGGAAGGCTCATCTGCATACTGCTCCCAGCATCCTCCAGGAGAGGACTCTAGAGGTCACATCAAACAATCCAGGGATTGAACTCCACAGCCCCAGCTTCCAGAGGCCCTGCACCCTTTGTGGAAGAAGAGGACCAGAAGGCTTATCAGCATACTGCTCCCAGCTTCCCCCGGGAGAGGACTCCAGAGGTCATAGCAAGCGATCCAGGGACTGAACTCCAGGTTAAAGAGAATTGGTAACTATAGCTGTGGGAAATCTTTGGACTTAAAATGTTTGGAGAAAGGTGAAATAGTGGCATATATTCTTTAGAGTTTGTGTGTGTCTGAGATAATAAGCAAGCCAGAGGTAGTTAATTCTAGTGTCTGTCTTTCCCACCCACTCAACCCTTGATTTTTAGGCAGGAGACACTTTCTCATTAAAAATCAATCAGGCTCTTATCTAAATCATATTATTGCATCAGCCCTTATTGAAAGCTTAATTATCCCCTTGTAAGACACTAGCTGATTAATTAGTAAATACACATGTAAATTTAAAGTACTCTAATTCCAACTCCCTTAGAATCCTAAACTTAACTAGGAACTCAACAAAATTAAGATGAAGGCAGCAGTCCAGCAAGAGGGGGGTTTTCCAGTCTTTTGCCTTGAGTGTCACACGTATGATTTTTTACCTGCCGGTGAAAGATTGTATGTGTGCACTCAGTGTAATGAGTCCAATATCTGGAGGCTAGAGTGGAGATTTGGAGGAGCTGAGGAAGATAGAGAGGTACATTGATGAGACCTTCAGGGACATAGTAGCCAAGACCCAAATCCATTCTGGTAGCCCTAGTGCTGCCTTGGATCAGAAAGGTCTCCCAGTTGGAGAACATCACCCTGGTGTAGCAGGAAGTGATCCTGTAGCAAGGACCTGCTCTCCAGGTGATGTATTGTCCTCTCACACTGAGGACAAGTCTCCCAGGGCTACTGCCCAGGAGGGAAGGGTTAGGGAGGTCATCATAGTTGGTGATTCTATTATTAGAAATGTAGATAGCAGGTGGCTGGTGGACGTGAGGACCGCCTGGTAACTTGCCTGTCTGGTGCGAAGGTGGCAGACCTCACGCATCACCCAGATAGGATTACAGACAGTGCTGGGGAGGTACATGTGGGCACCAACGACATAGGAAAATGTGGGAGAAAGGTTTTGGAAGCCAAATTTAGGATTTTAGGTAGAAAGCTGAAATCCAGAACCTCCAAGGTGGCATTCTCTGAAATGCTTCCTATTCCACGTGCAGGTCCCTAGAGGCAGGCAGAGCTCCAGAGTTTCAATGCGTGGATGAAACGATGGTACAGGGAAGAGGGATTCAGTTTTGTAAGGAACTGGGGAAACTTTTGGGGAAGGGGGAGACTTTTCCGAAAGGATGGGCTCCATCATAACCAGAGTAGAACCAAGCTGCTGACACTAACTTTTAAAAAGGAGATAGAACAGCTTTTAAACTAGAACAAGGGGGAAAGCCGACAGTCACTCAGCAGTACATGGTTCAGAGGAATGTATCCTTGAAGGATACTAATGAAACAGGAGAGTTAGGGCATCCCAACAGAGAGGTTTCAACAAAAGAAAACGTAGTCCATTTGCCTATATGTAAAAAATCACCGAAGCTAATGATTTCCAAATTATCCCTAACAACTGAAAAGCAGGTTGTTAATACAAACAACACACTTTGAAATGTCTGTATGCCAATGCCAGAAGTCTAAGAAGTAAGATGGGAGAGTTAGCGTGTATAGCAGTTGTTCTGTCCCCAGCAGTGGGTACATGTTTGTATCTGTATATATTGTAGTTTAACTGTGTTTAGTACAGTCCTCCCTTCTGAGGTTTCTTAATACTGAAACACTTTTTGTAACCCATGATAAAAATCTGTGAGCCTTTGCCTTTAAGAGGAGCCTTTGCCCTTAAGAGAAGCTCCCTCCCCCTCCACTTTCTCTCACTATCAGAAGAGCTTGAATGCCCCTCAATCTAACTTGAGTCTTCCTAGGTGCCTTATAGGCTCAAGGGACTGCCCTTCATGCTCCCCCTGTATTACATGGTTCTTAGGCTCACTGCCATTGGACCCTGTCCCCTGCTTCCTGCTTGTGGGGGCGTTTTTCTTTAGCAGCTCCTGACAGGAGTTCAGTCTTGCTCCACGCTTGCTTCTGAGCCAGCAGCATTCTGTAATACTCCCTGAAACAATTGGGTTTATTACCTTCTCTCTTACTGCCTTCATCTGAAGACTAAATCAGCCTCATATCCCTCATGCTTCCTACCTCTACCATAAACTAACTCCTGCAACACAAGAGACCTCCTTCTCCCTCCTGCTACCCTATCTCAAGTACCAAAGATCTTTGCCTAGGAGCTCACATTTGAAATGCAACAATTGTAAGTAGAATTTACCTGTACAATAAATAATTTCAAACTTAAAGAATCTTTGTCTTGAGGACTGATTGGAGAGAAAGTTTAGCTGCCTGAATAGGAAAAAGCATGGATGTTTACCTGATTCAGAACAGTAAAAAACCCGGATCAAACAGGAAGATAGTGAAAAGCCAGTGAACTGAAAGCATTTTTGAAAGAACTGTATACAGTGCAATGAAACAGGAACTCCATCCCCAAAGCACAGCCTGTGACAGGGAAGTCTACATTGAGTAGAAAACATTAAAGGTGAAGGATTGTTAAAGGCACCACTTTCCATTTGAATAAGCCTTCCACACCTTTCAGCTGTGGTGAGAGGCCAGGGAATCAAATATAAAAACCCTAAGGTTGTGAAGATTTATATTTTCAGAACTGACTTTGAGTCTGCAAAGCATTAAAGAAGTAAGTGCAGATGTGAAATGAGCCTATACTGCAAACAAGATATACAAAGAGTTGCAAAGAAAGCATTTTAACTCCATGCAACTGCCGCCAGAGTTCAGATTCTAGAAAAAGGACTTAACGACAGTCTTTAAGTCCATTCAAGCTTCCCTCTTGCCAGGCAAGGAATTTCTCATCTGTAAGCAACTCACCCCTCCCCTTGCCACTGCTCCTGTAGACTAGAGGCAGAGAGCAATTAGTTGCCATAGATACCAGACCTCTGCTGACTCTACAGTCGGGGCAGTGAGAACTAACAAATAAAGAACTGAATAATTGTGAAGATTTCATTAAGAAATATTGGAGGGTTCTTAAATAAGAGGCTGGTGAATGTGTGGAATTGAACTGAGTAAAAAAAAAGACTGAATTCAAGCCGAGCACACACAGCATTGGGGATCAAGATTGAAAGGACAGTGATTGCAAAAGCTGCTCTGCCCTTCCTCCATCCCTTTGTTACACATTTGCCGCCAAAGGTTGCCGTAGATACCAGATCTCTGCTGACTCCAGGGACAGGGAACAGAAAGCCTGGGGGCAAACTTTCCTGAGGTGTAGCTGGCTTTGTCCCCCTGCGTCTAAAGCATTCAAAAGTTCATCCCTCTTAACTCCAGACTTGGTGACTGCCAGAAGTTTAGCCTGAGCATACCTGATCACTGTTAAGAAAAAGACATGGCTGAAGCAGCGGCGCAGCAGGACACCTCAAAACAGCTAAATGAAACTGTGGGACTAAAAGATGATACAGAACAAAAAGGGGAGAACGTTGAAGGGAGGGATGAAAGCAGTGAATCGAAGAGATTATGTGTACTAACAGAGAAATCCATGCAGAGATATGAGACAAGAAGACAGGGGCATAAATACAGGATAGAAAGAGAATGACATAGCGCCGAGCAGGAAAGGGAGAAGGTCTCAGAAAGCCCTACCAACCTCAAGTACCATATAGAACAGCTGAAGCTTCGTTCCCAAACCTATCAGCTCATCACAGCAGAGTATCTCAAGTTCTTAACATGAACTAACACTGCGGAAAGCCTTGAAGAAAAAGGCCGCTAACAGAATTTAGATCAAATACGCCAGAGAATGGTAATGGATACCATTAACAGTGCAGAAGCAAGCGATTCAATAAGCGAGGTTGACTCTCAGCACTCTTACATCTCTAAGTATACAATGGGGATTCCCAAGCTGCTGGATCGACTGCAAGGAGCCAAAGTCTTCACCAAGCTGGACCTCCGGGGGGGCGTACAACCTGGTGAGGATATGACCTGGTGACAAGTGGAAGATCGCGTTCAACACGAGGGACGGGCATTATGAATATCTGGTCATGCCCTTCAGCCTCTGCAACGCCCCTGCGGTTTTCCAAATCCTCATGAATGAGGTGTTAAGGGATATGTTGCACACCTCTGTCATAGTATATCTTGACCATATGCTGATTTATTCTAAGGACCTGGCCACGCACCACATACACATTTGACGAGTGCTACAGATGCTTTGAGACAATTGTCTCTTCGCCATGATGGAGAAGTGCCAGTTTGAACAGGAGTCTTTGCCCTTCCTCAGTTATATTGTCTCCTCCACGGGCTTCCACATTGTCAAGCACTGACTCAGAACTGCCCCAGCCCCTATAGCCGAGGCATCTACCTCAACAATGAAGGGGCGGTTCGGATCTGGGTGGCACAAACAAGGGTCAGAAAGGAAGGCGTTCTTGAGGTCTTGGAAGGCAGCTGGAGCTTCAGGGACCAGTTCTTCGTGTTGCTGCCTTTCCGAGTCAAAGCCAACACTATGAAGTGATGATAGTAATTGGTAAATCCAAAGAACCTTTGGAGTGCCCGAAGACCCACTGGTAGGGGCCAGTTGCGAATACCCTTTAATTTACTAGGGTCCATGGTGAAACCTTGCTGGGAAATGATGTAGCCTAGGAAAGGCAAGCTGGATTTTTCAAAAAGACATTTGTCCAATTTGGCGAACAAATGATTTTTCCGTAGGCGCTGGAGTACATTGCGGACATTAGCTCGATGAGTGGTAAGGTCTTTTGAGAAGATAAGGATGTATATTAGAATACAGGAAGTCATGAAGAATTTCATTAATCATTTAAATACCGCAGGATCTTTACAAAGTCCGAAAGGCATGACTAGGTACTCATAATGCCTGTCTCTAGTGTTAAATGCCGTTTTCCAAACATCCTTCTGGTGTATATGGACCAGATTATATGCACCACGTAGATCCAATTTGGTGAAAATGGTAGCGCCCTGGAGGCAGTCGAACAGTTTCGAGATTAATGGCAGAGGGTATTTATGCTTGCGAGTTATAGCATTAAGGCCGCGGTAATCTATACATGGTCTCACAGACCCATCTTTCTTCATGACAAAGAAAAAGCCCGCACATGCTGGCGAGGTAGACGGGCAGATGAAACCCTTAGCCAGGTTCTCTTGAATGTACTCAGTCATTGCTTGGGTTTCCGGTACAGAAAGCGGGTAGGTCCTACCCCTAGGAGCCGTGGTCAAAACCAGAGAATCAGTCCTGAGTGTGGTCCAATAAAGCAAAGGGTCAAAGCCAGAAAAGCAATCCTGAGCGTGGTCCATCGTAGTAAGGGTCAAAGCCAGAAAAGCAATCCTTAGCGTGGTCCAACATAGCAAGGGTCAAAGCCAAAGGTCAGTCCAGCAAGGCAAGGAAGGGACCAAGGTATGGGTCAGAAATAAGAACCAGGAACGGAGTCAGATCAGGAACCAGGAACAGAGTCAGGATCAGGAACCAGGATCAAAGAGCAACGAGCACATGAATAAATGTGGAGACCTGTTGCCAAGGCAAGGAAGTAGTGGTGGAGCCCTGCCTTATATATCAGGGCCCAACAATGTCATCATTTGGGGCCACGGGCTAGTTTCCTGCCACGACCCCTTTAAAGATCAGAGCAGTGCGTGCGCGCCTAAGGCCAGGGCCCACAGAGGGCTGAGCGATGGCGTCTCCCAGCGGCACGTGCGGGGAGATCCGCCGGGAACTAGGGAGGTCCGCGAAGGAGCCAGGAACAGCCGAGGAGGCAGTAGGTGCTCGGGGGTGTAGGTGGCTGCCCACAGCTGCGAGTGAGGATTGTCTGGGTCTGGGAGCAGCGCTGCAAGGGTGAGTAGGCCCGGTTGCGGGCCTACCATGGACGGGGCACGCAACAGAAACCTGTGAGGGAGTCAGTTGGACTGTTAGATAACTGAGGGGTTAAAAGGACTCTTAGGGAAGATAAGACCATTGCAGAAAGACTAAATGAATTCTTTGCTTCTGTGTTTACTAATGAGGATGTTGGAGAGATATCGGTTCCAGAGATGGTTTTCAAGAGTGATGATTCAGATGAACTGAACCAAATCACTGTGAACCTGGAAGATATACTAGGCCAGATTGACAATATAGAGAGAAGCAAATCACCTGGACCGGAAGAGTATGCACCCCAGTGTTTTGAAGGAACTCAAAAATGAAATTTCAGATCTATTAGTTAAAATTTGTAACTTAGCATTAAAATCATCCATTGTACCTGAAGACTGGAGAGTGGCCAATGTAACCCCAATATTTAGAAAGGGCTCCAGGGGCGATCCAGGAAACTATAGACCAGTGAGCCTGACTTCAGTGCCAGGAAAATAGTGGAAACTATTCTAAAGATCAAAATCACAGAGCATATAGAAAGGCATAGTTTAATGGAATACAGTCAGCATGGATTTACTCAAGGCAAGTCTTGCCTCACAAATCTGCTTCAATTTTTTGAAGGGGTTAATAAACATGTGGATAAGGGTGAGCCAGTAGACATAGTGTATTTGGATTTTCAGAAGGCGTTTGACAAAGTCCCTCATGAGAGGCTTCTAAGGAAACTAAAAAGTCATGGGATAAGAGGCGGTGTCCTTTCATGGATTACAAACTGGTTAAAAGACAGGAAGCAGTGTAGGATTAAATGGTCAATTTTGTCAGTGGAAAAGGTTAAACAGTGGAGTGCCTCAGGGATCTGAACTTGGACTGGTGCTTTTCAATATATTTATAAATGATCTGGAAAGGAATACAAGTAAGGTAATCAAATTTGCAGGTGATACAAAATTATTCAGAGTAGTTAAATCACAAGAAGATTGTAATAAATTGCAGGAGTATCTTGCAACACTGGAAGATGGGGCATTCAAATGGCAGATGAAATTTAATGTGGACAAGTGCAAGGTGATGCATATAGAGAAAAATAATCTATGCTGTAGTTACACAATGTTAGGTTCCATAATAGGAGCTACCACCCAGGAAAAAGATCTAGGTATCATAGTAGATAATACATTGAAATCGCCAGCTCAGTGTGCTGCAGCAGTCAAAAAAGCAACAGAATGTTAGGAATTATTAGGAAGGGAATGGTGAATAAAATGGAAAATGTCATAATGCCTCTGTATCGCTCCATGGTGAGACCACACCTTGAGTACTGTGTACAAATCTGGTTGCTGCATCTCATAAAATATATAGTTGTGATGGAGAAAGTACAGAGAATGGTGACCAAAATGATAAAAGGGATGGAACAGCTCCCCTACGAGGAAAGGCTAAAGAGGTTAGGGCTGTTCAGCTTGGAGAAGAGACGACTGAGGGGGGATATGATAGAGGTCTTTAAAATTATGAGAGGTCTAGAATGGGTAGATGTGAATCGGTTATTTACTGTTTCGGATAATAGAAGGACTAGGGAGCACTCCATGAAGTTAGTATGTGGCACATTTAAAACTAATTGGAGAAAGTTCTTTTTCACTCAATGCACAATTAAGCTCTAGAATTTGATGCCAGAGGATGTGGTTAGTGCAGTTAGTGGAGTTAGGCTTAAAAAAGGTTTGGGATAAGTTCTTGGAGAAGTCCATTACCTGCTATTAATCAAGTTGTCTTAGAGAATAGCCACTTCTATTATTGGCATCAGGAGCATGGGATCTACTTAGTGTTTGGATACTTGCCAGGTACTTATAGCCTGGATTGGTCACTATTGGAAACAGGATGCTGGGCTTGATGAACCCTTGGTGTGACCCAGTATGGCAATTTCTTATGTTCTTAATTTGGAAATACATTTCTGATTACTTGGATTTTTAATGTATACTTCATTTACTTGAAAAAGTTGCAATGGAATGAGGGGTGTGCTCCTGTACATAAGATGTTTGATTTCTCTTTCTATTGTATTGATTTCTCTTAAAATAATAACAAAGATTGAACTCATAAAGCCAATTATGAAGAAATATGAGTGAAACACACAATAATGCAGGTCAAAGAGCTCTGGATGTCTTTTCACTATTTTTTTTAAGTTACTTTAATCAAAGCTTGAAACAGATTGCTGCAGACATCTGAACGGGGAGATGATGAAGTACATTTGTTGGTTAGCTGAATATCTGTGCTACCCAGCAAAGTTTAAGCCCCAGCCCCAAAATGCTTCTATTTTTATCCAGGTAAGTTTTAACCAGGTAATGTTTTCCCAACTAAAACGTATTCAGTCAGTGGGAGGAAGCAGAAAGAACTCTTTAAAACTCCAGGCTTGTCTAAGTCCTGAATTTAGCCAAACAAATCTTTTGAATATGAACTTTATTGAGTCTACCTAGGTGATCTATATTCATTTCTGTGACATATTGCAGTTCCTAAAAGCACAGATTCCAGGAACAACTTTTCAAGGAATTAAATTATTCTGCCAACAAAATAGAGCATAGAAATATCACTACTTTCTGAGTGCTTCCAAATGTTTTCCGGAGATGCCTATGCCAAGAGGAAGAATATGAAGCAGTATAATTGTGCTTGATAGAACAGTTTTATACAATCATATTAATGATAGTTCTTGGAGTTTCAGCCAGAGAGCTGTTGAAGAGAGGCTGGATGAGGTAAAGACAGTGTTCTCTTCTGGCTGCAAGATTTCTTTCAGCCCCATGGTTTGGAGTTTTCCACTGCTGCTAGTGAACTTCCTTCAAATCAGCGATATAGCTGCCCTCACCTCGAGTTTGGAAAGTTCTTGGATGGAGGTGTAACCTTGAGAGAGAAGGGCATAAAGCATGCTCCATTGGATGCTATTGCTTTACAGTAACTATGCTTAAGGGCAATATACATACTCAGTAGTTAGAGAAACTTGTGTGAAAAAGATGCATATAGTCAAGTAGGAGAGTGGGTTTTTCTCAGTCCTGTATAGTCCCCAGAGCAGGCAGGAAATGTGTATTACCAACAAGATAGCTGTAGGCCAGTGGATTGCAAGACTCAAACTGTGGAAACGTTCCTTTCAGGTTAGTGCTAAGGAATTGTTGGTAATACACATTTTATTAAGAAGCACAACTGATGGGATCTGCTTAACTTGCAGATATATTTCTATGGATATAAACCCATGTAAAATATGTGAGGCTATTCAGATTGTAACATGTTGGCAATAAAAATTAATAGAAACAGTAATGAGAATCGGATAAAAGAAAGCCCTTTATTATACCGCCCGACTCTGGCCGAGTTTCGCTCTTTTATCACAGAGCTGCCTCAGGGGCAATTCATTCAAGCAGGACTTGGAAAAGTCAATAACGTATTAATTATCAGCGCGGATGATTTCACTCCAAAGTAGTGACTTTCACGTAGCGATGCTGTGTGAAGTCAGTAAATCCACGTAGCGAGCAGTCTTACAGCTGATTGAAATTGAAGACTGCTCGCTACGTGGATTTACTGACTTCACACAGCATCGCTACGTGAAAGTCACTACTTTGGAGTGAAATCATCCGCGCTGATAATTAATACGTTATTGACTTTTCCAAGTCCTGCTTGAATGAATTGCCCCTGAGGCAGCTCTGTGATAAAAGAGCGAAACTCGGCCAGAGTCGGGCGGTATAATAAAGGGCTTTCTTTTATCCGATTCTCATTACTGTTTCTGCTATACGGCTTACTGGATCGGTTACCTAATAAAAATTAATAGAAATGTAACCATTATGCTAAAAGTTTGTAAAGGGTTTTTTTTTTATCAGTCCTGCATAGACCCCAAAGGAGGCAGCAAATCTGTGCTACCAACAGGGTAGTTGTAGGGCAGAGGCCACTGAAAATCAGTGGGTTGCAGGACAAGTTGTGGAAACTTTCCTTTCAGATGAAATAATGGACTCCTAAAAGCTGTGGAGCCAGAAGAATACACCTAAAGAAGAAGATTACTATAGCAAGTGAACCCCTATCAAGAAAACAGTTACAAATGTAACCCCTCCTTAATGTAAAAGTCCAATACGGATAGGCACATAAACTTATTTGTAACTCTATAGGGCAGGAACCCAGGCTAGGTGTACTATATTTACCTTCCTTCCCAGGATGTAGGTTCGATAACAACACTGGAGTCATTGTGTTAGTGTCCAAAAATTAATTTCTTTATTGAAGACAATAATCGAGAAATGGCATAGTGACTCCAGCATGGTTATTTGGCACTCAGAGCACAGCAAATAGCAAAAATACCCCTCCAGTACTTTTTGTTTGCTTTCATAGGAAAAGAAGTTTCAGAGGAGTGATCATTCAGCAGCCACAGCACTCTAACATTGTTTTCTCTCTCCAGGCATTGGAGGAAACTTGTCCAGGTTTCTTGCGGAGTATGTCATATAAAGTCAGTCACCTGTTTTCCAGCCCAGAGAACTAGGATTTAAAGAGAGTGTCACCTTCACATAAGAAGGTGGGGATGTCAGCACAGTGTGCAATGTTGTGTTTCCATAGGGATGGTGAGAGCATTCCTGCAGCATCTAAGGATGGTGGCAGCACCCACGGTAGCTAGCAGTGTCAGGGCAGGCATATTCCTGTACATTCCCCTAATCAGGTGGATCCCCATGTTATATGTGTTTAACTTTTCCTTTAACAGGATGGAACCTATCAGCTAAATTAGTGCCTACGCCAGGTGTAGAGCCTGTTTTGGGTTAAGGGGCCCCGCTAAAGCAGCAATGGCTGCTTTGCTTTCTTGAGGAAGGTTATGCTTTAATATATTAGTGATTGTGTAAAGGTATATTGCAATGCAATATGAGGTAATGTGGTTTGTGTGCAAGCTTGTGAAATCTGTGCAAGTCTCTGCCCCTTGTCCAGATTTGAATAAGTGGGAGGGGTTTAACCCAGGAACTTCTAGGGTTACCAGCAAGCCCTGGGTTAGTGCAGTGTCAATTAGCTGGAGCAGGATGGATGAAGGTCGGAACCATTCAAACACAGCCCCTCCTACTGCAGGGTCTGCAATGGCCTGCCCACTTGTAACAGTATATAACTGTGCCCTTGCTACAGCTTTGGAGGCAGTCCTTTGAGTTAGTACTAACTACAGGAAGCAGAGAGGAGTTTAGATTGTGTTGTTTTACAGGCCCAGCCAGTTTTAGCCAAGCAAGCCCTGTTTGATGGTCCTGGCCAGAATCAGGAGGGATCTCCCCTGGGTACTTTTTTTTTTTTTTAACTTTTACCTTTTAAGTATAGGGGCCTTGCTGGAACCTATTTAGCTCATGGGCTCAAAGAACAGGGAACCCTGGGTCTGGGCAGGTTCGGGAAGAGCTGTCCCCCCATTGCCTTGGTGAGGAAGTGGGTATCAATGACCTGCTGTGAGTCACCCCGGAATTATCTTCAGTTTTGTAAGCCTATTTTCAAGATCCAGGTTGGAAGTTCTGACTGCCTTTCCTTCCTGCTGGGAGCATCGAGAATCCTGCTCCAAGGGAACCCTCCTATCAGGGATTCAAAGGAAAAAGCAAGGACTGCATAAGAACAAAGGCTTGAATTGTCTAATAGTGAGAAAAGGATACCCAGACCCTGGGCAGAGAAAGAGATCATTGTTTCTGTGCAGAGACAGAAATAGAGTATTTTTGCCAGTTGGAAGGGGTGCTTCTGATCTAACCTGCCCACCTGGGAAACCTATTTTTCTATGCCCTGGATGGTAGGAATTCCCTTGGCCGGCCTGAGATATTCCTGCTCAGATTTAGGAGGACATTATAACAAGCTATTTAATTGTGTTGCTGTGGATCAAGAGTTGTGCCATTTTCAATAAATTATCTTCAGTAAAGAATTGTTTTGGACACTAACACAGTGACTCCAATTGTTATTTGGCAGCCCAGCACACACAGTAATATTAAAGATAAAAATACCAAAAGGAAGTCGGGGAGTTAGCCATTCCACGCTGGAAACCGAGAGGACACCTGTCATCCCCAAGTCTACTGAACCTACATCCTGGGAGGAAAGGAACGTAGTACAGCTAGCCTGGGTTCCTGCCCCAAAGAGTACAAATACGTTTATGTGCCTATCTGTACCAGAGTTGTACATTAAGGAGGGGTTACACAAATAACAAAAAGTCTGAATTTAAGGAATGGAAATGGGCAATAGAGAAATTCTGTTTGTTTTTCCTGTTATAAAAAAATCAAAGACAATTGTAGAAAAATCATTTGCATTCTTTCAATGAAAACTTGATTTAATGTTATTTTCATGATTGATGAAAAAACTTTTTTCAAGTGTAAGTTACATAAATAAAGTTACATATTTGTTTAATACACACTCCGCTAGGTCTCTTACACACTCCGCTAGTAAGAGACCTTGGTGTGCTTCTAGACAACCAACTCAACTTCAGCAAGTTCGTAAACAATACAACCAAAGATTGCTTCTTCAAATTGCAAGTCTTAAAAAAATTAAAACCACTTCTGCACTTCCGAGGCTTCCGCCTGGTACTACAATCATTCATTCTCCCTAACCTGGATTATTGCAACTCACTCCTCCTGGGCCTGCCCGCCAGCACCATCAAACCACTTCAGATGGTCCAGAATGCGACGGCCAGAATCCTCACCAACACCAAAAAAAGGGAACACATCACCCCTATCCTCCAGAACCTGCACTGGCTGCCTATAAAATTCAGGATTCACTTTAAATCCCTCATGATGATTCACAAGGCTCTTCGCAACATTTCCCCCCCTCAACTTATCTCTTCAACTGCAGCAGCACACTTCCAAAAGACCGATCAGAAGTGCTTACCAGAACATGCTTCACACACAGCCGGCTAAAACCTTACTGAGGAAACGAGCTCTATCCACTGCAGGTCCCCCGCTCTGGAACCAGCTCCCACTGGACCTCCGCCAAGAACCCTGCCTTTTGACTTTCAAAAAGAAGCTAAAGACTTGGCTATTCATCCAAGCTTTCCCTGAGAGCTAAAACCTGATGAAACAATAAACGATATCTATACCACTGTACATATATTCCCTAGTTTTTACTCTGTTACAGTTAAGCGTGTTATGAACATCTCCCAAAAAGTTTCTTGTTAACCTGTTTTAATGTATTCCACCCCCGAGGTGATTGTTTAGTTCCATGTAAACCGGTGCGATATGTATTGTATACAGGATCATCAGTATATAAGAAAATTAAAAATAAATAAATAAATAATACATAATTTTTTCTCCCTCTCTCTGTTTTTTTCTGAGAAGCTGGCAAGTGGTCACCAAATGGAAAATGAAAACGAACCAGACTCAGTGTGCTTGTTGCAGAGGCACGTGAAGGCTGTGCTACTGAGGAATACGCAGAGATGAGGCCCAGAGCTGGAGGGTCTGAGTGAGGCAACAGAGGATGGTGCTGGGAGGGGAGCACAGGCAGTTAGAGGCGTGGGGAGTGAGGGCCTGCAGGCCAGGCCCCTGAAGCTGATTCCAGTGCAGGCGCCCTCCCCCCCAGCATGGAATACTGGAGAGAACAACGGATACAGGAAACAGTAATTCTGGAGGATATTGGTGCAATTTTGCTTCAAGCTGAGAATACGCTGCCAGGATGTCCCTCTCAACTCTGTGAAATGTTGGTGGATGTAGTTCTAAGAACTGAACATAAGAACATGCCATACTGGGTCAGACCAAGGGTCCATCAAGCCCAGCATCCTGTTTCCAACAGTGGCCAATCCAGGCCATAAGAACCTGGCAAGTACCCAAAAACCAAGTCTATTCCTTGCTACCATTGCCAGTAATAGCAGTGGCTATTATCAAAGTCAACTTAATTAATAGCAGATAATGGACCTCTTCTCCAAGAACTTATCCAATCCTTTTTTAAACACAGCTACACTAACTGCACTAACCACATCCTCTGGCAACAAATTCCAGAGCTTAATTGTGCGTTGAGTAAAAAAGAACTTTCTCCGATTAGTCTTAAATGTGCCGCATGCTAACTTCATGGAGTGCCCCCTAGTCCTTCTATCATTCAAAAGAGTAAAAAACCGATTCACATCTACCCGCTCTAGACCTCTCATGATTTTAAACACCTCTATCATATCCCCCCCTCAGCCGTCTCCTCTCCAAGCTGAAAAGTCCCAACCTCTTTAGTCTTTACCCATAGGGGAGCTGTTCCATTCCCTTTATCATTTTGGTCGCAGCTGAAGGAGCATTCTGTTCAGTTAATACAATGTTCTAATATTTCTTTACTTCAAAATCAAATTTTGCCTTAATTAAGAACAATATGTCCCTCAGGAATAAATTGAAGATGCTTGAAAATAATTCTAGATAAAAAAAAAACCTGTGATATCTCAGTTTCCCTGCAGCTAGAAAAATTCCAACATATTAAATGGTGAAGAAGTATTTCTCTGGATGTTATACCCTCTTTACAAAAGTATATTATGTTCCATCTATGAGACAGCTGGGAAAACATGAAGGGGAGGTGAAGACACTTGCTCCAGTGGATAGTTTAGATGATTCTGCTTAGAAACTTCTGAAGAAAACATATCAACCCGAGGGTCATTGATTGTCTCATTTCATTAGATTTGGATAAAAACTTGGTATTGAATCATACAATCAATATATTTCCTGATCTTTCTAGACCTACTCAGGCTACCAGGAAGTATTTATAGGAGTTTCAGTTGCAGGTGTTCAGCATTAATGTATAACTCATATTAAATTTCCTTGTAAGGGTATTGTTGATTTTCAGGGGTATAAGTATGTTTTTGACCCTGATCAATTGAAAAGTTTTTTACGTGATAAAGTTTCTGTGAACTAAGGCTATCCAGTTTAGGTCAGCTACACAGTGTTCTGTGTGCTTGTGTATTAAAAGAGCCCAGTTAGAAATGTGTACTACTGCATAACCTACGTGTGGCACCATGGCCAATAGATGGCGCATGGGTATTGGAAATTGGTTATAGTACATTGCTATGTTTTATAATGTAAAACTTTCCAGCTGTGGCGAGTTCACTTGGAGGACATGTAGGTGGAAGCCTTGTGTAAATGACAGGGTTTTATAATCCAATTAGGGAAGGTATTAGGAAGGACATAAAAGAAGGTATTCCACATGTAGAAGGGACTGGTCACTGAGGAAAAAGTCTCAGGTAAGGGGTTTCTGGAGGGTCGAAGCCATCTGTGGTGTTTAGAGAGGTGCAAGGTGCCATTGCCCTAAGAGCAAAGAGTAAGTGAAAAGAGGAACAGCTGCGAGCTATCCTACGCTCTTGGGAGAGACCTGGATGGATGTTATGTTGTGTGGCTCGTGAGAGGGTCCCGTGAGCCGCCTCACTTTCCCTCTGTGCTGCTCAAAGTCACTCCAAACTCCCACGCTGGTGTGGCGTCTAAGCATTGCCATGTTCCTGCTCCTCCCGGGCCTCCCTCCAGGGCCTGTGGTACGAATAGCCCTGCGGCGCCCTTGGATGGCATCACACTCCGGAGCCTTTATAAACTCTCCTGGTGCTGCATTTCTTTGCCTCAGCAATGGGTCACCTGCTTTGAAGCAGTGCGTGTTGCTCCTGTGTTCCTGATTAACCTGGGTTCCTTGCCTCACCCAGCCTGTCTCATCCAGTTTTGCCTTGCCCAGTCTGTCTCGTCCAACGTCTCTTCTGTCTCTCCATTTATCATTGGCCTGACTTCCTTTTACTGATCTCTTGCTTGGACCTGACCACGTTCGCCTGCTGCCTGGAACTGGCCACACTTTGCCCGCTGCCTTCCTCAAACCTTGGCCTGTCTCTGAATCTCCAACTTGCTTCCTGTCCTGACCCTGGCATGTTTTTGGACTCTTGCTCTCTTCACCACCCTAGGGTCCCACCTACGTCCTGCCAGCTGCCAGAACCCAAAGGTTCAACTTGTGGGTGAGGTGGCTAGTATAGGTGAAGTTCCAGTCTGTCCCATTACAGGGCACATTCGTCAACAGCTGGCATAGGCCTTGTAGGTTCACCTACAAGGCTGCTTTGACTACACCGCAGCATAAAGGGCTCACTTCTATGCCAATTATTACAGTTTGCTGAGGCCATGAGCTTGGAGGACTCATCCCAGGCCTCTGCCATTGCCAGGCTAGCCAACCAGCTATAACAGCAACAAAAGCAACTGAATATGATGGCTGATTATCTTCCAGGCAAGGCTGCCCATCCTGCTCCTCCTGTTACTGTTCTGACACCTCCGGTAAAGCTTGCTACTTCCACACTTCATCTGCCTCTGCCTCCGAGGTATGATGGGGATCCCACCAAATGTAGAGACTTCCTGCTTCAATGTTGGATATAGTTTGAATTACAGCATCCCTCTTTCCATTAGAATACATAAAGATCACCTACATCTTATCCTTACTGGGCAGTTCCGCCCTATTCTATGCTTTGCCCCTTTGGAAAAGAGACGACCAACGTCCTGTGAAAATTTTGCATGATTTTTGATAAGCCCAGCCAATGTCCTCTATGGCCACAGAATTTCTCCAGATCAGGCAAGGCTCCCACTCTTTCAGAAAGTAAGTGAGTTCAATTTTGTACACTGGCATCCGAGCTGCAATGGGGCCAGGATAGCTTAATAGCTATCTCCAGGCAAGGGCTGTCAGAGTGCATCATAGATGAGCTGGCTGGTCAGGATCTGCCCAATACTTTAGAGGGATTAATCAGTTTGGCCGTAAACCTGGATCTTAGATTTCAAGATAGGGCTCGAGAGAGGGGACTAGCTCAGCATCCTATTCACCTTACCCCTAATTTCCAATGCCCAGTGGTTTCCTGGCCATCTCTAGAGTCTAGATCTGTTCAAGAGGAACCCATGCAAATAGATCACCTCAAGCTGTCCACAGAGGAGAAACAGAGATGACGGCATCTCATCCTTCACCTATAATGTGCCACATCTAGGCACTTTGCAAGTCACTGCCTGACCAAGCCGGGAAACTTCAGGACCTAGGTCTGGTGGGAGAGGCCATCCTAGGTTGACCATGCACCTATTCACAAATTCTGGTACCAATATGTCTCTCATTTGGGGACACTCTTGTTGACACAGAAGTGTTCCTTGGTACTGGCACTAGAGGCAGCTTTATTCAAAAGTCCAAGGTTCTACACTATGGAATTCTTACAGTTCCCTTGGATACTCTGCTCCCAATCTCATGTGTTCATGTTGAATTCTTGCCAGGATGTATCACGAGAGCCACAGTCCCACTTGCTGTGCAGATGGGCATCCTGCATGGAAAACAGATCAGTTTATATGTCTTGCCCAAAACGGTCAATGCAGTCATCTTAGGCCTATCCTGGCTCATGCTGCATCAGCCCCACATTGATTAGAGTATTCTACAGGTCGCCAAGTGGAGCCCTCACTGCCATATCAGTATCTCGCTAATATCTCACCTGTTATGCACCTTGCCCGGACCATTACCCTGGAACTTCCAGGGACCATTACCCTGGAACTTCCAGGATGTCCTGCCACCATATCACTCCTATGATTGTCCTATTGACTTGATCCCAGGGAAGGTACCATCCAGAGGGAGAGTCTACTTGCTCTGCATGTCCGAAACAGAGGCTATGTCCAAATATATCATGGAAAATCTGGACCAAGGCTTCGTTTGCCCATCTTCCTTGCCCAATGAAGCCAGTTTCTTTTTTTGAGGAAAAAGGATGGTTTGCTATGCATGTGCATCGACTATTGGGGGCTCACTGCTATTACCAAAAAGAACCAATACTTTTTCCCACTGATCACAGAACTCTTTGATTGTCTTAGAAGGGCACAGATATTTACCAAGCTTGACCTGCGGGGGGCATATAACCTGATTAGAATCCTTGAGAGAGACAAATGGAAGACCACTTTTAATACTAGAAATGGACACAATGAATATCTGGTGAATCCCTTTGGGTTATGAAACACCCCCATAGTCTTTCAGTTTATGGTTAATGAGGTTTTTCGGGACCTGCTCTACTCCCATGTGGTGGTATATCTAAACAATATCCTAGTATTCTCAAAATCCTTGAAAGAACACTGAGGTATGGAGTGTAAATGGATTTTCTACTGTAAATGGATTTTCTACTGTAAATGGATTTTCTACTGTAAATGGAGTAGATATAACTCCATTTACAGTAGAAAATATATGGGAAGAGCTGGTGAAACTGAAAGTGGACAAAGCCATGGGGCCTGATGAAGTTCATCCCAGAATACTGAGGGAGCTCAGAGATGTGCTGGCAGGTCCGCTGTGTGACCTATTCAATAGATCCCTAGAAACGGGAGTGGTGCCGAATGATTGGAGGAGAGCGGTGGTGGTCCCGCTTCACAAGAGTGGGAACAGAGAAGAGGCTGGTAACTACAGACCAGTTAGCCTCACTTCGGTGGTGGGAAAAGTAATGGAGTCACTGTTGAAAGAGAGAATAGTGAACTATCTACAGTCGGGAGAATTGCTGGACCAGAGGCAGCATGGATTCACCATTGGAAGATCCTGTCAGACAAATCTGATTGACTTTTTTGACTGGGTAACCAAGGAATTGGATCGAGGAAGAGCACTCGATGTCATCTACTTGGATTTCAGCAAAGCTTTTGACACTGTCCCGCACAGGAGACTGGTGAATAAAATGAGAAGCTTAGGAGTGAGTGCCGAGGTGGTGGCCTGGATTGCAAACTGGTTGACGGATAGAAGACAATGTGTGATGGTAAATGGAACTCTCTCTGAAGAGAGAGCGGTTTTAAGCGGTGTACCGCAGGGATCGGTGTTGGGACCGGTCCTTTTCAATATCTTTGTGAGCGACATTGCGGAAGGGATAGAAGGTAAGGTATGTCTTTTTGCGGATGACACTAAGATCTGCAACAGAGTGGACACGCCGGAAGGAGTGGAGAGAATGAGACGGGATTTAAGAAAGATGGAAGAGTGGTCGAAGACATGGCAGCTGACATTCAATGCCAAGAAGTGCAAAGTCATGCATATGGGGAGTAGAAATCCGAATGAACTGTATTCGATGGGGGGAGAAAGGCTGATGTGCACGGAGCAGGAGAGAGACCTTGGGGTAATGGTGTCTAATGATCTGAAGTCGGCGAAACAATGTGACAAGGCGATAGCTAAAGCCAGAAGAATGCTGAGCTGCATAGAGAGAGGAATATCGAGTAAGAAAAGGGAAGTGATTATCCCCTTGTACAGGTCCTTGGTGAGACCTCACCTGGAGTATTGTGTTCAGTTCTGGAGACCGTATCTCCGAAGAGACAGAGACAAGATGGAGGCGGTCCAGAGAAGGGCGACCAAAAAGGTGGAGGGTCTTCATCAAATGACTTATGAGGAGAGATTGAAGAATCTAAATATGTACACCCTGGAGGAAAGGAGGAGCAGAGGTGATATGATACAGACTTTCAGATACTTGAAAGGTTTTAATGATCCAAAGACAACGACAAACCTTTTCCATAGGAAAAAAATCAGCAGAACCAGGGGTCACGATTTGAAGCTCCAGGGAGGAAGATTCAGAACCAATGTCAGGAAGTATTTCTTCACGGAGACGGTGGTGGATGCCTGGAATGCCCTTCCGAAGGAAGTGGTGAAGACCAGAACTGTGAAGGACTTCAAAGGGGCGTGGGATAAACACTGTGGATCCATAAAATCAAGAGGCCGTCAATAAAGAGTGGGTGGCTAGCCAGAATGACGGCTACTGCCTGGAGACAATACCCTTATTCAATAAACATACACATGGTTACTGTGACTCCAACATCGCTCTAAGCTACAACAGCAAGAGGAAATGTGGAAAAAAGGATTCGCACTCACAAAGTGGGGAGTAGCTGGCTTGTTACGGCGGTTACTACCCCAAACCAAATAAGCCTGATACTTCACTTTCAATGCATATCCAGCATAGCTCTCTGCTTCAACGGCAGGGGAGAAGAAAAACTGATACTTCACGCATATCCAGCATAGCTCCCTGCTTCAACAGCAGGGGAGAAGAAAAACTGATACTTCACGCATATCCAGCATAGCTCTCTGCTTCAACGGCAGGGGAGAAGAAAAACTGATACTTCACGCATATCCAGCATAGCTCTCTGCTTCAACGGCAGGGGAGAAGAAAAACTGATACTTCACGCATATCCAGCATAGCTCTCTGCTTCAACAGAAGGGAAGAAGAAAAAAGGATTCGCACTCACAAAGCGGGGAGTAGCTGGCTTGTTACGGCGGTTACTACCCCAAACCAAATAAGCCTGATACTTCACTTTCAATGCATATCCTGCTTCAACGGCAGGGGAGAAGAAAAACTGATACTTCACGCATATCCAGCATAGCTCTCTGCTTCAACGGCAGGGGAGAAGAAAAACTGATACTACACGCATATCCAGCATAGCTCCCTGCTTCAACGGCAGGGGAGAAGAAAAACAACCAATAAGGGCTGAATAACACAGTCTGGGTAAAACAAATAAGCATGGGTGTAGCTTGCTTATTGCGGCGGTTACTTCCCCTACTACCCATAACTAATCAAGCTTGATATTTCACTTGGTTGCAGCTCCATCACTGCTCTCTACATTAATGGTGGGGGTGGAAGGGAAATAGAACCAAAGAGCTAAGAGAAACAGATAAGTATGAGAAAAAAATGTGAAGCTTGCTGGGCAGACTGGATGGGCCGTTTGGTCTTCTTCTGCCGTCATTTCTATGTTTCTATGTTTCTATGAGGTCTTGTGATGCAAGTTCTTTAGAGGTTCCATGAGCACCATCTATATTCTAAATTAGAAAAATGTACCTTTGACCAGAAGGATCATACATCGATGATGTTAGACTTTGTCACATGATACTCTCCAGCACACCGATATGTCCTCATTGTAAACTGGAAAACGGTACTCTGGTTCATAAGATACTGGACTGCACCAATGCGGTAATGGGGGGCAATGGGGGGCAAAGCAGGGGGGCGGGCCTGCAAAAGCCGGCAGCGATCGCACCACCACGGTGCTATCGCTGCAGGCTTTCGCAAACCAATAGTGCCACCGGGAAAGGTGGTGCTATTGGCCGCGTTACTGACGGCAATAAGGCTCCTTACCTTTTCGCCATCAGCAATGTCTTCGCGGCGTCCACCCCAGTGCTGCCCCGACTCCTCCCTTTCCGATGCGGACGCCGCCCAGAACCTGCCCCGATCTAGATATCGCGTGCGATACCTTTGGAAAATGACTCCCTTAGCCATAAGGGCCCTCGCTCCACATTGCTTCAGTATCCGCACAGCCGAATCTAATGAGGCATAAGACACAGTGCATAACTCCCGAGGCAGAAAATCATTGACCGAACTACCTGAGAGGAAGGACAGATTATGGATAAACCAGAATTTACCTGGCTCCTTTTTTGGAACCACCGCTAACAGAGATAAAATCATTATGTCTAAAGGAGGTTCCTCAAAAGGTCCAGCCATTATCCCCAGTGCCAACTTGATCCGCAACTTGCTAACCACAACTTCTTGCCACCTAACCACTGAGGTAGAATTCCTAGCCTGACACCGCCCTATGGAACCAGTACAAGGAATGCAAAAACTCACAGAAATCCATCCCTCAATGCACCAGCAACCTCTACCCTAGGATAAATTTGAAACCAAGGTTCCTTAGCCCCGAGCACAACAGGAGATGGAGCCCTCTGGAACACTTCACTTTCCTGCAGACCCGGGCAGTGAATTACCCCCACTTCCTGGAGTTCCTCGCTTCGCACACTTAGTCGCCGGGTAACTGGCACTGCAGTTGGAACACACGTGTTTAAATTTACAATATGTGAAATTAAAGACGGACCTGTTAAAACGCCATCACACATCTGAAAACCCAGCCACAGGTTTTCCTGCACCAACCAGCGCAGACCCTGATTGAAAGGGCCGAGAGCCTGCTCCGCTACTGGCAACCCCTGTGGAACCACTACTCTGCTCCAGCGGTGACGCTTTATTTGTCATTTGCATAAGCCACAGCCCAGCAAGCTGAGTAACCCAAGACATAAATTTATTTTCTTCCATCTTGTCTCTAAAGTACACATCATAGTTGAGCCATGCCCAACCCTCATAATCCTTGTGTGCAGCCAATATAGCATCTGCATAAGCCAACATCGGCCCGTACTGGTGTGCATCCTGATACCCTATAACTCTAGTCACCCACAGGAAACATCAGATCCAGTTAAGAATGGTCCTAGGCACCTTTCTCTGAGTTCCCTGAGGACGCTCGCTATCCTTCTTCTTCCTTCCTTCTTCCCACCCGGTGATCCTTGAGAAGCTTAAATATATCTATATACTTACGTTTCTGTATTTTCTGCTGCATGGAACGCGATACATCCTCCCATAACTCTGACAAAGTCACCAAAGCCGGAGCACCCCTGTCTAAAGATTGGGACCCCGCATCACCCGCCACCGCTGCCTTCCCGGAGGACGAGGACGTTGAGGAACTAGATCAGGGGATGGGAACCCATGGCTCGCGAGCCAGATATGGCTCTTTTGATGGCTGCATCTGGCTCGCAGACAAATCTACTAAATCAGTGTGTCGCCACACTTTCCAGTCCCCCGCTGACCCAACTGCTCCCCGGTCCTCCTCCGCCTGGGCTTAAAATGCTGTCAGCCCGGGCGGAACGCGGCAGAATAGCTGGAGTCGGCGGCACCGGCATGCTCTCTTCTTCCCGCCCCCCCTCTCCCCCGCGGCCCGGAAGAGGAAGTGGTGAGCATCGGGTGCGTGCGCGGGAAGAAGAGACCACGCTAGTGTGGTCAGCGTCGGTCCGACGAAAAGAAGACTGTGCAGCACGGCTCGGAGGAAAATAAAGAAGAGCTTCAACCGCGGCCGATGGGACTCCTCCGCGAGGGCTGAAAATGAAGGAGGTTAGCGTTGGGAGGACGCTGCTGCTGCCGCGAGTTCCCGGGGTGGGGATGGGGGAGAGAGAGAGTGAATGAGCGAGCAAGCATGTGTGTTTGAGATCTTTTGTGTGTAAGTGAGATAGCATGTATGTGAATGATTGAGAGCCTGTATCTGTGAAAGAGAGTGATTGAGAGCCTGCCTGTGAGAGAGAGAGCATGAATGTAAGTTTACGAAAGCCTGTTTGTGTGAAAGAGTATGTGTGTATGATTGAGATCCTTTGTGTGTTAGAGAGATCATGTGTATGTATGATTAAGAGCCTGTGTGTATAAGTAAGAGAGAGCATGTGTGTCTGTGTGTGATTGAGAGCTGATTTAGGTGAGGGAGCATGTGAGTATGTGATTGAGAGCCTGTGTTTAAATGAGAGAGAGAGACCATGTGTGTCTCTGTGTGACTGAGAGCTGATTTAGGTGAGGGAGCATGTGAGTATGTGATTGAGAGCCTGTGTGTAAATGAGAGAAAGAGAGGACATGTTTGTAAGCATGTGAATGAGAGTCTGTGTGTGAGAGAAAAAGACAGCATGTATTTATGTGATTGAAAGCCTGTGTGTGTGTGTGTAAGCGTGAAAAGATAGACAGCATGTGTGTAAATGTGTAATTAAGAGCCTATATAAGTGAGAGAAAAAGCATGTGTATATGTGAGTGACTAAGAGCATGTGTGTATAAGTGTGTAACTGAGAGCCAGTGTGAGAGAGAGCGCTGGTATGTGACTGAGAGAGAGGAGAAAGTTCCAAGCAAACCACCCTTCCTCCTGCTAATTCAAAACAATCTCAGGAGACCTGGATATCAAACGTTCCCAGGTATGCAGAGCAAAAAAATTTTTGTATCCTTATTATTTTTCATTACTGGGTCTTTGTGTCTGCTATTTTGAAATATTTTGTTGGTATCTGGAAATTTTTTATATGAGTTTTTAATTATTGGATATTCCACTCATCAGCTGTTTCAAAATATGTTCTTTTTGTTAGTACAGTTTTACTGCTGATGATTTTATATTTCTTGATTTGTTTTATAAGGATGGGTGATGTTTCTTTTTTCCTTTGTTACACTGCATACAGAGACTCTGGCTTGTTGCAGTTTCCAATTCAGTTTTGTCTGCATGCTTCTAGTTATGCGTTTTGGTCTCTTTATTCTATGTTAGGTGAGGGTCAGCACATGTGACTCCGGTGAGGTTTTCTGCTGGCGTGTAGTTTCTGTGTAGGACTCTATAGCAGCCTGACTTGGTCCGTTTTCCTAATAGGAGATGTATTGGTGTCTTAAGGCCTGGTGTAATACTTTCAGAGACTTATTGTACTTTAAAAGTGTGATCTTACATAAAATGCACACATTTACTTGTATTTAGTTTTAAACATATTGTATGGCTCTCATGGAATTACATTTTAAAATATGTGGCGTTCATGGCTCTCTCAGCCAAAAAGGTTCCTGACCCCTGAACTAGATGATGTTGTTGAAGAGGAAGAGGAATTTGAAGAACTAAAACAGTCTTGCCTCCATCTGTGTTTTGATCTACCGCATTTTCTACCCCCAACCTTGGCCTGTGCCTTAGAAGATTGCTCACCCTGCTTACCTATAACACTTCCACTCACCACAACCTCAGGCCCACCTGATTGCCCCTCCACCTTGTCCACCTATCACTTGCTACCCCTCCAACAAGGACGCCCCTGTCACCAGACTCACCCTGTGCAGGGGGAACTGAGACCACTCCCGAGGTTCCTGCCATCGCAACATCCGGCGCTCCCTCCGCCACCTCCGTTGAACCCGATCCATGCTCCTCGGATGCTGGACTGCCAAGACCACCAGGCGCCACTCTCTCATACTGCTGTACTGCTTAATCAACCTGTGAAACAGAAGACGACGCAGCCACAGGAAAAGAACCCTTCCCCATCCCAAATGGATAACCCCAATACTGTGGCTCCCCTGAGGTGCCCCCACTCCCCGAAGCACTGCCGGATGTAGAAAACCAATCACTCCCACTGGAGGGTGGAATATGTTCCATACCCCCTTCCGGTCCCCCGTAACCCCACAACTGGGGTGTATGTCCCACAGGACTAGCTCCCCTGGCACCGTGCAAACCGAAACCATGTCCAAACCACTGAGGAACAACCCCTCCCCCGGAACAGGAGCTACACCCGACCAGGGGGCACCAAATACACCTGAAGGCCAGCCCTGGGTTATTCCAGACCCCTCCCCTGCAAAACGCGGGTCCCCCAAGTGCCCCATCCAACCCGCTCTAGACGTTGCTGCTCCTGGGGCCTCCCTAATCCAGACATAGGCTCATGCTCCAAAACAGAAACACCACCCTTCCCTAAGCCACTCCCTGCTCCCTGGGTCCTAATACCCTGATTGCCAAGCTCTGAGGCACCTCTGACCAAGGAAACATCCTTACAACACTGAACCCACTCACTGGGAAGGCCACCCCCCCATCCTGTAGCATCAGAGGTCGCAATCCTCTCCCCCAAGCTGGGCCCAACCCGCGACCGAGCCACTCCCCCTGCTCGTGGCAACCGGGGAGTGGCTCGATTCGGGGAATCCCTCGGCCTGACTAAGACCGAGCATGATGCTGCCAGACTCCTCCCCCAGCTCCTGCTCCTCCCTCCCCTAGGTAGCACAGCCCCAGGAACCTTGGCTGAGTTGGCTGGAAAGGGTCGCACTGGACCGGAGGCATCGGGAAGAGAGGCCCCAAACTCCTCTTCCTTCCTGCCCAGCCACCGAGCTCCATCCCCAAGCCCTACAGAAAGAGATGGACATTCCCCATCGGACTCATGATCGCTGACCTGAATTTCAGAATCCCTATCCGCCATTAGAAGGGGTAACAGAGCAAAGATACGTTACCACTAACGCTGCAGGAAAAAACAACTCGCCGCTCAGCCGGGATCCCTAGAGGAAAAGAGAGCCCCTGCCAAAACCCCGCCCCCTTACTCTTTTCCCTCGCGATACCCCACGGTGCTCACCAATGGGACAGCGCCACAAAGGGAGTATTTTTGAAATCTGAAATTAATTCCATACGCCCCTCTCTTCCCATCCCATCCCACCCCAATCCCCTCTGGCGTCAAGCTGCCGGAGCTTGTCTGGCGTGCCCATGACAATCGGACAGCCCGGCACTCCGGTCTGACCGCCCTTCCAGAATATAGTACCTGTGTGAGGGATCTATAGCAGCCTGGCTTATTCTGATTTCCTAATAGGAGGTATATTGGTGTTATAGGTCCTGGTGTAATATTTATAGTATTGCCTTTTCATAGGTAGGCTTGTTACTGTATGAGTGCTGGCATTTAGTGCTCTGTATTGTAGTTGTAATTCAGTTTACTCATGGCTTTCTGAATGCCAAACCCACTTTACAATAGGCCTTATACCATGAGTTCCAATTGTCTATTTTGCAGAGTTTTCTGGTTGGCACCACAGCAGTGCGTGTAAAAATTATATATATGTTGTTGTGATATTTTTACCTCAGAACACTATGAATGTCCTTTTACATGTAAAAATCTATTATAAATGCACAGTTTTTAATTGTGTGTGGTGAGTGCAGAAAAGGTGGGGGCCCAAGGCTGTAAAGTTGCCTGGTGCATCTAGTATCCTTGCACTGACCTGGAAAGTGTGTGCCACACACAGACCCCTACCATTTACCCATCTCCCACTTCTCCAGGGGGAAAATGCTGGGGAAACATGGGAAGCAGGTGGTAGGGTTCCTGGGAATGTGGCTCCTTGGGGACCTCTGACTCCTGCTCTCCCCATTCTGCAACATTTCAAATCACCAAAAGGGTCAGACTCCAAAGGGACCCCCCTCCTCTTTGGCCCTCTTGATGATTTGACCTGTGTTGTTCCTTTGGGAGGGGGGAGAAGAGTGCCATCTCATTTCTTGTCTCAGGTACCAGATTGCCATTTGCTGGCCCTGTAAGTCGTGTGTAAGTAGAGAAATAAGCCGGGTTGACTTATATGCGCATGCTTTCCATGTATGCTATATCGTTCCCTTGGTATGTACATATATACGCGCCAACTGCCGAAACAGAGTGGAGTTAGCCGCATAAGTTAAGAGACTAACTCTGCAGTTAGCCGCTTAATTTATGTGGCTAACTCTGGTCGTGCGGCTGATCTGTTTTAAAGTTAGCGCGCCACGTAACGATTTCAATGCGAGCATAGCTTTTCTTGAATTATCTTCCTAATAGATTGCTCAGTTTAAACCTCGATTTATACATGGGTTAGTGCATTTCAATGGATTTTGGTCTCAAAATTGCCTGTCAACTTATACATGAGATCAGCTTATACATGGGTATATACAGTACTTAGAAATGTTGTCAGGTTCGCTCAAAAATATTATTTATCAATAAGAAGACAGGTACCATTGCTCAGATCTGCATGCTTAGTGCCCAGCCAAAAATCAGTGTTGGCTATGCTTCTGGGCCACAGTGGCTCCACATGGGAAAGCAGGATTGCATCTGGAGCTGTGCAACTCTGTGTCAGTGGCTCTCCCCAGTCTCGGCTGCAGTGCAGTGGTAGCCATGCATGCAGTCTATGCCTGGTCTTAATTGTCTTTTATTTAAACCTTACAGGAAATAGAGTTTGCAGCAGGGATCCCTTCTCCCCTGGAATAAGTAAACAGCAGAGCCTGAGAAGCCATAGAAGTTGCAGACTGTGTAGCACACAGCCAATGAGAAAATGAGAGGTGGTGGTGGTGGGAGGGGTTGCAGGGAGTGGGTGAGCCAGGAAGAAGTCCCTGTGCAGGGTTAAGTGAGCCTTCTGGAATTTGTTGCCAAAGGATGCAGTTAGTGCAGTTAGTGTAGCTGGGTTTAAAGACTCAAGACCTGGCTGTTCAGGCAGGCTTTTCCTAACTCCAATATCATTTAACTCCTAACAATCATCACATCACCATCAACATCACTATTAGCTACCTCTTACAATGTAATTATATGTAATTAGCTGGTTTTCCTTTTTCCTTTTTCCTTCTCATTCCAAGTTCAATTTTCCTTGTTACATGTAACTGCTATTTCCGCACTATTGTTCAAGTTTAAGTTTATTTTGCACTCCTGTTTCATGTGAACCAGCATGATGGGACTATTGTCTTGAATGTTGGTATATAAAAAACTTAAATAAATAAATAAATAAATAAAAAATTAAGAAAGGTTTGGATAAGTTCTTGGAGGAGAAGTCCATTAACTGCTATTAATCAAGTTTACTTAGGGAATAGCCACTGCTATTAATTGCATCAGTGGCATGGGATCTTCTTAGTGTTTGGGTAATTGCCAGGTTCTTGTGGCCTGGTTTGGCCTCTGTTGGAAACAGGATGCTGGGCTTGATGGACCCTTGGTCTGACCCAGCATGGCAATTTCTTATGTTCTTATGTTATAAATGTATGTATAATTACTGGACTAGCATCCCATTACAGGATCCCAAAGACCACACCTCAAATTAGAGCTGGAATTGTAAAATCCTCTTTTGAGGCTAATCCAATCTGATGTCCAAGATTCCCTGTCAGCGGGGGTGAGGGAGATTACTTCCTAGGCCCTGAGCATTGTTCACACTTAATTCAATATTATAGTCTATTTTATATAGAGCAGAAGTATTACACTGGAGGCTGATTTGATTTTCAATTAAACTTTTACTGATTAAAGCTGTAAAGTTAATAAAAATACTCAGTTACATATTATTATTCTCTGCAGTCTATTTACAGCTTTATTTCTCTTAATAAATCTGTGACTTTCAACTTCCAATTAATGTAAAACATTACTCAAGTCAGCTGAAACTTGTATTTCTGATCCTATCCAATTAGTGGGGTAGTTTTGGAGCTTCTCCCAGAATTTGGTGGATAGGAAAATGTCACCCAATTTAGATGTTCTAATTCAAAGTCCCAATCTAATACCTATAGTTCCGTTATTCAGAGTTCTTACTCCTTCTCCTTACTTCCCTAATGGCACATGAAGTTTTTCTCCAACCTGCCTAAAAGTCTGGCTTGTATTTACTTCTGGCTAGATGGAAAAGTATCTTTGAGAGTGCAGAAAGCAGCTTTATTTTAGCAGGCTGCATTTTTGTGGCTTGATTAGAAGGAGAAATGTATTACAGTTTGTTTCCCTTTCTGTGCTTTACTTTATATGGTAAAAAATCCACTATTTGATCACTTGATGTGTTTTCCTGCAAAACTAAGATGATGTCAATTATTAAGAAGTTTGTTCTGAGTTTTAAACAGATTCCAGCTAATAAAAACCTGATGACTGCAACCGACTGGGCTGGTGTTTGTACTTGTGAGATGTGTTGCTGTCATGTTGTATGATGCCATCCGTTAATACTTAGGGTTTTGTTCACCCAACCCCAATGATCCTAGTTTAAAGCCCTCCTCAGTAGGTTTGCCAGTCTGGGTTGGAAGACACTGCAGGTTTTTTTCTACATCCCACTCCAGCGGCAAAAACTTCCTACTACCAACACATGCACAACTACAGGAAAGCTATCCAGCAAACTAAACGAGACTTCTATGCAAAGAAAATCCACAATCTCCAATACAATGCTAAAGATCTCTTTGTCATTGTAACCAACCTCACCAAATCCCCACCCTCCCATCCACAAAAACCTGGAACCAAAAACCAATGCAATGACCTAGCCCTCTTCTTTCAAAACAAAATTACCTCACTCACAGCCCATTTCACCCTGAATTCTGACAACACCAAACTCCTCCTCACTAATCCGTCTGCCTCACTTGCATCATTTGAAGCTTCATCCTCCTTAGAGATAGAAAACATTCTAAAAAAGATGAAACCCTCCTCACACCCAGCTGAAACAATTCCTACCAAACTCCTCTTGTCCATCCCTAAAACTATCTCTAAACCCATATCAAAAATACTAAACTGTTCACTAGAACAAGGTACCGTCCCAAACATACTAAAACAAGCCATAGTTAAACCTACACTTAAAAAACCCAACCTAGATCCTTCTATCCTTTCCAATTTCAGACCCATCTCTAATCTTCCTTTTCTTTCCAAGATATTAGAAAGACTTGTAAATACATGCTTATCCGATTACCTCGACCAACATAAAATCCTGTCACCCTCACAATTCGGCTTTCGAAAACACCTAAGTACCGAAACCTTGCTCCTTTCTCTTACAGATACACTCATCAAAGGAGTCGACAGCGGCAATTCCTATCTTCTTGCCATGCTAGACATTTCTGCTGCTTTCGACACCGTTAATCATAACATCCTAACTAACATCCTCATCAGCATTGGAATCACGGGAACCACACTATCCTGGCTACAATCCTATCTACAAAACCGGCACTACTCAGTTACCCTAGATAGCCACGAATCCGACCCTATCAGCCTTGACTGTGGAGTCCCCCAAGGCTCCTCCCTATCTTCAACTTTATTTAACATCTACATGCTCCCTGTTACCAAACTACTCACTAATCTTGGAATTAACCATTTCATCTAAGCAGACAATGTTCAAATTCTTATCCCCTTCACAGAATCTCTCCAAAAAGCCCTTCAAACCTGGGATTCCTGCCTTACTTCAATCAACCGACTCCTTACTGACATGCACCTTGCCCTTAACCCCCAAAAAACGGAACTCCTTATCATTTCCTCTAACCACCCCACTCCTTCCATCACCCTCTCCTCCCCCTCCACTACCTTTTCCACTCACACTCGAAACCTGGGAATCACTATTGACAACCAACTTACTCTGAAACCTTTTATCAAATCTATTCTCAAAGACTGCTATTTCAAACTGCATACGGTTAAAAAGCTCAGACCGCTGCTTCATTTCTCCGACTTCCGCACTGTACTTCAGTCTATTATCTTCTCCAAAATAGACTACTGTAAAGCACTGCTCCTCGGCCTCCCCTCTATCACCATCAAACCCCTACAACTTTTGCAGAATGCCTCAGCACGGGTCCTCACTAACTCCCAAAAGAGACGCGGTACACAGGGAACTTCTCCCTCTTAACTGTGACCCGTCACGCTGGGGCCTTAATACGAGTGGGATGGGCTCCGCTTGTGGCATGAGGTGGTCTGCTCCATCTTTGCGGCAGCAGGATGGGGCCTGCTCCAAATTCTGCACAGAAATTGGAATTTCTATGCAGGAACTGGAAATTCTGCGCAGGAGGGGAATTCTGTGCAGAATTCCCCGAAGAGTACTACTTGTAGTCCTATTTGCTTGATACTTGTAAGTATAAAGTGTCTTATCTTATTCTTTCAGACTATAAAAAATATTTATAAATCTATGAGATATGTTAGTTTCTGTTGCTCCCTTTGTAGACGCTCGTTGCTGAGGATAGCAGAGTTATTTACCTGTAACAGGTATTCTCAGAGGACAGCAGAATGTCAATCCTCACACATCAGTGACATCATCGGATGGAGCCTGGCATGGAAAACATATGTCAAAGTTTCTAGAACTTTGACTGAATCTCTCTGAATATGCTCAGGCATGCATTATACCATGTAACCATGCGGGGTCTCTTCAGTCTTTAAAATAGAATTAAAGAATAAAGGCGAGCGAGTCTCATAAGGATTGACATCCTGTTGTCCTTGGAGAACACCTGTTTCAGGCAAGCAACTCTGCTTTCTTCCAGGACAAGGAGGATGGCAGTCCTCACACATGAGTGAATCCCTAGCTACAGGTGCCCCCCCCCCCCCACAACATAAAAGGGGATCAATAAAACAGGTGCCCATTTTTTTGTTGGTAACAGGAGGGGGGCAGCCTGAACAGAAATAATGTTCCCAAGATGGGAACAGAGTTGGGTTCTAAACCTCAAAAAAGTTCTGAAGGACAGATTGGCCAAAGCTGCTATCTCGTCAGCCATTCCTATCCAAACAGTAATGTGTTGTGAATGTGTGGATGGAACATCATGTTACAGCTCTGCAGATCTCCTCCATGGGGACTGATCTCAGGTGGGCCACAGATGCTGCCATGGTTCGAACACAGTGAGCCTTGACATGACCCCCAAGATGCAATCTGACCTGGGCATAACAGGAGGAGATGCAGTCTGCTAACCAATCGGAAAGCATCTGCTTGGCAATGGTCATAAGAAACAAACAGCTGGGTGGACTGTCTATGGGCGTCTGTCTACTCTAGATAGAAGGCCAAGGTTCTCTTGCAGCCCAAACTGTGCAGGGCTTGTTCGCCTTGGTGCAAATGAAGCCTGGGAAAAAATGTTGGCAGGACAATGGACCGGTTAAGATGGAAGTCTGACACCATCTTAGGCAGGAATTTAGGCTGGTTTTACATAAGCACCCTATTGTGTAAAACCTTAGGGCCAAATTTTTAAACATACACACGCTGGGTACATTTGGGTGTGCTACCTGGCGCGCACAAATGTACGCCAGATTTTATAACATGCGTGCACAGCCACGCGCATGTTATAAAATCCGGGGTCGGTGCGCGCAAGGGGGTGCACACTAGTGCACCTTGCGCACACCGAGCCCTAGGGGAGCCCCGATGGCTTTCCTCATTCTCTCCGAGGCCGTTCCGAAATCAGAGCGGCCTCGGCGGGAACTTTCCTTCGGCCCCCCCCCCCCCACCTTTCCCTCACTTCCCCTATCTAACCCGCCCCCAGCCCTACCTAAATCCCCCCCACCTTTATTTTGTAAGTTACGCACGCTGGCCAGCTACTGGCGTACGATCCCCTGGCATGGCTGCTGTGCCGGATGCCACGGTCCCACCCCTGCCCCACCCCCTTCCCGCCCCTTTTGTGCATCCTGTGGCTTTATGTGCATCGCCAAGCCTATGCAAAATAGGCTCGGCACGCACGTAACCCTTTTAAAATCCGCCCCTTAGTGTAAGGTGCATAAGTCACTAAAGCCTGGAACTCACTGATCCTGCGTCCTGAACTGACTGCCACCAAAAGTAACTCCTTCCAGGTCAGGGACTTCAGGTCATAGGAGCACAGTGGCTTGAAAGGAGCTTTCATCAGTTGAGCTAAAACCTCGTTGTAGTCCCAAGACACAGTAGGAAGCTTTAGGGAAGCTTCAATCAAAGCAGACCCCACATGAAACATACACTATAGGCTGTACAGAGGTGGACTTACCGTCTACACCATAGTGATATGTGCCAATCACATTAAGATGAACCCTAACTGAGTTGGTCTTAAGGCCAACTTCAGATAAGCGTAGAAGGTAGTCAAGCAGTTATTGTGTTGAATAAGTGAAAGGGTCTAGGACCTTTTGCTTACACCACATGGAAAACCTCCTCCAGTCCATAGGAAGCTATGAGGACATGAGACACATCTTCCAAAATATGGAGGGGTTGCAAAATCAATTTCTCAACATCCAAGCTGTGAACAACAGGGCTTGAAGGTTGGAATGTCGCAACCTGTCCCAATCCTGGGTGATAAGATCTGGGGAAGTCCCCAGTCTGATTGGTTTCTGGATGGACAACTCCCTGTTATAATCTGGTGTGGTTGTGGACCCTGGATCACAGTGAGAGCTGACTGCACCCACAGGGAGGAGCCCTGTGGAGACTCACTGCGATAGACGTGGCCTCAGCTGAGACGGACACAGATGTAAGAGACTTTATTATACTGGAATCGTAGGTAGTACCCACAGCATGGAGAGAAGACACAGTCCAGAGTAGTAAGGCTGCTCAATGATGATATCCCTGGTAGTGACTCACAGAACAGGGTACGCCAGGAAACTCCTCTCTTGAAGATATCCCTCAGGGTAGATTCGGTAGTGGCCCGCAGCGTGGGGTATGCGAAAGATCGGCGAGTAGTGTTTCAGAGAGATGCAGCAGATCAGTAGAACAAAGTAGATGATGGTACTTATTCCGGAGTGTAGAAAGGTAGCTGGGTTGAGCATGGTAATGGCCCGAAGCACAGGGTACACCGGCGGTTCCGTCAGCAAGATAGTGGAAGTGATAATAACACTCACAAGAATGAAATGGCAGGATCCCGAATAATGATAACAGGAATCTCCAGGCAGAAAGGCCCTCCGAGGAGTGGATAGCCAGAACATAACAAGGCCCCCGAGGAGCGGGTACCTAAGGCGTAGAGATGTGAATCGGAACCGGTTCCGATTCCGGTTCCGATTCACATGTGGGTTTTTTTTCATCGGGCCCGATCGCGGTTTTGTTTATCAGCTGTGCCCGAGCCGATAAACAAATAACCCACCCCGACCCTTTAAAACTAATACCTTAGCTTCCCCCACCCTCCCGACCCCCCAAAAAACTTTTTACAGGTACCTGGTGGTCCAGTGGGGGCCCTGGAGCGATCTCCCGCTCCCGGGCCGTCTGCTGCCACTAATCAAAATGGCGCCGATGGCCCTTTGCCCTTACCATGTGACAGGGTATCCGTGCCATTGGCCGGACCCTGTCACATGGTAAGAGCACTGGATGGCCCGCGCCATCTTGTGCTCCTACCATGTGACAGGGGCTGACCAATGGCACCGGTAGCCCCTGTGACATAGTAAGGGCAAAGGGTCCGGGAGCGACCTCCTGCACTCGGACCATCGGCTACCAGTATTCAAAATGGTGCCGATAGCCTTTGCCCTTACTATGTCACAGGGGCTACCGGTGCCATTGGTCAGCCCCTGTCACATGGTAGGAGCACAAGATGGTGAAAACCATACTTCTCTAATACTCAAAACATATAGCTTTGTATCAGAGAGTCAAATGCCTTTTCCACATCTAAGCTCAGAATCATGCCAGAACTAGCCTTATTAGACATCAGTGCTGCTATTCATTTCCACACATTCCATATCCCTTGTCTATCTTTAACAAAGCCTGATTGATCAGATGCCACTAAGCAGGGAATCACCCTATTCATGTGAGCTACTGCTAGCAACTGGACATTCACATTAATCAAGGATATTGGCTGGTATGAGCCAACTTCGAACAGAACCCTTCTTGGATAAGACTACAATAAGAGACTGATTCAATTCCGCAGAGGGAAACCACTGTCTAAAAGTGTCAGTGTAAAAATTCAAAATGGGTTTGAGGAGCTGAAATTTCAAAATTTTATAGAATTCAGATCCCAACCTATTGAGGCTGGGCACCTTACCCAACTGCAACCTCTGAATTGCTCCAAAAACCTCCAAGTTTGTAATGGGTCGATCCAGGTCCTCCTCCTGCACTTCTGTTAACTGAGGCCATTCCAAGTTTTGAAAAACATCCCTTCTTATATTCACATCCTCCCTTTTATGGCCATATAGTTCAGTAGTGATGTTTATTTTCCCCACTTTCTCTCTAATACCAGTAATGTAGGAATGGAAGCTTTTTATTTTACCCTTTTTGTTACCATATTTGTAAAACATTTATAGTAACAAAGGGATTTAGTTGCTCTCTGAAATAATAGCTGGTTTAATGCCGCATTTTCTTAATCTAAAATTAGTTTTTGTTTTGCTACATCCCTGTTTGGTGTTCAGTTTTTGCCTTTTGCAACACCCTTCTTAATTATATATTTCACTGTCCCTTATCTTGTTCTGATTACTGACATAAGCAATAGGGGTGTGCATTCGGTTCCTATGTATTGGCAATCTGCAACGAATGTGCCAATATTCGTTGTATTCGTGGGGAAGCGAAACATATCGCGATTCCCCACGGATACAACGAATTTTCGCTGAATTATTCAGCCGCCAATTTAAACAACCCCCCCCCACCCTCCTGATCCTCCCCAAGACTTACCAAAACTCCCTGTGGTCCAGTGGGGGGACCGGGAGCCATCCCATGCACTCTACACCCTCGGTACCATTTCAAAATGGCGCCGATAGCCTTTGACCTGCTATGTCACAGGGGCTACCGGTGCCATTGGTCAGCCCCTGTCACATGGCCATCAGCGCCATCTTGTGCTCCTACCATGTGACAGGGGCTGACCAATGGCACCGGTAGCCCCTGTGACATAGTAAGGGCAAGGCTATCAGCACCATTTTGGTTCCTGGCGCCCGACGGTACGAGTGCAGGAGATCGCTCCCGGACCCCCGCTGGATCCCCAGGGACTTTTGGCCAGCTTGGGGGGGGCCTCCTGACCCCCACAAGACTTGCCAAAAGTCCAGCAGAGGTCCGGGAGCAACCTCCTGCACTCGGGCCGTATTGCCAATATTCAAAATGGCGCCGGTGCTAGCCTTTGCTCTACTATGTCACAGGGGCTACTGGTGCCATTGGTCAGCCCCTGTCACATGATTGGAGCACAAGATGGCGCCGGCCATCCATTGCTCCTACCATGTAATGGGGCTGACCAATGGCACTGGTAGCCCCTGTGACATAGTAGGGCAAAGGCTATCGGCGCCATTTTGAACTGGTACCGAGGGTGTGAGAGTGCTCCCGGACCCCCGCTGGACCACCAGGGAGTTTTGGTAAGTCTTGGGGTAGTCAGGAGGGTGGGGGATTGTAGTAAATTTAATTTTAGCCAGGTAACGAATAGGATTCGACGTATAACCGTATCAGGATGCCATACGGACGTATGCAACGTATCTGCCCCCCGACGAATTCGTATCCCGAATGCAACGTATGGCGTCCCTCTGCACATCCCTAATAAGCAATGACCACCTTTCTTGCTTCCTAAAATAAAGAAGAAGAAATTTGGGGCTGATTGATAAATGTCATTTATTTGTTCACTGCTCCTGTATATGTTTTCTAAAGGCTTCATTGTGAATTAGGCCTGTAATCATCCTCCATCCTAATGCTCTTTGGTGACTGGTGAGCATCTACCAGTTCTAAAACCAGATTGATTAGTACATGATCAGACAGACATAATTCCAATTTTTGCACTTTGGACCATTGGAAATAAAGCTTCAGCTACTAATAAATAATCTATCCTCAAATAAGTCTTGTGAGGATTAGAGTAAAACATGAAGTCAGTATCTCTCGGGTGCAGAACCAGCCAGACATCTAGCAGACCTAATTCATCATACACAAAGTTAACCTCATCATGAGATCTCCCCTCTTAACCGTTTTTGCGGGATTACAATCTATACTACTATCTGCTACCAAGTTGAAGTCCCCTCCCAATTTCGTACTCAGGAAGTTGCAGCAGCTTGCTCACAATATTTACAAAAAAATCATGACTGTATCAGTTAGGAGTGTATAGATTACAAAAAACAAACTTATGTCCAAAAGAATGCCAACCTCCTTCAAAACAAGGTCTCAGAAGTTGAATTAAAACCAGAAAAATAACCTCTGTTTGTAATTCAGCTCCTCCAAGATTGCAGAAGAGCATTGGCTTTCTATCTGGATCAGACTGAAGCCCATAGAAAGTCCACCCAGCTTTTTGCTCCTTTTATGTAAGGATAGTCATTGCTAGACTCTGTTTTAATTAGCCAGCAGATTGTATCTCCTTCTGTTACGCCAAGGCAGGCTTGAATTTGGTGGGCCTTGTGAAGGCTCACTCTCTCCGAGTCATTGCAGCATCAGTGGCTGACTTGCGATCAGTCCCCAAGGAGGAGATCTTTTTTTTTTCTCAATTTATTATTTATTAATTTTTTCAATGATAATTACATACATTGAATAGAAAATATAGCATATTACAAAACATCTTATTTCAAAGTTATTAATTTGTAACTCTAATATTATATATGCTCATAACTAGCCCTCTACATCAGGGGAGATCCAACAAAAGAAGACGACTTTCGTATATAAAGGCAATAAAGTTAAACATAATTCGCTTTGAGAGGGACATTCTCATTACTTAAGACGGACTAATTCCTACTGTGAGCTCCAAACAAAACCTGTTTAAACTTTAACATCTACATTTTCTACTTCCTTATCATTTAGAAATTGCCTCAACTGAGAGGGCAAAAAAAAGGTATATGTAACATCTCTAATCTTTATTATACACTTGCAAGGAAATTTGATAAAAAATTGCACTCCCATTTTCAGAACTCTGGGCTTCAAATCCAGAAACTCCTTTCTTTTCAGTTGTGTTTCCCTCGCCAAATCCGGAAACACCTGAACTCTGCACCCTAAAAAGGGTTACCGCTGACTACGAAAAAAGGCTTTTAAAACCCAGTCTCTGTCCGAATCCAGGAGAAAAGTTATGATCAAAGTTGCTGGTTGTGGAATTTCCTCTGATGATGTCTCAAGAAACTCGGTTAAATTTAAATTTGCTGGAGAAAGCTGTTGCATCCCAATATTTTCACTAGGTGTTTTCTTTCTTACAGGTAGATAATATATATGTGAAATAGGCGGTAAAACTTCTTTTACAATCTTCAGATTTTCCACTGCATACTGATTCCATAATTCAGTCGGAGATGCTGTCTATTTCTTAGGAAAGTTAATTAATCTAAGATTTTTCCCCCTCTGTTGATTTTCCAAATTTTCTATTTTTCTAAGAAGATATAGATTATCTTTCACCATTTCTTGGTATTGATTTTTCAAACAACCTACATCAATCTTAACAGATTTCATTTCATTTTTTACTTCCATTTGCTTTCCTTTTATTTTCTTAATCTGAACATTCATTTGACCCATTTTACTAGCAACATCATCCAGCTGGATAGTCAAATTTTTATTAAGAGTTTCTATAGCAGTCCAAGTAGCCTCTAAAGTAAACTGCTCCGGTCTTACCAGCTGCTGTAATTCACAAGACTTCTCCTGGATCGATAGTTCTTCTTCGGATTGCCATTGCAAAAGTTCATCCAGCGTTTGTTCTTCTCCTCGCAGGACTCCTTCCCCATCTAGCCCGGCAGCTCCCGAGTTCCGCACTGCATGCGGAGTTCCCTCCGCCTGCTGTGCAGGCTCATCCCTGGTGCCTTCCGGGGTCCTCTCCGTCAGGGCCAAGGTAGTTGTCCTCCCAACTGCCAGGTTTTCGGGGGCCGTCCGTTCCGCTGGGGACAAAGATGTCAATGAGTCAGGGAAGCTATCGGATGTTAGTGCGTCTCCTCGACCGGCTTCCAGCGACTCTACTCCCGGTTCAACGGTCCCTCTGAGAACATGGGCGTCCATCGGCCCTCGATGTGGACCCGGCGTTGAGGCTTCTAGATTCAGCCTCTCGCGGGCCCTCCGCTTCCTACCAGAATGTGGCATAGTAAGGGAAAAAAATTGTAAGGTAAGAGGAGAGAGTCGGCGTACGTCCTGCCTCTAGCGCGCCATCTTGGATCTCTCCTCCCAAGGAGGATATCTGCAAGGCTGCGCCATGGCATTCTCTCCACATCTCACTGTTGTTTGGACAGGGATGGCTAACGAGACAATAGATTTGGCCAGTTGATCCTATGGAATTTGTTTGAGGTGTAGAACTTGACTTCTTTCCCTTCTAGGACCCGTTATTTGTTCCAGGTTACCCCTCACAGCTTATGTAAAATGGAAAGATGGCTTGTTGCCAACAAAAATATTGTGCCTGTTGATACTTGTTTATTGTGGGCAGCCTGTAGTTAGGGATTTCCCCATATACAAGGACTGCCATCTTATCTGTACTCAGAGAAAGCAGAGCTGCAGACCTGTAACAGATGTTCTCCAACAAAAGCAGGATGTCGGTCCTCATGAAACCTGCCCAGCTCCCCATGGAGTTGGTTTCTGTGTTTTTCTCTCTAAAATACAAGACTGAGGGGGTCCCTGTGTGGATGTGTGACATAATGGCATGAGTGGGCTTGCTCAGTGAGGCACAGTTAAAGTTCTAAAAGTTTTCCAGGCTGAGCTCCATTGGATATTATCACCTACATGAGGACTGATATCCTGCTGTCCTCAGAGAACACCTGTTACAAGTAAACAACTCTGCTATGTGGGTAAAACTTGGCCAATCAGTGGGAAGGTTGGAGGAGTTATATTTAAATACTGGATTTATCTAACTATGGGCCTCATTTTCCAAGGAGTTATCAGGTGTGATAATTCCGCAAATTGCGCTAACAGCAGTTAATGTGATTTGTGAATGCAAATTTTTAATTTCATATTCAGGGGGTGGAGCAAATGTAAAGTAGGGAGGATTTATCATGTGCCCTGAAACAGCCACACTGTTAGCACAGCCAATAACTATGCCTCTTTCATTTGTGTTATGTTGTGTGCTATAGATTTATTGTGGTTCAGGATGTCTCCTGACAGGCCTGTTTCAGTATGATGCAGGCTTGAGAGAAGAGAGAGAGAGAGCCTTACCATAGTGCCTCCTCCCTAGACAGGTATTTGTATCCCTATGGGAGGCCCCACCTAGTAACTCGAGGTGAGAGTTAAGTATTAGTGTAGGGGGTTAGGGGCCACTTTCACATTCAACATGAGACATATGAACAGAACAGTGGTCTCTTGTGAAGATTTGATGACCTATGGAGTGAGGAAACTCACTCCAAGATGAGATTTGGGCAATGTTCTCTCAACCTAGCTTGATGGACTCTCTACCTGGGTAACAACAAGCTAGGTGGAGAGAACATTGCCCAAATCTCATCTTGGAGTGAGTTTCCTCACTCCGTAGGTCATCAAATCTTCACAAGAGATCACTGTTCTGTTCGTACGTCTCATGTTGATTGTGAAAGTGGCCCCTAACCCCCTACACTAATACTTAACCCTCACCTCGAGTTACTAGGTGGACCTCCCATAGGGATACAAATACCTGTCTAGGGAGGAGGTACTATGGTAAGTCTCTCTCTCTCCCTCCCCAAGTCTGCATCATACTGAAACAGGCCTGTCAGGAGACATCATAAACCATGATATACTGGCAATGTAGCCCAAATTGGGCTAATAGTGCAACTTGCAATAACAGCCTTTCACATAGCTGATAGTGCAATTTGTGATACACATGCTTATTAGCATAAGGTACACCCCTTTCTGGTATCACATGCAATATCAATGCAATATTGGAAAATGAGGACCTATGGGACTTAGCCAGACAAATCTTTTTAAATATTGACATCCTTGTGATTTAAGGCATTGAAATTTAGGTGCTCAGCCTGGGAAAATATTTAAATTCAAAAATCTAGTTGCCCAATTTTTAAAATTAGGAACCTAGATCTTTCTTTCTTCATTCCTTTCCCATTATAGGAGTCAGGTCACCTCTCTTCATTCTGATAATTGGACTTGGTTTTGCAACTAAATACTTTTATAGTTTAAAACTATCTGTTCTTTTGAAAATTTATTATTGTTTTTCACTGATTCTCCCTTGTATGATGTTCCATCTTGTGTATAAATGTTGCTTACCTCATTATTGCTGCTAAATAAAGGTTTAACATTTACCCTTGTGTATGGTTCTTTTAGACAGGGGTAAGGGACTGTGGTTGCACATAGGGTCTAGATGACACTGCTCCCAATTTTCAGAAATCCAGTTTAAGATTCTCTCTCTATTTTCTTTTTTTTACACCAGTACTCCTTTCCCACCAACCTGCATACCCAAAGAGGCAGAGGGAGGGGATGACACTTGGATGAATAGTTTGTAATAAATGGGATTACTAGTTTTTCAGGTTTGTTGATATTCTAAATGAGAGTTCCTAACTAAGGATTTTCTCCAGTTCCCTAATTGCAGTCAGGATGGTTTATTTTTAACCAGGGAAACCTAAATTGTCTGATGTTTTTAAGATATTTTGAATTCCTAGAGAATACCACAAATAAATAATTACTCAAATGAGGTAATTTGAAATACAATTAACTTGATGAATTAACAATGTCTTCTCTCAGTCTGACTACTATGAAACTAAAATAGTCATTTTTAATATTTGCAGCTTTACTTTGCAATTGTCTTTAAAATTGTGCAGCAAATGCTTTCTTGCTTTCACAAGCCATCTGTATGACAAATTTCATGCTGGACTTAAGAAATCAATGCCTTAGTGCTCTTATTTAATAGTCTGAGAGGTTAACTGAAGCACTGGAGAAAAGCCCTACTTTCTTTTAAGATCTATGTTCAAACTGAACATAAATAGTTAAGCAAAGTGAATTTGACACATTGTAGTCCACTGGCCAATATTAAACTACCTTATGATGAGACTATTTTGGAATTGGTGGAATTCAGAACAAAGATAACAAGGGTGCTGAAGTTTAAAAATAAGTGTTCAGCCCAAGTATAGAAGCCTGTGTTGTACTTTCCCACACAATGCTTGGCTATAGCCAGACCTAATAGTTTTCTTGCTTTAATGGAAAAAATGAAAACTTAAATTATGCTGACCTGAAACTTAATCAGTGTCTGCAATATTATTTTCCAAATCCTGCTGTCTTGAATATTAAATACATGATTCTAAGATAATAAATTCAAGACAAATGCTTCCATTTGTTCCAGGCTATTATTTATTTGTAAAATGAACTGATCCAGAATGTAAGTGCCTAAAATGTGAGCTGTTCAAGGTTTGTTGTGTTGCTCATGTCTACTGGGAAGTATCCCAGAGTTAGAAAAGCTTAGCAATTTGGAGAGCACATGCTATGCTTTAAAAACATGTCAATCTACTGTTGTAGTGACTCAGGATAGCACAAAATATTTAGCTTGAACAGTGGTTGTCCAGAATGTTTCATATATGCCAAGCTTGAGATACCATTTGAGAATAATATCTAATAGCACATGAGGTATTAACTAGAAATGAATGTATTAGTGACACATGTTCTGACAAATTAATTGTTGAAATTGTACTTAACCAATTGTTAGCTTAATAATGGAGAATATATTAATGTGTCCAACCAACAGCATTGTCTAGCTGACCAGGAATGGTTCATAAGAAAGTAGCCAACAACATACAAAAGAACTACTCATTTTCCAAAACATGAAGACAAATATTTTGGGGAAAAATCTTTATCTCATCTTTAAGTGAGTAATCATGTGATTAAAAGACACTGTAATGTCTGGATTTTTTTAAACATTCATTTAAGTAATGCAAAAGTACTTTTTTTTTTTTTTTTACAACTAAAATTGAACTTAAATAAGATTGCCTGTTATATCTTTTTCATTGATCTGGCTGCCAAAGCAGCTTTATATACTCTATAGCCAGCCTTCCACATATACACAACACATTCATACTGAGTGGGGTCGGTGTTTCATGATAAAGACACAAGAAAGGTTACAATACTTTATTTTCATACTGTGATATAAAAAATGGAAATATTTGTAAATCTGCTTCAGAATTTTCAAATTCTCCCTTGTAGAATCTACCCTTGAGCTGCTGCAGGAAACTGTGCAGCTATGCCTTAGACCATTGGTTCTTAACAGGTGTGTTGGGATGCACTAGTGTGTCACAATGCCTGGGAGGTGTGTCGCAGAGCCAGCAGAAGACTGATCTTCCCTCAGTCTGGACAGGAGGTGGCTGATTTCTCTTTTATTGGATATGACAGGAAGCTGCTCTTGCTTCCTTCTCTTCCTGGCCAGTGGGAGGTTGTTTCTTCCTCCTTCACCCAGATCAGAGTATGATACCACCAACTCCTGTTCATATGGGCCCGGTAGGACATCAACTTTATCTTCCTCTGCCTGGCAGTGAAGCTGCTGATGTTCTCTTCACCCCATGGGGCCTGGATGTGAAAGCAGGAGCATAAGGGAGAAAGGTGCATGCTCTGTAGATTTGCTGCTGCTGCCTCATCTTCCTCTCCTCAGTGCTACTTGCCCTCATCTGCTACTGATAAACACAGAGTACAGACAGACCTGCCTTCACCAATATAGACTAAAAGACCACAAATTATAAATGTGGAAACAAAACGTGGAATGGAAACCCCAAGACCACCTTCTGCATGCAGTGCAAAACTGGAGACTAGACACAGAAATATATTTCCTCCTACATTAAGGGGCTGATGCAATACGGTGTGCTGAGCCGAGAGCACTGTTAACCTGCAGTCGAACGTGGGCAGAATAGGCGCTAATCAATCGCCTAATGCAATAAGGGGGTTAGCACATATTCAACATGCGTCCAACGCAGCATGAATCTAATAGTGCTCTTCACATGCAAATGCATGTGAATGAGGCTATTAGGCATTCACTCCCGATGCAAAAAAAAAAAAAATGTGCGTCTCAGATGCACATTTAACTGTCATCTATTCATGCCTGCCAGGAGCATATAAACTCAGCATCGATTTCCCTTACTATCGTACGCCGGTCACGAAAATTGATGCCGGGTTTATTGACGTCGGTTTTCCTGGCTGTCCGCCGGTAAGGAAAACCAACACCAATAAACTTGGCATCGGTTTTCGTGACCGGTGTACAGCAGTCACCAAACCAATTGGGTTCGCGTTTTCAAGGAGGCGTTAGGGTCGCTTGCGCGACCCTAGCACATCCTTGCTAGGGTTATTTAAAATGTTTCCATTTACATATTCAAGCAAACACTTGATTTGCAAGTAACCCGAAAGATATAATTACAAAGAAATACAAAATGCCATTGCATTTGTACTACAGGGTATTGCTTATAAAGTCTACATCAGTGGAGGATTCCAAACACAACTTTAGGTAAACAAATTTTTAACAATGTGGAAAAAATAGGATCTAAATCAAAAAGCATTTTATGATTGAATATGCTGGGATCTTTAGTATTCATTCTGTAGCCAGAGGGGAAGAAACATTTATACCAGGCTCCTTCTCTTTCAAAAACTCTGAGAGTTGTTGCAGTATAAAAAACATTAAAGGTATTACCCTGAAACTTAACAATACATTTACATGGGTATTTCAACAAGAAGAAAGCCCCAAGTTTAACTACTTGCGGTCTCAATTTAAGAAATAATCTTTTCCTCAGTTGTGTAGACCTTGCAAGATCTGGGTATATGCTAATCTTTAAACCTAGAAATAACTCAGTTCGATGTCTAAAATACATCCGCAGTATCCAGTCCTTGTCGGACTTTAACAGGAAGGATACTATCAGTGTTGAAGGTAATACTTGATCTTTTTTGTGTGGATTCCAAGAAATTTGTAAGGTCCAAGTCAGGAAATGCAGGAGTAAGAACTTGCAGTCCTTTACCCATATCTGAAGTTTTCTTATATGGAGGAATATAATAAACTCTTGACATCATTGGCAATGCTGTCTCTGGGATTTACAATATCTGAGTTAAATATTTTTCGGGCTTCAATTAGGGGAAACAAAGGAAGCAGGCTTTGGGCTCCAGCAGCTTTGCGTTCCTTAGCTCGCCTCTTCCTCGCAGTGTGCGGCATTACAGGAAATTTGAAGGGCAAATCGACGGAGCAAACACAGTCGACCACTCTGATCCGCCATCTTGGATCCTCCCCCTGAACGTCCCCCTAATTTTAATATTGCATGATGCCCACCTTAGGGACACCATGCACGCATTAAGAGAGCGGGAGCTGACTGTTCAGTACCCGCTTTCTACGCAACTTTATTGCATCGGCCCCTAAGATAGAAAAAATGCATATTCTCAAAACTGACATGACCCTTTTACCCAGTCACTCCCCTCCATGCCTCATCACCCTTTACTTCTCCCAACTACTCAATCATCCCTTCACATCCTCATATCCCTGTCCAAAATTCCCAACATCCCCCACATCCTCTTTCCCCGTGCTCCCTCTCTTCTCTGTTCAACTTTTTCTGCCCTTCCCCACCCAGAATACCTGACCACCTCTTTCCTAGCCCTTCCTGCTCAGCTTCCCCCACTCCCCTCTCCTGCAACCCAGCCGCCCCATACCTCCATCTCTCTACTTCCATCTCTCTCCCCTGCCTAGCAGCCCCAACCCCTCCCCTCCTCCGCCTCTCCCTACCCAGCAACCCCAACCTTTCCCCCACCCCTGACTCCCTATCTCCCCAATTCTTCCTGCCCAGCAGACTCTTTAACTCCTATCTTCCCATGCCTTCCTGCCCAGTACATTTCCCATTCCTCCTGGCTACCAGCTAGCAGAAAAGACATCTAATCCAGAGCTTCCCTCCCTCTTTATCAGCAGCAGATGAGGGCAAGAAGCATTGAGGAGAGGAAGATGAGGAGGCAGAAGCAGCAGCGGATCTACAGAGCATGCACTTTCTTCCTTATGCTCCTGCTTTCACATCCAGTCCCATGGAGTGAAGAAAGCATCAGCAGTTTCACTGCCAGGCCAGACAGAGGAAGATAAAGTTGGTGTCCTGCCGGGCCCATATGAATAGGAGTTGGTGATATCGTACTCTGATCTGGGTGAAGGAGGAAGAAACAACCTCCCACTGGCCAGGAAAAGAAGGAAGCAAGAGCAGCTTCCTGTCATATCCAATAAAAGAGAAGTCAGCCAACTCCTGCCCAGACTGATGAGGGCTTCTGCTGGCTCTGTGACACACCTCCCAGTTCTTCGTGACACACCCTTTGAGAACCACTGGCAAAAACAGAGCCTAGGGGCATTAAAATCCTAAATCCGTCACTCCTCTCAGTCTGTCATTAGGGAGCCTGGGGGAATTGGACTCACCCAGTATCTTCACCAGCTTTTCTAGGACCTCTCCAAATAGAAGCTTCCCTTTAAAGGGAAACTTAGCCAAATGAGTCTTGGAAGCTGAGTCTGCTGACCAGTTCCATAGCCAAATCAGCCTGCTGGCTGCCACCACAGAGGCTATAATCCATGCTGCAGCCCACAAAAAATGTTTAGTAAGCATTTATGAGTTGCCCATACCAAGGCCCTGTGCTACTTACAAATAAACATCCTTAGTGCAATACATTAAAACAAAAACACATCATTACAAGACATCAATGCAATAAATTTAAGAGCAAACTCACAATAAAATCACTTAAGAACCAAATTGGCAATTACAACTAACATAAACTGAAATGGTATCACATAAAAATAAAAGGCTAACCATTACATCACATTAAAACAACAAAGACTTATTCATAAGCCTGCCTGAAAAAAAAGTTTTCAACAAGGCTTTAAAAGTCTTGGTACATGTCATGCAAATGCTTTCTGGTAAAGTATTAATAGTTCTGAGGCAGCAACAAAAAAATCCCTTTCATGTATTTCGGCCACAATACCTGCTTCACCGCATTGAGAAGAATGCACAGGATTATTCTGTTAAGCATCTCATGTCTGATCCGAAGTGACTTCGGCATAGCCTTCAGGAGCATGCTGTTCCAAGGACCCGGGATAGAACTTCCTCCAACTCTGGACTGCCTTTATAGGTCCCCTAGCTGGGACTTTCTGTGGCACTGGCTGAAGAAATCACATCCTCCAGGAGTATATAAGAAATTCACTTGCAACCAGCCAGTGCCTCAGCAACAGGTTTCCTGGTGCCCTTGCAGTCCAGTGTGTGTTCCTTTCTTTGTCTCATTCTTGCCTTGAGCCATGTTCTATTCTCCTTGTCTTGATTCCTTGTGTTGTCCTATATCCTCTGTGCTCTGTTCCTTGTCTGGTTCCTTGCTTGTCTGCCCTTGCTCCTGGCCCTGCTTCTTTCCTTCCTTGCTTGTCTTATTGGCCTTGTCTGTCCTGTTTGTCTTGTACTGACTACCTGCATCCTGACCCTGGCCCAGCCCCTGACCTTCCACTGTCTGCTGCCTATCCTGACCTCTGGCTTGTTACCCCATTCTGTTTTCTGCTGCGTGCCATGACCCTTGCTGAGATTGGACATTCACTCAGCTTAGCCCAGGGTCCTGTCCTACTGGCTGCTGGAGCCCAAGGACTCAACCTGTGGGGAAGGCGACTGGTATAGGTGAAGCTCCAGCTAGTCCTGCCTAAGGCTTCTCTGCCAGTTGTTGGCTCATTAGGCAGTGCCAACCACACTGCAACCACATGGGGCCATTTCCTTCGACAGTGTTACATAATACACTTTTAACGTGATGTTTGCCCAGGGACACATTTGTAGTGCTAAACATTTATGTACAAGAAAGTTGCTTTTGAATTTAATACATCATTGGACTGGTAGCCAGGTCAACTCAAATAGGATAGGAGAAATGTGTTCTCTTATTTTGTGCCCTGGGATCAGACATGCAGTAGAATTCTATAAAATTTGTAAAGCTTGAAGGGCATAACTTGGCAACCCCATAAAATCCTATAAGAGAGTTACAATAATCTAAAACTAGAAAGATCATGACTTGTACAACAGTTCTAAAATCAGCATATTTGAGAAGTGATTTTAAGTCTCTTAATAATCAAAGATTTAAAAAGCCAGTGTGGACCACCAACTTGATATGCGATTGAAAAGAAAGGCCTGATTTAACTACAGGGTGGCCCATGGAAAAGTAGCCTGCCTCCAATACCAGTGCCACGCAGGCAAGCTACCTTTCCGTGGGCCACCCTGTATAACTCCTAAGCTGTGCACTTCATCAGAAATAGCAATGGAGGTATGAATAACTGAACAGTAAGTTGGGACTAATGCTTGATCAAAACCAAGACGATGTATAACATTTTCAGTTTTCAAAGGATTGAGTAGCAGTTTGTTGTAGGTTAACCATCTTCCAATAGTGGATAAGCAAATGGATAACGTACTAATGATATGAGACCATAATGGACGCATTAGAATGAAAAATTGACCCGTCCGCCAAAAATGCTTTCCTGGCTTCAATTGCAAAGCATCTTCTAGTTCTGCCCAATCTCCTCTTCAAAACATCCATGGAAATATTAAGTGGAAACATGATCTGGCCACAGACTACTACCTGTAAAGCCAGATCATAGACATCAAAGGCCTCCTTAAACATAAAATCAATTTTTCGGTCCTGCCCTCTTTCACAGAAATCACGGTCTTTCTTGTGACTGCACCCACTAAGGAGCCCTCAACTTCTTCCTCTCCTCCTCCAAGAAAAGGTAAAGCTTTGCCATCAAGTTGCCTCCATTAAATGTACCTTCATGAAATTTCTACTCTGAGGAGATTAAATCCCCTATAAACCTGGGCAAGGGGAAGGCTCTAGCATGTTTCCTTAATCCCACCATTATGGGATCCTTTTCACACTTTTCCTCCTCCTCCTCAGTTTTAACTTCTACAATATTTAAAACTTGCAGGGGACCGTACAATCAAGAATAACTCCTCCAACTTATATAAACCAACCTTTGGAGACTCATCTGTTGTATCTATGGACCCTTGGGATGAGGCAGGATTAGCGCAACCTGCAGGGAGGAGCTCTGCAGGTTCCCACCATCAGCAGGCGGATCTGGGCAAAGCAGAGACCTGGAGGGACCTAAACCTAGAAACATAGAAATGATGGCAGAAAGTGACTGAATGCTCCATCCAGTCTGCCCAGCCAGCTCATGGTAGTATCTGCTGCACCATGTAGGTTACCCCCATGCTTATCAGTTTCCCACACCATAAAAGTCAGGGCCCTTGTTGGTTGCTGTTTGAATCAAACTCCCTGTTATGCCTTGCCATTTAAGCAGAGAGCAATGTTGGAGTTGCCTGAAAGTATCAGGCTTATTGGTTAAGGGTAGTAACCGCTGCATCAGCAAGTTACTGCCATACTTATTTGTTTCCCCAGAACAAATCAGTTTGGAACCCACGTTGGTCGCTGTTTGAATCCAATTCCCCCTTTCCCCCTGCCGTTGAAGCAGAGAGCCATGATTGAGTTGCTTATTGGTTAAGGGTAGCAACCGCTACATCAGCAAGTTACCCCATGCATTGTTTCCTTCATTTCCATCCTCTAGCCTGTAGGGATCCACAGTTTTTATTCAATGTCCCTTTGAATTCTTTCACTGTTTTCATCTTCACCATCTCCTCCAGAAGGACATTCCAGGCATCCACCACCTTCTCCATGAAGAAATATTTCCTGATGTTGGTTCTGAGTCATCCTCCCCATGGAGTTTCATTATGTAACCTCTAGTTCTACTGATATCTTTCCAACGGAAAAGGTTTGTCAAATGTGCATCATCAAAATCTTTCAGGTATCTGAAGGTCTGTATATCTCCCCTGCACCTCTTCTCTTCCAGAGTATACATATTCAGATCCTTCAGCCTCTTCTCTTAGGTCTTCTCATACAGACCCCACACCATTTTGGTCGCTCTTCTCTGTACTGCCTCCATCGTAACTTTACTCTGGGCACATCAATTTTTCACCCCCATCATATACAGCTCTTTTGGATTGCCGCATCATAGATGCGTGACTCTGCCCTTGGTATTGAATCCCAACTGCCAAATATCAACCACTCTTCCAGCTTTCTTAAATTGCTTTTCATTCTCTCAACACCTTGAGGTATGTCTACTTTATTGCAGATCTTAGAACCATCTGCAAATAGACAAATGTTACCTTCTATCGCTTCCACAATGTCGCTCACAAAAATATTGAACAGAACTGGTCCCAAAACCAAACACTGTGGAATTCTATGTAATACGGTTTTCTCTTCAGAGTAGGGTCCATTTACCATTATATTCTGTCTCCTATCAGTCAACTAGTTTGTAATCCACGCCAGCCTCTTGGCACTCACTCCCAAGCTTCTCATTTTATTCACAAGTCTCCTATATGGGACAGTATCAAAAGTTTTGCTGACATCCAAGTAGATCACCTCGCGCGCTCTTCCTTGATCCAATTCTCTAGTCACCCATCCAAAAAAATCAATCTGATTTGTCTGACAGGACCTTCCCTTGGTGAATCCATGCTGCCTCGAGTCCAGCAACCCACCAGATTGTAGATAGTTCACTATTCTTTCCTTCAGCAGAGTATCCATTAATTTTCCCACCACCGAGGTTAGGCTAACTAGTCTGTAGTTTCCGGCCTCCTCTCTGCTACCACTCTTATGAAGTGGGACCACCACTACTCTTCTCCAATCCCACCGCACCATTCCTGTTTCCAGGGATCTATTGAACAGATCATTCAGCAGACCCGCCAGCACATCTCTAAGGTACAGAGAAGGGCTACCAAAATGTAAGGGGAATGGAGCAGCTTCCCTACGAGGAAAGACTAAAGAGGTTAGGACTTTTCAGCTTGGAGAAGAGACGACTGAAGGGGGATATGATAGAGGTGTTTAAAATCATGAGAGGTCTAGAACGGGTAGATGTAAATCGGTTATTTACTCTTTCGGATAGTAGGAAGACTAGGGGACACTCCATGAAGTTAGCATGGGGCACATTTAAAACTAATCGGAGAAAGTTCTTTTTTACTCAACGCACAATTAAACTCTGGAATTTGTTACCAGGGGATGTGGTCAGTGCAGTTAGTATAGCTGTGTTTAAAAAAGGATTGGATAAGTTCTTGGAGGAGAAGTCCATTACCTGCTATTAAGTTCACTTAGAGAATAGTCACTGCCATTAGCAACAGTAACATGGAATAGACTTAGTTTTTGGGTACCTGCCAGGTTCATATGACCTGGATTGGCCACTGTTGGAAACAGGATGCTGGGCTTGATGGACCCTTGGTCTGACCCAGTATGGCATTTTCTTATGTTCTTATGTTCTTATCCTGGGGTGTATCTCATCCGATCCCATGGCCTTGTCCACTTTTAATTTGCCTAGCTCCTCCCATACATTCTCTTCTGAAATGGAGTTTTGTCTACTCCAACCCCATCTTATTAACCAGCAACGATCCTTCTGCAGGTTCTTCTTTAGTGAATACCGAACTGAAGTATTTGTTTAATATTTCTGCCATTTCTTCATTACTCTCCACACATTGCTCTTTGTCACCTTTCAATTTCACTATACTTCTGACCTCCCTTCTTTCATTGATATATCTGAAAAATGTTGTGTCTCCTTGCTTTACCACTTTGGCCATTCTTTCTTCCGCTTGACCTTTTGCTTTCCTTATTTCTTTCTTCGTTTCCCTCAGTTTTAACAGATATTATTCTCGGTGTTCCTTTTTTTGGGATCCTTTATATTTCTTGAATGCTATTCTTTTTGCCTTTATTTTTTCAGCCTCCTCTTTAGAGAACAAGATTGGTTTCTTTTACATTACTCATGTTTACTTTTCTAACATATAGATTTGTTGCCTTTGTAATAGAAACTTAACTTGGCCATTTGTTGTTCCACCTCACCCATTTTCTCCCAGTCTTCCAGTTCTTCCTCCAAGTACGTCCCCATTTTGACAAAGTAATTATTTTGGAAATTCAAAACTTGGGTCTTCATGTGACTTCTCTGTGTCCTGTTCGCAAAATCAAACCATACTGTCTTGATAATCACAGGTGCTCAGGTGACCCCTACCTGAACATTAGAGACATTATAACCATTAGTGTGCACTAGATCGAGTATCATACCCTCTCTTGTGGATTCCATTAGCATTTGTTTGAGCAGAGCTCCTTGAATGGCATCTACTATCTCTCTGCTTTTCATAGATTCCGCAGAAGGGACACTTCAATTCACATCCGGCAGATTAAAATCTCCAATGAGCAACAATCCACCCTTCTTTTCCACTTTTTGGATGTCTTCAATGAGCTCTCTGTCCAGTTCTTCTGTATGAGATGGTGGCCTGTAGATCTCACCAGTAAAAATGGAAGCACCAACTTCTTTTTTTAGGATGGTGCACAATGCTTCTTCTCTACCCCATGTCCTTTGCAATTCAGTTTCTTGTATATTTTTTTGACATAAAGAGCTATTCCTCCCCCTTTTCTGTCCTTTCTTAGCAAGTTATAGCCTGGAATGGCCAAATCTCAATCATGAGACCTTTGCCTATACCAGCCCTTGTTTCCCTCGGGTTGAGCCTTTGGGTGCCAGAGCCAGCAGGTCTTAGGTGGAGTCTCTACTGATGACAGAAGTGGGGGTCCTTGCATGGCTTGGGTCTTAGGCAGGCGGAGATCAAGTGAGGGCAAGGTCTGAGCAATGGTCAAAGGCAGGCAGCGGTCAGGTGTATCAGAGGTCAGACCGGTATCCGTCCGAGAGGAGAGGAGGGATGGATAGGCATGGCAGGCAGGCAGACAAAGAGAAGAACAGGCAGGCAATAGAGAAGGAGATGAAGACTGAAGACAAGGCTGGAACTGAAGACAAGGTTGGAACTGAAGACAAACAGGACTGGGTTCTGAAGCGAAGACAGATGCTGGGAAGCAACAAGCACTACGAAGTGTAGCTGGACCTGTTGCTGAGGCATCAGGCAGAGTCTGGGCTCATCTTTTATAGGGAAGGCAAGGGGAGATTTCCCACTGCAAGATTTAAAAGGCCTGCAGTGTTGGTGCGCACATATCCTATAGAGGCCATCAGCAGTTGCATATACTGGCAGTGTCCTGCCACGTGCATGACTGGTGGTGGTCTCTGGGCTGGAAGGTGGCATGGCAGGATGAAGAAGCACCCCATGTTGGGACATGGTCTGGCAGGCTGAAGGAGCTTCCCCACATTGGGATGTGGCATGGCAGGACCAGAGCTGGAGGTAAGAGCAGTGGTCTGTGGGGGTAGTCCATGGATCGCCAATTGTAAGAGTATCCCTCCTCTCAAGCCCCTTCCTGAGGCCTTGGGTTGTTGGGGGAACCAGTGGTAAAATCCTTTACACGTACTTTAAACTGAGGTACTGGCCTCCTTTGGTCATCTGTAGCTCTCCTGGCTCGGGCAGCGGCTCTCACAACCAACCAATTGGTTTGTTCCCATAGTTCATGCAATTCCTGGGATGAGGACAAAGCCATATGTGGAGCAACTCTCAGGGATGGTGGTAACGGAGGCAGAGGTTGTTTTCCCTATACCGGCTGAAGAGAGGATGAATCAGTGGCAGACTTGACATAGTTATGAGGGATTTTGGTCCCTTTCGTACTGTGTTGGCAGAAGACAACTCCTATCCACAAGGAAGAGGCATCTTGGCTAGGTAGAACTGCGAGGTTTCTGTCCCATTCTCACTTTCTTTTTTTTCTCCTGAAGTCTGGTATGCAGGATTCATATTTCTTCATCTTGGCTGCTGATAAGCAACTCAAACCTTTTCTTGTTAAGGTTACTTTCTTTCTTCAGACTCTTCTGTTCGGATATCTTTTCCAGATGTTCCTTGAAACATTTCTTTTTGCAATAGTAATCTTAGTTGTTCCTGAAAATGTTCAAGGTGGTACTGCAGGGCATTTTGAACTTTCCCATATTCTATATAGGGAGGTGAAAGCCTCAGAAGGGCGGAAGCCACAACCATTGAGGTAGTTGACTCTTTGGGAATCATACAGGATCCTGCATATCTAGGTCCACAGAGGGCGAATTCCGAAGTGGACTAATCAAACTGTGGGTGATGTTGCTGGAGCCATGGCAGGCATAATATGATAGGGTTTACAGCACTGGGAATGACGTGAAAGCTTATGGTCTCTGTGTATGAGGAGCCAATACATAAGGTGATGGGCTTGGTGGAGTGGGTCACCTGTCTCGGAAGGGATTCTCCATAGATGGAGGAAAGCACCAGTAGTGGCATTATCTGGACAATGGGTATTTGGAGTTCAGTGACAAGATCTTGCAGAATAAAGTTCCCTCTAAAGCCTGAGTCCACCAAGGTTCGGGTGGAAAAAGGCAAGCTACATTGCAGTTAAGTTATTAAATACTAACTCATAAATATTATAAACCTTTTTGCTATTAAGTACTAATTTATAAACATTAAAAGCTTTTTGTTATTAAATATTAACTTATAGCTTATTGTTTTATTTTTCTGGTAACCCATAATTAATGACTTTCAAATAATTTTATTTTAGTTTGCTGTCTGGGTTTTCCAGATCTGCTATCTGATGACCTGTAATGTAAAGGAAAATCACCTTAGTTCCCTCTGGCAGCGTGTCTGTATGAAAAGTTATTATCTCTCTATTAGACATCTGTGTGTTCCTGGGAGTTAATCCAAGATTCATTTCTGAGGCTTTTGCCTTCATAACTCTGCTTTTTAATGGGAATGTTTTAACAGGTCTTTTCTTAAAGGGTAAGGGGCTACTTGTCATTAATATCCAAGGTCTCTATGACCTTGACACCTGCATCACTTCTATGCTTCTTCCTGGTTGATCTCTCCAAGGTCTCAAACCACATGAAATGCATCATCTCAAGATCCCTCTCTTCCTCTCTTGCTCTTTTCCTAGAAGGCTCCAAGAAGCCATCTCCCAATGATCAAGGAGAGCCAGCCCCAGCACTTTGACCTCATGCAAAGGCCTGCTGGAGGATCTTGAGAAAATCCAGAGACAAAGAAGAAATGGTTGCGAGATTTAGTGCTATACTCAGATTGGACCACCCACATGTAGAACTAGGTCCCTTGGAGAAAATCAGCAACCCGAGAGATGGGAGGTCTGTTATTGTTTGTAAGGTTTTGGGTGGACCCTTGGAAACTGTGGCAGATGACCATGCCTACGGGGGGAAGTCCTGTGAGGGGCCACAGGTCAGGCTCAGGTTTAGGACACACAACACAGAATTATCTTCTATTAAACAGAGTTGAGAAGCCACCAGAGGTGGCAGTAGTGAGTAGAGATGAAGCCCGGCTGGGCTTGTAGTCCCTCAGGACACTGGAACAGCGATCCCTCAATAGCTGTGCTGTAATGGAGAGAAGCTGAGATAGTGAGTACAATGGAGCATACACAGGGTTCTGGTATAGAGCCTCGTTGGTTGATTACGCACACAGCTGTTTCTCCCGGAAGGTAACACAAAAGCTGGAATAGAGGCAGGCCCTCAAGGAGCGAGTACCTGGTTCCAGGGAACAGCTCTGAGAGAATATAGATGGTAACTCACTGATGGCGTAGGCAGTGGATTCTTCCAAGCAGAAGTGAGCTCAGGCAGCGAGTCCGGGAACATGGGCCCTCGAGGAGCGAGTACTGGTTCCAGACAGCGACCTGAAAGAAAAAGAGAGATGCCCCCCAAGGAGTGGGTACCCCAATAGAGTAAGTCCAATTAAGGAGAGGAAAAGTAGCTAGGTACGGAGAGTGAATCACATGGGGGACGTTTCTGAGGTTCGTGCCAAAGAAGGAATAAGAAGCAGGGTTGCGCGGCGCACGTGCCCTATGGCAGCTGAACAACATGGCGGGATGCAGCGCCCAAGCGGGAGCGGGGACTCCGGAGAGGATGGCAGGCAGATGCTGCGGCAGCCAGAAGTCCATCAACCGCAGGAGGAGTCGCCAAAGAGGTAAGGAGGGCGGAGTGGAGACGTCGGGCATCGACAGTCGTAACAAGGTCCTATAATGGCTTCATTACCAAGCGGCTGTATCATGACCTCCGCCCTACTAGTGTCGAGTTTATCTGGATATCTTTGTTAGCCAATCACTGGATGAAAATGGATGGCTGCTAGTTCAGTAAACCTTGACCAAGAATCAATTAGGAGCAAGGCAGTGGCCACAGAAAACAGTGATAACTGCGGAATTAAGTTGAGGCTACTTAGAGAACTACTGCAAAGAAACAGTTCAAGTCTTTTAGCTGGGTAAATCCTTCTGCTCTAATCTTACCCCCGATCTTTGAGTTGGGATTATAAAGTATTATAAAGTATTGGGGTAATTTAGAAAAGAGTTACCACTGTACATTACTGGGCTGTCCTGGTGCCTTGGGATAGAAATTAGAAGCTATAAGTATGAAGTGAACTCCTGAAAATTGAATAAAAGCATTCCTTTCTTCAACTGGCTAACTCTTGAGCTGTGTTTTCCAGAAAACTGATAGTAAGTCATTGTTGCGACCGTCACTTCCCGACGGCTTCACTCTGACTACCTTTCCTTTTCTGCGGCTCCTCCTGCTCTTCATGGACGCCTGGCTGCCACAGCGATCACCTGCCGTCCTCTCCGGCATCCCCGGAATGGCTTGGGCGCTGCCTCCAGCCATGTTCTACAGGTACCTTAGGGCGTGCGCGCCGCGCAGCCCTCATTCTTGTTTCCTCATTGGCGTGTTCCTCAGGGGCGTCCCCCTGCGATGATGTCACGCTGCTCGGATATTTAAGCCTACAGTTTATTGCTAGCCGTTGAGTTAGCAAGGGTGATTCTTACGGATGGGATTTGCTCTCCGTACCCAGCTACTCTGCCTCTCCAACTTCTATTGGACTCTTTCTGCTAATGGGGTACCCACTCCTCGGGGGCCTCTTTTGCTTCTTTCAGGTCGCTATCAGGTACCCTGTACTCGCTCCTCGAGGGCCCATGTTCCCTGTCCCGTTGCCTGCATCTATCTCCTCTTCTACTTGGAAGAATTCGCTACAGACACCATCAGTGAGTACTACTATCATCCACTCCTCAGAGCTGTCTCCCTGGAACCAGATACTCGGTCCTCGAGGGCCTGCCTCCATTCCAGCGCCAGTGCCATCTCCTACATGGAATCACTGTGTGAGTACTTTGCCAACGAGTCTCTCTGCTCCCAGGGATCTGGTACTCGCTCCTCGAGGGCCAGCTCTCCCTACCTCGGGGCTTCTCCATACTTGGGACTCTGTGAATGTTCTATTGTACTCATTTTCTCAGTTCTCTCCACTACAGCACTGCTACCGGAGGAACCACTGTTTCCAGCGCCCTGGGGGAATACTAGCCTAGCCGGGCTACATCTTCTACTCACTACTGCCACCTCTGGTGGCTTCTCAAACTGTCTAAATAAAGATATAATCTGTGTTTGTGTGTCCAGAGCTAAGCCTGACCTGTGGCCCCTCACGGGACTTCCACCCATGGGCGTGGTCAGCTGCCACAGTGTCTAAGGGTCCACCCAAACCTCACTAATTATAATAGTCATGCTGGACAGGGACAGCATTCTGTGAGAAATCAGTGGCCTATATTGCACCTACTGTAGGTGCAATATAGGCCACAAATCTGATGTAGGCGAAGAGCCATTTTCCTTGAGCCAAACTACTATGGAAGACAATAGCTAGAGGACTTTGGTGTTTGAACTATGTCTTTAGACTTAGAAAATGCAGACATTAAAGAAAAATAAGATTATATAAACCTTGTTTGACAAGTCCCCAAAGACTGTTTACCTTCTGGCCTGTCTGAAATCAGAACTCAACATGGATTGGACACTGCTTATCACTATGCATTCCTAAGGCTAGCAGTCACATATTCCAAGATGAACTCTTTTCTTTACCAAAAAAAGTCTTCCAATCAGATGCCGTTTCGTGCTCAGCAATATTCTGTACTCTTGTCTGTTCACTTGGTATAAAGTAAATGGAATCCAGAAACAAACCAGCAAGCAGAAGGGGGGCCATAACCAAGCAAAGCCATTACCATCAGAGGGGCCCAGGCAGTCAACGGACACAGTCTTGTGACTATCATTGCCACCACTGGTATCCAAGAAGAAACCTCCTGTGTTTCTGTGACCTCAAGACAGACATGGACCAGAGATCCCTATACTGAATCACTGAGCTGAAGATTCCAATACAAAAGCTGCACCTCTGCCTTATCGCCTATTACCAGTCTACACACAGCTGAATCTGAATTCCCTGTATCTGACACCATGTTCCTGTTCAACAGCACAGTGCGCGCACATGGACGCATCGATTTTATAAAATCGGCTATGTGCGTACATGTGCACACGATTTTATATTGATGTGCACATGTGCGTGCAAATTCCGCCTCGCACACGTAAGTAGGGGGAATTTTAGTAGGTACATGTACCAACACAATAGCCCTTTTTCCCAGTTTCCTCCCAGTTCATCCCAACAAGAGAGGACTTCCTAATCCACCTTAACTTGCCTCCCTTTTACCCCGACCCTTAAAACCCAGCTGACTAGCCTTATTTTTTTATGTTACGAGTTACACGTCGTCCATAGGAGAAGTTACATGGTAGGGAACCCCAACTCGCGCTTGTGAGCTTAGCAGAGTTGCTTACCTGTAACAGGTGTTCTCCCAGGACAGCAGGATGTTAGTCCTCACATATGGGTGACATCATTGGATGGAGTCCTATCACGGAACACTTTTGTCAAAGTTTCTAGAACTTTGACTGGCACCCTGAGTATGCCCAGCATGCCACTAACCCTGCATCCAGCAGGGGTCCCCCTTCAGTCTCGTTTGTAGCAAAAAGTATGAGCGAAAAATAAAATAATAAAACATAAGTGAACCCAACTCCGCGGGATGGCAGGCGGGTTTCATGAGGACTAACATCCTGCTGTCCTGGGAGAACACCTGTTACAGGTAAGCAACTCTGCTTTCTCCCAGGACATGCAGGATGGTAGTCCTCACATATGGGTGAATAGCGAGCTACAGGAAGCCCAAATAGAGTGAACCAAAAGCACCCAATGACGTGCAATGGGCACAACAACAGGCATGCTATTGGGTATGAGGGTAGCATGAATTTCACAGTGGGTCGCTGGTAGGAAGTTGGGTTATTTTAAGCTGGAAACAAATTACGAAGGACAGACTGGCCAAAGAAGGAATCTTGCCTGCCAGACGTGTCGAGACAATAATGACATGCGAAGATATGGAGAGAGCTCCATGTGGCAGCTCTACAGATGTCAGCAATAGGTACGGAATGGAGGTGCGCCACTGACGTTGCCATGGCTCTGACCGAGTGCGCTTTCATACGTCCCTGTAGCGGAAGGCCTGCTTGTTGGTAGCAGAAGGAAATACAGTCTGCCAGCCAGGTGGACAGGGTCTGCTTGCCCACCGGAACTCCCATTTTATTTTTATCAAAGGAGACAAAATGTTGGGTGAACTTCCTATGGGCTGTAGTGCAGTCCAAATAAAAGGCGAGCGCACGTTTACAGTCCAAGGAATGCAGTGCTTGCTCACCCGGTTATGAGTGAGGTTTTGGAAAAAAGGTTGGAAGTATTATGGGCTGATTCAAGTGGAAATCAGAGACTACCTTTGGCAGAAATTTAGGGTGAGTGTGGAGTACCACACGGTCATGGAGAAATTTGGTATAAGGTGGGTATATTACCAGTGCCTGTAGCTCACTGACTCTGCGAGCAGATGTTATAGTAACTAGAAAGAGCACTTTCCAAGTGAGGTGACAGAGCTCGCAGGAGAGCAGGGGCTCGAACGGAGGTCGCATGAGCTGTGCTAGCACAACATTGAGGTCCAATGCTGCAATCGGAGGATGTAGTGGAGGCTTCAGTTGTAGCAAGTCTCTCATAAAGTGCCCTACAAGGAGTTGTGTCGAAATCAGGGCATCCCCTACACCTTTGTAGTAAGTAGCCTTGGTGATTATATGCAGCTGGAGGAAGTTTGTAGGCCAGACTCCGAGAGGTACCAGAGGTAGTCCAGGAACCTTGTTGTGGGGCAGGAAAAGGGATCTATTTCCTTTGCCGTGCACCACAAGGAGAATCTTTTCCACTTGGAACGATAAGATTTCCTAGTAGAAGGCTTCCGTGAAGCTATGAGGACTTGGGACACATTGTCAGTAAGGTTAAGAGATTGTAGGAGCAACCTTTCAACATCCATGCCGTCAGAGACAGGGAGTGGAGGTTCGGATGACTCAACAGTCCGTTGTTTTGCGTTATTAGACTTGGATCTGTGCCCAGGCAAATTGGTTGCTGGACTGAGAGGTTGCATAGGATGGGAAACCAAACCTGCTGCAGCCAGTGAGGGGCTATGAGGATCATTGTGCCCCGGTCTTGTCGTAACTTCACGTGGAAGTGGAGGGTATGCATATAGAAGACCCTTTGTCCACGAGTGGGCAAAGGCATCCCTTGGCGGTGTCTTGCAGCTGTGGTGTAGAGAGTACAATTGGTCTACTTTGTGGTTGTGAATCGACGCAAAGAGGTCTATGTGTGGGCGGCCCCACTGGTGGAAAATCATGTTCGTTACTGTGGGATCTAGGGACCATTCGTGGGGATGAAAGGTCCAAATGAGGTTGTCCATTACATTGTCCATGCCAGCCAGGTAGGTTGCTCTCAGCAGCATAGAATGGGAGAGAGCCCAGGCCCAGATCTACACCGCCTCCTGGCATAGTAGGTTAAGAGCCTGTGCCTTCTTGCTTGTTGAGATACCACATGGCTACCTGGTTGTCCGTTTGAATTAGGACTACCTTGTTGGATAGGCAATCCTGAAATGCAAATAGGGTGTACTGTATCGCTCTGAGCTCCAGAAAATTTATCTGGTGCTTTGTTTCTTCCCTGGTCCAGGTTCCCTGGGTTTGAAGTTGTTGATATGGGCTCCCCAACCTTGGTTGGAGGCATCTGTGGTTAATGTAATCTGAGGATCCGGGGGTTGAAAGAGTAGTCCTATCTGAAGATTGGACTCCTGTATCCACCATGCTAGTGAGAGTCGAAGCTGGCTGCTGATGAGGACAATGTCTGAGAGATCTTGGTTGATTGGGGCCACTGGGTCTTTAAAGCCCATTGTGTTACTCTCATGTCTAGTTGAGCCATTGGGGTAATGTGAACCTTGGATGCCATGTGACCTAGCAACTTTAGCAGGTGACGAACTGTAGTAATGCGGTGAGTCTGCACTGCTTTGGCCAAGGCTGAGAGGGTGTGTGCTCGGTCCTTTGGGAGGAATGCTCTGGCTTGAACGGTGTTTAGATCTGCTCCAATGAACGAGAGGGTGCGTGATGGAGTCAGATGCAACTTGGGATAGTTTATGAGAAACCCCAAGGACTGTAGCAGTTGTATGGTAAGATGGAGGGATTGAAGCACTACCTCCTTGGATGGACCATTGAGTAGCCAATCGTCTAGATACGGACAGACTTGGATACTGCGCTGCCTTAGGTAAGCTGCTGCTACTGCCAGGCATTTCGTGAACACTTGGGGTGCTGACGCTAGGATGAAAAGCATCACTCGGTATTGGAAATGCCTGTGACCAACTATGAATCTGAGGTATTTTTGATGAGAGGATATAGCTATATGGGCATATGCCTCCTGAAGATCTAGAGAGCAGAGCCAATCTCCCTTTTGTAGGAGAGGAACATGGTACCCAAGGTTACCATTCTGAACTTTTCGTTGCGGAGATGTTTGTTTAGGGCACGAAGGTCCAGGATAGGACGAATGCAGCCTGACATTTTTGGATTTAGAAAATACCGAGAGTAGAACCCTTTCCCTCGTTGCAGTCAGGGAACTGGTTCCACGGCATTGGACTGATGAGGATCGAGAGTTCTGCCTCGAGAAGTGTAGTTCGGTCGGTTAGACTCCACGCCGGATGTGGTGAAGAATTGGGTGGTAGCGTAAGGAAGTTTAGATGATAACCATGGGCAACCACAGAAAGGACCCATTGGTCCATTGTGATTGTGCGCCATATGTTGGCAAAGTGGCACAAGCGGCCTCTCACAGGAAATGTTGTTGATTGATTGCTGCTCTCTAGAAGGGAGTCAAAATCCCGATACAGGACCAGTCTGAGAAGCTGGTTGGGTTTTTGGAGACCTGTGCTGATGAGGCTGTCCCCTTTGAGCAGGGCCGGTGCAAGGGGATTAGGCGCCCTAGGCGAGCCTTCTCCCTTGCGCGCCTCCCCCCGGTTGCGCCGCCACCCCCAGTCTCAGCCCCGACTCCTACCTCATTCTCGAACACACTCGCTGTCTGATGGGCTCTGCAGCGGCCCTGATCTTCTCGGGCCGCCCGCAATGTGGGATCTGTTGCAGCGGCACTGCTACCGGGCCTCCTCCTCTTCTCAGCCTACTGCGACTTGGAATTTGCGGCGGCCCGTAAGCACTGCTCCTCTTCTGCACGTGGTTGATGCTCCTCCTCTTTCTTGCCTGTGTGGCTGTGGCAACATTTTTCTTCCGGGGCTGCGTGGGCAGGAAGGAGGAGGAGGAGCACCTGCAGGTTTAGAGACACAACCTTTTTCTTCAGGCCTTCGGCCCTGCCGATCTTCCTGATGTGTGTATCCAGCACACAGCACAACAGTAGTTCACTGCTCAGCCACCAGTGGGATGAGGTCCACTGGCAGCCTTCATGTTGGCCTTCAGCGCCCCCCCCCCCCCCCCCCATGACCCTGCTCCCGGGGGCATTGGCTCCCCCTGACCTCCCCTCGGTATACCACTGCTCGGCACCCCCTAATGCTCGGCGCCCTAGGCCCAGGCCTAGTTCGCCTAGTGCTTCCACCGGACCTGCCTTTGAGAGGGTCTGGATGGTCGAGTCCAGGTTGGAGGAGGGTAATACCTATGAGTTTTATAGGTTAGCCTCTTGGGGTTCCCTTCTAAATGGCCTTTTAATGGAAGGCAAAAAGTCTGAGGGAACAGTGGATAGTTGATGCAATGTCTCGTGGTGGTCTTTGAGTTGTACCACTGCTTCCTGTATTTTGTTTCCAAACAAATTGTCTCCTGTACATGACTTCTTGACTTAAGTCTGAAGATTTCAGCCATGCCCAGCGTCTGGCGCTTATACCTGCCGTTGACACTCTAGAGGCAGTCTCGAAGATGTCATAGGCAGCTCTGACCTCATGTTTTCCAGCATCAAGCCCCTTCTGGAGGATGGTATTCAATCCCTCCTGGAACTCCTCAGGCAGGGACTCTGAGAAATCTTGGACTTGTTTCCAGGTTTCTAGCGTATTGTGTCATGGATAGCTGGTAGGCTGCTATATGTGCTATCAGCATAGATCCCTGGAACACTATGGCCGAAGGCGTCCAAGGACGTCTGCTCATTGCCAGGAGGGGCAGAAAAATGAGGCTGGGACTTCTTAGCCTTTTTCTGAGTGGATTCGACCACTACGGAGTGGTGAGGGAGCTGGCTCTTCTGGAATCCTGGAGATGATTGGACCAGGTAGGTAGGTAGTATCAGTTGTCCTGTTCACTGGTGGAACTGTACCTGGGTGTTCCCAGGTACAG